>NC_091287.1:87500697-87807364 GCF_032444005.1 Ranitomeya imitator | reverse complement strand
TGGGCCCAAGTAAAGATGGCGACTACACAGGTGTGATAATACCAAATAAGACAGCCAGCCTACAATCAGGGAATGGCTGCTTGGCACACCAGTGCAAATAAATAATCTGCAGCAGTGTTCACACAGAGTATGCACAGCATCTGGATCCTAGCCTATTAGTAACGCCAGTAGCCGGGGAGGATCAGCAGGTAAGTATGCATTGTTTTGCTATTTGTAAACTACTCTGGGCCCTCGGCTGGACATCATTAATGTCCTAGACAATTAACAACTTCACCCTGTCCTAGACGTTTTATCCCTTTTACCCCTGGGCAATTTTCCATTTTTTTGTTTTTTCCTCTCCTTCTCCCAACAGCCATGGCTTTTTAATATATTTATCTACATAGCAGTATGATGGCTGAAATGGGTCGGTTGTATCCACTGTGACCAGAACCGCACTTACCATGTTTTTATGGATGTGATTTATTTCTTCAATAAAATTGGACATTTTATTTACCTGCTTCTACCCTGGATTTTTCCTCTTTATGTAAAAATGTTGCACAGTATCTAGACAAAATTCTGAGGCCATTCGTCTTTTCCCTGCCATCTTTCACTCAAGATACAACAGACTTACTAACTTACTACTCAAGCCATACAATATCCCAGTGAAATCAAGATAGCATTCTAGCTATTATAGATGTAGAGGTGTTGTACTCCTCAATACCGCATGAAAAAGGGTTACAAGCCAAAACAAGACATTTTCTGTCCACCAGAGGTCGCCAATTTGAAGTTCACAACAACTTCATATTGAACTGGAATTTTTGTCTGACTAAAAACTTTCTGTTTGACAAGGTCTACTACAATCAGCTCAGGGGCACTGCGATGGAAGACCATGTGCACCAACATACGCTAATTTGCTCCTGGTCTGGTACGAAGAGACAATGGTGTTCACGGATGTGAACGACAAGAAGGGCATAATGAGTAAAATTGATATGTGGACCCGCTATATAGACGATATATTTGTCATATGCCAGGGTACAATGAAGGAACTAGCTTCATTCGTGGACACATTGAATGTCAATTCAATTGGACTACATTTTACGTTTGAATGTAATCCCACATGCCTCCCGTTCCTTGATGAATTCATACCAATTCCATTTTGAGGTATGAAATTAATCATCCTGAACCCTTTAAGAAAGGAATTCTTAAAACCCAATACTTGAGAGTTAGACGTAATTGCTCAAACGAGATAATGTTCAAAAAACATGAAAAACCAAGCACGGTCACAGGAGCGCTGAAATGAAGCCAGGACAAAAATATTGGTGTAAACCACAACGCGTTTCAACGGTACCCGGTCTCCATCAGGTGAAGGTGAAAAGTTTCGGCTCAGACACGAGCCTTCGTCAGGAAGACAATTTTATGGTAGTTTTATCCTATGTAGGTCCTGGGCTCTTAGATTGCCCTATGGAAGTCTGTCAAAAGTGGTCTTGATGGGCCAGCAGAATTGCTGGGAAAACAGATGTATTGAGGTAGACTTAGCTTTTATATCTTTCAAAAGTAATAGAATGCACATAGTTATTGTAAGAGGTAGTTAGACCACAATGAGCCTTATTCACTGTTCATAGGGAAGGCTGCAGCTGGCATGTGGCTCCCACCCTGTGTCCTTATTAGTGACCACAACAGTGGTTGAGCCTGATCCTATCCTGTTGTGAATTCTGCTCTTGGGCTCCCTCCGATGGTTATGAGTGGTAGTGCTGCTGTCTGTGGATCGCAGCAT
This sequence comes from Ranitomeya imitator, assembly GCF_032444005.1. Classification (NCBI taxonomy): domain Eukaryota; kingdom Metazoa; phylum Chordata; class Amphibia; order Anura; family Dendrobatidae; genus Ranitomeya; species Ranitomeya imitator. The sequence continues at coordinate 87,805,611 of NC_091287.1, read as the reverse complement.
TCATCAGGTGTTTTCAATTTGGACTCAGCTATTTAGTCCTGCTTGATCCTTTAGTCAGTGCCAGTTGTCCATTGTTTTTGGATGATTCACTTCCCTTCTGGTCTCTCCTGTTTGCTGTGCTTTTCTACAAAGATAAGTCCTGGCTTTGTTTTTGCTGTCCACCTGCTGTGGACCTTATAGTTCTGTGCATATTCATGTTTTGTCTTGTCCAGCTTTGTCTATGAAGGATTTTTTTGCAGCCAAGCTGTGTCTCTGGAGATGCAGATATACCCTCCATGTCTTTAGTCAGATGTGGTGATTTGTATTTTCTGTGGTGGATATTTTCTAGTGTTTTAATACTGACCGCATAGTACTCTGTTCTATTCTTTCTTTTTAGCTAGTATGGCCTCCTATGCTAAATTCTGATTTCATAACCAGGGATTCAAGCTTCAGGAGGCTAATTTGCATATTCCAGGTGCCTTCTGGGAGAAGCGAAGTCTCCCTAAGCTAGAAGATCGTTGGGTACAGCCGGGACCAGCTGCTTCGAAAGCATCACCAAACCAGGGAGTCAAGCTTCAGGAGGCTAATTTGCATATTCCAGGTGCCTTCTGGGAGAAGCGAAGTCTCCCTAAGCTAGAAGATCGTTGGGTACAGCCGGGACCAGCTGCTTCGAAAGCATCACCAAACCAGGGATTCAAGCTTCAGGAGGCTAATTTGCATATTCCAGGTGCCTTCTGGGAGAAGCGAAGTCTCCCTAAGCTAGAAGATCGTTGGGTACAGCCGGGACCAGCTGCTTCGAAAGCATCACCAAACCAAATTTTTGCCTGTAGGACATTATTGCAAGAGAGCTTGGCTGAGTAGATTACACAAGAAGGAAAACACACAGCAAGTCAGCAGGATCTAGGAGCAACATGGCAGATGTGACAACCTACATGGTGAGCTGCAGCATGTGCTACATGTTCACAGATCGACCAGAAGAAGAATCCAATTTCACCTGTCAGAAGTGTAGACTAGTGGCCCTTTTAGAAGAAAAGGTGCGGGGTCTGGAAGAAAGAATAGCAACTTTGAAACTCATCAAAGAGAATGAAGACTTTCTAGACAGAACAGAAGCATCTCTACTGGTCACAGAAGGTGCAAAAAGTGTCAGAGAACCTCCAAAAGCAGATGAGTGGAAGCATGTGACCAAAAGAAGCAAGAAGACCATGGAGAAATCACCAACCACACAACTGAAGAACCGATATCAAATCTTTGTAGAGGATGAAGATGGCACACCTAAGAATGAAGCAATACCAGCAAGCAAAAAAGAAAAGGGCACACAGCAACAAGTGACAGCAAAAAGTACAGCCAAGAAGCAACGAAGAGTGGTGGTGGTGGGAGACTCACTACTGAGAGGCACAGAAGCAGCCATCTGCAGACCGGACATAACTGCAAGAGAAGTATGCTGCCTTCCAGGTGCGATGATCAAGGATGTGACCGATAGGATACCAAAGCTCTTCAGCTCCAAGGACGTCCACCCATTTCTTCTGATACATGTTGGCACCAATGACACGGCAAGGAAGGACCTACCGACAATCTGCAAGGACTTTGAAGAGTTGGGGAAGAAAGTAAAGGAACTGGATGCACAGGTAGTTTTTTCTTCTATCCTTCCAGTAGACGGGCATGGCACCAGGAGATGGAACAGGATCCTTGATGCAAACAACTGGCTAAGACGATGGTGCAGACAACAAGGATTTGGATTCCTGGACCACGGTGTGAATTACTGGTATGATGGACTCCTCGCCAGAGACGGACTACACCTCAACAAACCTGGGAAACACACATTCGCCAGAAGACTCGCTACACTCATCAGGAGGGCGTTAAACTAGAAGAAGAGGGGACGGGAAGAAAAACATTAGACTCGAACAAAGACGACCCAGGAAAACATACTCAGAAGGGAGGTAAGAACATTTCTAAAACAATCCACAGTGAGGAGATTGGAACAAAACAAAATCCTCTGAACTGCATGCTCGCAAACGCCAGAAGCCTGACAAACAAGATGGAAGAACTAGAAGCAGAAATATCTACAGGTAACTTTGACATAGTGGGAATAACCGAGACATGGTTAGATGAAAGCTATGACTGGGCAGTTAACTTACAGGGTTACAGTCTGTTTAGAAAGGATCGTAAAAATCAGAGAGGAGGAGGGGTTTGTCTCTATGTAAAGTCTTGTCTAAAGTCCACTTTAAGGGAGGATATTAGCGAAGGGAATGAGGATGTCGAGTCCATATGGGTTGAAATTCATGGAGGGAAAAATGGTAACAAAATTCTCATTGGGGTCTGTTACAAACCCCCAAATATAACAGAAAGCATGGAAAGTCTACTTCTAAAGCAGATAGATGAAGCTGCAACCCATAATGAGGTCCTGGTTATGGGGGACTTTAACTACCCGGATATTAACTGGGAAACAGAAACCTGTGAAACCCATAAAGGCAACAGGTTTCTGCTAATAACCAAGAAAAATTATCTTTCACAATTGGTGCAGAATCCAACCAGAGGAGCAGCACTTTTAGACCTAATACTATCTAATAGACCTGACAGAATAACAAATCTGCAGGTGGTTGGGCATTTAGGAAATAGCGACCACAATATTGTGCAGTTTCACCTGTCTTTCACTAGGGGGACTTGTCAGGGAGTCACAAAAACATTGAACTTTAGGAAGGCAAAGTTTGAACAGCTTAGAGATGCCCTTAATCTGGTAGACTGGGACAATATCCTCAGAAATGAGAATACAGATAATAAATGGGAAATGTTTAAGAACATCCTAAATAGGCAGTGTAAGCGGTTTATACCTTGTGGGAATAAAAGGACTAGAAATAGGAAAAACCCAATGTGGCTAAACAAAGAAGTAAGACAGGCAATTAACAGTAAAAAGAAAGCATTTGCACTACTAAAGCAGGATGGCACCATTGAAGCTCTAAAAAACTATAGGGAGAAAAATACTTTATCTAAAAAACTAATTAAAGCTGCCAAAAAGGAAACAGAGAAGCACATTGCTAAGGAGAGTAAAACTAATCCCAAACTGTTCTTCAACTATATCAATAGTAAAAGAATATAAACTGAAAATGTAGGCCCCTTAAAAAATAGTGAGGAAAGAATGGTTGTAGATGACGAGGAAAAAGCTAACATATTAAACACCTTCTTCTCCACGGTATTCACAGTGGAAAATGAAATGCTAGGTGAAATCCCAAGAAACAATGAAAACCCTATATTAAGGGTCACCAATCTAACCCAAGAAGAAGTGCGAAACCGGCTAAATAAGATTAAAATAGATAAATCTCCGGGTCCGGATGGCATACACCCACGAGTACTAAGAGAACTAAGTAATGTAATAGATAAACCATTATTTCTTATTTTTAGTGACTCTATAGCGACAGGGTCTGTTCCGCAGGACTGGCGCATAGCAAATGTGGTGCCAATATTCAAAAAGGGCTCTAAAAGTGAACCTGGAAATTATAGGCCAGTAAGTCTAACCTCTATTGTTGGTAAAATATTTGAAGGGTTTCTGAGGGATGTTATTCTGGATTATCTCAATGAGAATAACTGTTTAACTCCATATCAGCATGGGTTTATGAGAAATCGCTCCTGTCAAACCAATCTAATCAGTTTCTATGAAGAGGTAAGCTATAGGCTGGACCACGGTGAGTCATTGGACGTGGTATATCTCGATTTTTCCAAAGCGTTTGATACCGTGCCGCACAAGAGGTTGGTACACAAAATGAGAATGCTTGGTCTGGGGGAAAATGTGTGTAAATGGGTTAGTAACTGGCTTAGTGATAGAAAGCAGAGGGTGGTTATAAATGGTATAGTCTCTAACTGGGTCGCTGTGACCAGTGGGGTACCGCAGGGGTCAGTATTGGGACCTGTTCTCTTCAACATATTCATTAATGATCTGGTAGAAGGTTTACACAGTAAAATATCGATATTTGCAGATGATACAAAACTATGTAAAGCAGTTAATACAAGAGAAGATAGTATTCTGCTACAGATGGATCTGGATAAGTTGGAAACTTGGGCTGAAAGGTGGCAGATGAGGTTTAACAATGATAAATGTAAGGTTATACACATGGGAAGAGGGAATCAATATCACCATTACACACTGAACGGGAAACCACTGGGTAAATCTGACAGGGAGAAGGACTTGGGGATCCTAGTTAATGATAAACTTACCTGGAGCAGCCAGTGCCAGGCAGCAGCTGCCAAGGCAAACAGGATCATGGGGTGCATTAAAAGAGGTCTGGATACACATGATGAGAGCATTATACTGCCTCTGTACAAATCCCTAGTTAGACCGCACATGGAGTACTGTGTCCAGTTTTGGGCACCGGTGCTCAGGAAGGATATAATGGAACTAGAGAGAGTACAAAGGAGGGCAACAAAATTAATAAAGGGGATGGGAGAACTACAATACCCAGATAGATTAGCGAAATTAGGATTATTTAGTCTAGAAAAAAGACGACTGAGGGGCGATCTAATAACCATGTATAAGTATATAAGGGGACAATACAAATATCTCGCTGAGGATCTGTTTATACCAAGGAAGGTGACGGGCACAAGGGGGCATTCTTTGCGTCTGGAGGAGAGAAGGTTTTTCCACCAACATAGAAGAGGATTCTTTACTGTTAGGGCAGTGAGAATCTGGAATTGCTTGCCTGAGGAGGTGGTGATGGCGAACTCAGTCGAGGGGTTCAAGAGAGGCCTGGATGTCTTCCTGGAGCAGAACAATATTGTATCATACAATTATTAGGTTCTGTAGAAGGACGTAGATCTGGGTATTTATTATAATGGAATATAGGCTGAACTGGATGGACAAATGTCTTTTTTCGGCCTTACTAACTATGTTACTATGTTACTATGTCTGCGTATGTTATTTCCCTCTCCTCTCACAGTCAATATTTGTGGGGGGCTATCTATCCTTTGGGGATTTTCTCTGAGGCAAGATAGGTTTCCTGTTTCTGTCTTTAGGGGAAGTTAGTTCTTAGGCTGTGTCGAGGGGTCTAGGGAGTGTTAGGTACCCCCCACGGCTACTTCTAGTTGCGCTGCTAGGTTCAGTGTTTGCGTCAGTATAGGGACCAACTTCTCCAGAGTCCGTCTCATGCTGCTCCTAGGCCACCAGATCATAACACTATCCGCTTTTAGTAATTGTTTTCTGTAAGTCTTCACAAGGTTGGCACACTGAGTTGGTGGTATGTTGGCCCATTCCTCTATGCAGATCTCCTCTAGAGCAGTGATGTTTTGGGCCTGTTTCTGGGCAACACAGACTTTCAACTCCCTCCAAAGGCTTTCTATGGGGTTGAGATCAGGAGACTGGCTAGGTCACACCAGGACCTACATAATCTTCTTATGAAACCACGTCTTCATTGCCCTGGGGGTGTGCTTGGGATCATTTTCATGCTGAAAGACCCATTCGCGTTTCATCTTCAATGCCCTTGCTTATTAAAGGAGGGTTGCACTCAAAATCTCACGATACAAATACATGGCTCCATTCATTCTTTCATGTACAGGGATCAGTGATCCTGGTCGCATTGCAGAGAAACAGCCCCAAAGCATGATGTTGCCAACCACATGCTTCACAGTTGGTATGTTGTTCTTTGGATGCAACTCAGCATTCTGTCTCCTCCAAACACGACAAGTTTTGTTTCTACCAACAGTTCTACTTTGGTTTCATCAGACCATATGACATTCTGCCACCACTCTTCTGGATAATCCAAATGCTCTCTAGCAAACTTCAGACGGGCCCGGACATGTACTGGCTTAAGTAGGGGGACACATCTGGCACTGCAGGATCTGAGTGCCTGGTGGCATAGTGAGTGTGTTACTGATGGAAACTTTTGTTACGGTGGTCCCAGTTCTGGGATTATTGCTCACCATTCTTGTGATCATTTTGACAACACGGGGTGAGATCTTGCATGGAGCCCCAGATCGAGGGAGATTATCAGTGGTCTTGTATGTCTTCCATCTTCTTATTATTGCTCCCACAGTTGATTTTATCACACCAAGCTGCTTGCCTATTGCAGATTCAGTCTTCCCAGCCTGGTGCAGGGCTACAATTTTGTTTCTGGTGTCCTTGACAGTTCTTTGATCTTCACCATAGTGGAAAAAACAAAAAGAAGAAACAGATTGCCGCACCATCAGCTGGTAAATACACCTGCACACAATCGAATGTCTCTCTGTACAGCGTGTATGCCAATTGTAGATATCGGGTGCTCACACTGAAAACAGATCCAACTTGTAATGCGAGATTGTAGAAAAAGAGCGGGCACTCACCATCTGCTATTTTTCAGTCCTTATTGTGACAACATGTCAAAAGCAGGAACAGCAGGGAGAAACGTGATTCCACAAGACGACGGCCGTTTCGCCCTACCGCGCTTCCACGGTTTTGATCAAGACATACTACATACATACAACATACATACAACATACTACATACATATATACTACATACAACGTACATACATACTACATACATACTACATACATACTACATACATACATACATAGTAACAACAATAGGTGGATAAACCACACCATAACTGAGTATAATCCTAAATATAATTTTTTATTACATAAAATAAGAATAAATAACAAACATGATAAAATGAGAACAACTGTGCCGGTCACTTTCGTGTCCTGGTATTGGTTTCCAGTTGTTCTCATTTTATCATGTTTGTTATCTATTCTTATTTTATGTAATAAAAAATTATATTTAGGATTATACTCAGTTGTGGTGTGGTTTATCCACCTATTGTTGTTACTATGTTATCGTTCTTTGGTCCTTCCCTACCACTTTTCAGGACATCTGCTTAGTGATTATACATACATACATACATGCTACATACATCATACATAATAGATACATACACACAACATACTACATACATACTACATACATACTACATACAACATACTACCTACATGCATACAACATGCAACACATATGCAACATACTACATACATATAACATACTACATACATAATACACACATACAACATACATACAACATACTACATACATGCAACATACATACTACATACATACTAGATACAATACATTCATACATTACATACAATACATACAAATAGACATACAGTACATATAATATAGAGTACATACTCACCATCACTTGTCACTTTGATCCCTGAAGCCAGTGTCATCTGTAAAAAATATTAAAATAACAAAAACCAATATACTCCCTGATCCGCAGAAATCCACGAGTGTCCCACGACGATCTCCCATGGAGAACAGCAGCATCAGCTGATGCGAATGGCCATGTCAAAGTCCAGACCTCAATCCAATCGAGAATCTGTGGAAAGAGCTGAAAACTGCTGTTCACAAATTATCTCCATCAAACCTCATTGAGCTCGAGCTGTTTGCCAAGGAAAACTGGGCAAGAATTTCAGTCTCTCGATGTACAAAACTGATAGAGACATACCCCAAGCGACTTGCAGCTATAATCGCAGCAAATAGTGGCGCAACAAAGTTTTAAGTTAAAGGGGCCGAATAATATTGCACGCCCCACTTTTCAGTTTTTGCATTTCCACAAAATTTAAAATAACCAATAAACTTCGTTCAACTTCACAATTGTGTTCCACTTGTTGTTGATTCTTCACCAAAAATTTACATTTGGTATCTTTGTATTTGAAGCATGATATGTGGGAAAAGGTTGAAAAGTTCAAGGGGGCCAAATAATTTTGCAAGGCACTGTACATAGAGTGGTTAGGGATGAAGTTATGTCTGGTACCAGAGGGAAAGACTGTAAAATGTTGTGCCCTATCCCACATGCTCCACTGTAAGTACTGTGAACTGTTCAGTAAAAGTTGGCTATTGAAAAGCACTTGGTGTTCCCTGATTTGTGTATGGTGGTTCCTGAAGAGGGAAGCCTGGACTCAGCGGAGGGCTATGGCCCACAATTGAGTGTGATGCACGCCTCACCTAACAGCACGCAGGGAATGAGACACGATTTTCCTGTAAGGTGCCAGAGCGTGCAAACGCAATAGCTCATCCAAGACTACCCCACTCGGGTCCCTCATTGAATTCGAATTCTTACCCTTTCCCCTTCTAGTCAGTCTCTTTATGCTGTTTGTTGTTTACCTCCTTTACTTCTTTGATGTAAAACTCTGGTTTAATGCTTTATAACTGATATTACAAAGTTTTACACCATTTGATGTTTTGTTTTTTGCTAAAAGTGAAAAAAAGCCTGTTTCAATAAAGATCACAATTTCAAAAAAAGAACTTGTGTTAAATTATTCATTTAAATAGTCCAAATAAGTCAGTACCGATCTAACATTTGAGTTCATCATTTGATCTGTGATTTCTTTATTTTCTTCGGTCTACATTTGGGTATTTTTTCATTGAAAATTATGATACAATAGTTGGCTTGATTTTCTCATGTTTATCCTGCAACTCCAAAAACAAGATTAGAATATTTTTTAGAAGAATCTGTATTCTCAAAGCCAGAGGCTGATGACAGGCTGCTTTAACCCCTACACGCCGCAGCCCTTTTTCATTTTTGTGTTTTCGTTTTTTGCGCCCCTCCTTCTTAGAGTCATAACTTTTTTATTTTTCCGTCATTATGCGGGATGAGTTGTACTTTTAATTGACACCATTGGTTTTACCATGTCGTGTACCAGAAAATGGGAAAAAAATTCCAAGTGTGGTGAAATTGCAAAAAAAGTGCAATCCCACACTTATTTTTTGTTTGGCTTTTTTTGCTAGATTCACTAAATGCTAAAACTGACCTGCCATTATGATTCTCAAGGTTATTACCAGTTCAGAGACACCAAACATGTTTAGGTTCTTTTTTATCTAAGTGGTGAAAAAAAATTCCAAACTTTGCTACAAAAAAAAAAAAAGTGGTCAATTTTCTGAGATTCATAGCGTCTCCATTTTTCGGGATCTTGGGTTGCGTAAGGGCTTATTTTTTGCGTGGCGAGCTGACGTTTTTAATGGTACCATTTTGGTGCAGATACATTCTTTTGATCACCCGTAATTATATTTTAATGCAATGTCGCGGTGACCAAGAAAACGTAATTCTGGCAATTTGACTTTTTCTCACTACGCCGTTTAGCTATCAGGTTAATCTTTTTTTTATTGATAGATCGGGCGATTCTGAACGGCGCGATACCGAATATGTGTAGGTTTGATTTTTTTTAAATAGTTTTATTTTGAATGGGGTGAAAGTGAGGTGATTAAAACTTTTATATATTTTTTATTTTTTTTCTATTTTTTAAAACATGTTTTTCTTACTTTTGGCATGCTTCAATAGCCTCCATGGGAAGTTGTAAGCTGCCACAACTCGATCACCTCTGCTACATAGGAGCGATGCTCTGATCGCTCCTATGTAGTAGAATTACAGCATTGCTATGACCACCGACCACAGGGTGGCGTTCACAGCAATCTGCCATCAAAACAACCATAGAGATCTTCAGGAGACCTCTGGTTGTTATGCCAATGCACCGATGACTGGAAGCGCTTGTTAAATGCCGCTGTCAGAGTTTGACAGCGGCATTCAACTAGTCAATAACAGCGGGTGGATCACGATTTCACCTGCTGCTATTGCGGGTACATTTCAGCTGTACGAAACAGCTGACATATCCCGGCTTTTATGTGGGCTTACCGCCGGAGCCCACGTCAAAGGGGGAGACACGACATGCACCGTACTAGTATGGCGCATGTCGTGAAGGGCTCAGCATTAAAGCTGGTTGGCAACCATTATGGGGGGTGCTGACACACTCAGAGCTTTGACTGAACCCGTGCCGATGCCGCCCCCGTTACTGAAACCTGAATTCTGCCAGGAGTTAGAAAGTTAATTTTCTCCCGACAGCGGGCTCAATGTACAGGTTTCGGGTAGGTTCAGAATGCTATTAATCTACAGATTAACCCCATGTCTGCAGATCAATAATGTTTTTTTTCACATAACAGGTTCATGTCACTTATATAGTATTAGGTCTTGTTCACACGTTGCATTTTTGCAGTGTTTTTGATGCAGAAAAAAAAGCAGCATTTTATAGTACTAGCAAAGTGTATGAGATTTCTGAAATGCCATACACATGTTGGTTATTGTTACTTTGCAGATTTGAGCAACTAAAGCACTTTTTCGGTTCTGCAGCATACAGTACAGGTCCTTCTCAAAAAATTAGCATATAGTGTTAAATTTCATTATTTACCATAATGTAATGATTACAATTAAACTTTCATATATTATAGATTCATTATCCACCAACTGAAATTTGTCAGGTCTTTTATTGTTTTAATACTGATGATTTTGGCATACAACTCCTGATAACCCAAAAAACCTGTCTCAATAAATTAGCATATTTCACCCATCCAATCAAATAAAAGTGTTTTTTAATAACAAACAAAAAAACCAACAAATAATAATGTTCAGTTATGCACTCAATGCTTGGTCGGGAATCCTTTGGCAGAAATGACTGCTTCAATGCGGCGTGGCATGGAGGCAATCAGCCTGTGACACTGCTGAGATGTTATGGAGGCCCAGGATGCTTCAATAGCGGCCTTAAGCTCATCCAGAGTGTTGGGTCTTGCGTCTCTCAACTTTCTCTTCACAATATCCCACAGATTCTCTATGGGGTTCAGGTCAGGAGAGTTGGCAGGCCAATTGAGCACAGTAATACCATGGTCAGTAAACCATTTACCAGTGGTTTTGGCACTGTGAGCAGGTGCCAGGTCGTGCTGAAAAATGAAATCTTCATCTCCATAAAGCATTTCAGCCGATGGAAGCATGAAGTGCTCCAAAATCTCCTGATAGCTAGCTGCATTGACCCTGCCCTTGATGAAACACAGTGGACCAACACCAGCAGCTGACATGGCACCCCACACCATCACTGACTGTGGGTACTTGACACTGGACTTCAGGCATTTTGGCATTTCCTTCTCCCCAGTCTTCCTCCAGACTCTGGCACCTTGATTTCCGAATGACATGCAAAATTTGCTTTCATCAGAAAAAAGTACTTGGGACCACTTAGCAACAGTCCAGTGCTGCTTCTCTGTAACCCAGGTCAGGCGCCTCTGCCGCTGTTTATGGTTCAAAAGTGGCTTTACCTGGGGAATGCGGCACCTGTAGCCCATTTCCTGCACACGCCTGTGCACGGTGGCTCTGGATGTTTCCACACCAGACTCAGTCCACTGCTTCCTCAGGTTCCCCAAGGTCTGGAATCGGTCCTTCTCCACAATCTTCCTCAGGGTCCGGTCTCCTCTTCTCGTTGTACAGCGTTTTCTGCCACATTGTTTCCTTCCAACAGACTTACCATTGAGGTGCCTTGATACAGCACTCTGGGAACAGCCTATTTGTTGAGAAATTTCTTTCTGGGTCTTACCCTCTTGCTTGAGGGTGTCAATGATGGCCTTCTTGACATCTGTCAGGTCGCTAGTCTTACCCATGATGGGGGTTTTGAGTAATGAACCAGGCAGGGAGTTTATAAAAGCCTCAGGTATCTTTTGCATGTGTTTAGAGTTAATTAGTTGATTCAGAAGATTAGGGTAATAGGTCGTTTAGAGAACCTTTTCTTGATATGCTAATTTATTGAGACAGGTTTTTTGGGTTATCAGGAGTTGTATGCCAAAATCATCAGTATTAAAACAATAAAAGACCTGACAAATTTTAGTTGGTGGATAATGAATCTATACTATATGAAAGTTTAATTGTAATCATTACATTATGGTAAATAATGAAATTTAACACTATATGCTAATTTTTTGAGACGGACCTGTATTTCAGTGTTTTTGCAGTGTTTTGTCACCCATTCAAATACATGAGGAAAGAACGCAAGTAAAAAAAACGCATGAAAAACGCATGCAACACACATACTTTAGGGAATGTTTACATGTTGCCATGGGGAACAAAAACGTTTTTTACAATACCGGCAAAGTGAATGAGATTTCTGAACTCTCATGCACATTTTACTTATGTTTTCCTTGCAAATTTGAACATTCAAAGCTTTTTTTAAAACCTGCAGCAAGTCAATTATTTCAGAGTTTTTGCAGGGTTTCTCACCAAGCCAAATGAATGGGAAAAATTGCGAGTAAAAATGCATAAAAAAATGCATCTAAGGCTACGTTCACATTTGCGTTGTGCGGGGCTGCGTCGGCGACGCAACGCACAACGCAAACAAGAACGCATGCAAAACGCATAGTTTTGCAACGCATGCGTCCTTTTTTTGCCGGATTTTGGACGCCAAAAAAATGCATCTTGCTGCGTCCTCTGCGCCCTAACGCTTGTGGCAAAAAAGACGCATGCATCGCAAAACGCATGCAAACGCATGTCCATGCACCCCCATGTTAAATATAGGGGCGCATGGCGCATGCGTCGCCGCGGCTGCACTCGACGCAGCCCGGCAGAACGCAAATGTGAACGTAGCCTAAATACACTTTTATTTTACACAGCGTTTTTCCTGCCAACATTGGATTTTGCAGTAGAAAAATCTGCTGCAAATATTAAGCATATAGCTTTACTCAGCGTTTTTTCTGCCAAGACTTTGGCTTTTTCTGTTTAAAAATCTGCTGCAAATATTCAACGTCTGCACATGGGCTAGTTCGTCTCTCATATTTATTGCTATCGCTGTATACATTTTACTGTAAATGAAATAAATCACAGTTCTGAAAGGGTTCATACAAGGTTCCCTCTGCTGTGCATACATTAATATACAGTAATCGCTGCTAGTGATGAGCATGATTCCATCAAGACTACTGCATATGCCAACCTAATGGAGCTAACTAAGTTAATTTAATAGCCGCCCTCTTTGCCAGATGGAAAAGGGACCGAATAAGGTTAGTGGTGCAGCATGATCTAGGAAATGTCTCCCTCATTTAACATGATAGAAAGTCAATTTAAATATATTTTACCCACTTGTGCCTCTGAAATTTCTTCTCAACTAGTTAAAATGATTGATTTTAGCCTAAGTAACAGCTCATTGTTCACAACCAGAATTTACAGCCGAGTATGTTGGTTCATTACCTTGTTCTAAATTACATGTTCGGCCAACATGCTCTATTGATAGAATAGATGTTTTTTTAATTGGTCATCATCAAAAATGCATTACATAGCGCAAGCAGAACAGGGATCTTGATTCTAGTGCTTAAAGGGATTTCTTTGGACTTTACACAGTAGTCAGGGGGATAACAATGGCAGTCTCAGAGGGTGCCATTGCGACCGGCCCCATGGAGTCTGACACTTGCGCCATTTCAGCTGAATGTGGGACATTCAATGGGTCACTGACTCCCTGCCCCACAATAGCACTGGCACCACAATAGCTATGCATGCCACCAGTCAATTATGGGCCTGCAGCTGACATCGGCATGCTCATCACAGACAGCGCATGATGTCACTTTTATGTGCTGCCCACCTCCCTGCAGCGACTATGGAGCAGGAAGAGAAAGCTGCTCACTGTTGGTGTGTGGACAGGTAAGAAAACATTTTTATTTAAATTTCAAATTGTTGGAGAAGAACACCAGGACAGGAGACATTCTTACAGAAAGGGGCCAGGGCAGGGGTCAATATTACAGGAAGGCGCCCAGGACAAGGGTCCTTGGTACAGAATTGGGGCCCAAGACAGGGGATATTATTACAGGAAAGGGCATCAGATAGGATAGGTGCAATTATTACGAGAAGCAGCCTAGGACAGAGGCATTGCTGTAGAATATGGGCCTAGGACAGGGGACATTATTACAGGATGGGGCCCAGGACAGAGGATAACATTATAGAATGCGGGTTGAGGACATTGGACATTACTACAGAAAAGGACTAGGATGTGGAACATTATTACTGAAATGGGCCAGGATAGAGGCTATTATTACAGGATGGGGCCCAGGATGGGACCAAGATGGGGAACACTATTACTGAAATAATGGGGCCATTTATTACAGGACTGGGGCCAGAATGGAGGAAATTATTACAGGACAAAGGTCAGGATGGAAGAATTTATTCACATAATAAAAGCTAGGACAGAAGACATCATTACAGGATGGGGCTAAGATGGATGAGCTATTACAGGAAGGGGCCCAGGATGGAGACCACTATTACAGGATGGGGACCAGGATGGAAGATATTGCAGGATGTGCGACATTATTACAGGATGGTGGCCAGGATGGTGCAATTTATCTACAGGACAGATGCCAGGATAGAGGACTTTATTACAGGATATGGTTAGAACGATGAACATTATTACAGGAAGGGACTCAAGACACAGAACATTATTACAGGATGAAGATAATCCATTGGATAATTGGATAAAAGTCAATCAGAAAATTATATGAGTAAGGAAAGGATAAGGGGATGACTTACTGTTTGTTGGGACCTACCAGCATTCCACAACCAACTTGTCTATTATCATCCAATCCCCACTGTTTTCCTCCAACTCGACCAACACCACATGTACCTATGAGTATTTATCAGTCTCCAGTTTCTCTAAATTCCTTCACCAGAATATAGATAGTAGGGTTAGAGATACTGCACAGATTTTATGAATGTGTTCAACATCTGAAAAGCACCGGTTCAGCTAGGCGTTGGAGGAATGACCCTGCTCTAAAGTGGTCAATTCATTAGCTACAGTCAACTTCAGCAGAGAAAGAGCTTGCATCATATGCAAGGACTTGTCAAGTGACTTGGATTTGTCTGTGCCATTACTTGGGACTTATGGGATGTGGCATATAGCCACATCTTCCTTTGATCCTCAAAGTAAGCACTTACAGGATGTTGTGCTAGATGTTTGCAGAATTGTTGGCTTTCGTGACTCAGAAGCGTTTCTGATCATAGCTGACCCTCATATGGTTCAGCCAGAGGCTATACCACAGGGAACAGGAATTGCCATTGAATTAACTGGAGGCAGCCGATGGAATATTCCAAAATCAAGTGTAGAACTGGATTTTGGCTGCGAAGCGAAGCAATGATGATGAATATGATGAGTGGCCTACCTGCAAATAGTCACTGAAAAAATGATGCACAAACTCTACAGTGGTAATTTGTAGGTGCAGTAACTTAAAGTAATGCCATGGAGGAGGCAAAAATGGAGCCTGGTCCTTCAACCATGCCATGCAATATTAAAACAGGCAGCCAACATCAAAATGCTGATGGATTGTCAAAGCAGGAGGAGCCAAGAAACATTTCGGCTCTATCCACGTATTCTTCTCAAGTGACCTGTTGAGGTAGCTAGTTCATACGCACTATGAGGGAGGAACAGTTTGTAACATACCCCTGATCCCCTCCACCATCCACCCAGGCCATCTTAATGAAAAATAACTTACTCATGTATTACATTAAAGGGAATCTGTCAGCAGGATTTAATATCCCAAACTACTTATATGTGTACGTAGCTCTTTGAAAAAGAAGTCCAGCAATACCTTTACATGGTCAGTAGGAGAAGGTGGCGCTGTGTTGGAAATAAAGCTGGAGTGACAAAGGATTCAGAACTACAAATAGCTCTTTAGCCTCATTTGCATATCAATTCAAACTTTGTTTTCTCAGGAAGGCATGGACTGGTCATGTAAAGGTATTACCAGACTTGCCTTTCGAAAGAGCTACATGCACATATGCATATTTTTTGGGGTGAAATCCTGCATACAGATTCCCTTTTAACATTCACCTGGCCTGCACCAGGTGAGGGAGCAGTTTATTATTTTGTATTGTCCCGCACTGCAGAAGGCTTTACTGAGGCATAGGTATCTGGATAGAGTTGGATATGAGCAGGAGTTCACTTATTTATTTTGTAATTAACTCATTTACAGACCACCTACTTCTCAGAAGCTTAAAAGGGAGGTATTAAGGGACAAGACAAATGTTTTGTATGTTTTGTCTTATGTCTTGGAGGGGTAGAGAGAAATCATGATACCACTGTATAATAGAAAAGAGATCGGGGCTCATCTGGCGCCAATAATTAAATAATTAATTGGAAACCTGCCTACTCTTCCTTGCTAGAATTGGGGAGTTTATCTCAGGACTAGAGGATGTTATTTTTCTTGGCAAGAAATTACTCAGTGGTGCCCCCAGATTTGTTCTGCTTGTTGTTCTGTGTTATAACCTTGGACAATTGTGTCAATGTTCAGTAGAATATTTTCCACAAGGACAGTGACAGAAATGGACAGAAATGGGCCCTTGTGCAAGACCAACACATGGGATCTTCTTTGCATCTATGACAGAAGCTTCTTTTGCTTGGGAGGTAGAAATGGACCCCCTTTCCTCTAAAGGTACCGTCACACTGAACGATATCGCTAGCGATCCGTGCCGTTGCAGGGTCCTGGCTAGCGATATCGTTCAGTTTGACACGCAGCAGCGATCAGGATCCTGCTGTGATGTCGTTGGTCGCTGCAGAAAGTCCAGCACTTTATTTCGTCGCTGGACTCCCTGCAGACATCGCTGAATCGCCGTGTGTGACGCCGATTCAGCGATGTCTTCACTGGTAACCAGGGTAAACATCGGGTTACTAAGCACAGGACCGCGCTTAGTAACCCGATGTTTACCCTGGTTACCAGCGTACAAGTAAAAAAAAAAAAACAGTACATACTTACCTTCCACTGTCTGTTCCCGGCGCTGTGCTTGTCTGCACTGGCTGTGAGCGCCGGCCAGCCGGAAAGCACAGCGGTGACGTCACCGCTCTGCTTTCCGGCCGCTGTGCTCACAGTCAGTGCAGGAAAGCACAGCACCGGGGACAGACAGTGGAAGGTAAGTATGTAGTGTTTTTTTTTTTTTACTTTTACGATGGTAACCAGGGTAAACATCGGGTTACTAAGCGCGGCCCTGCACTTAGTAACCCGATGTTTACCCTGGTTACCGGCATCGTTGGTCGCTGGAGAGCTGTCTGTGTGACAGCTCTCCAGCGACCAAACAGCGACGCTGCAGCGATCGACATCGTTGTCGGTATCGCTGCAGCGTCGCTTAGTGTGACGGTACCTTAAGTCTCTGTGTGGCTGCACAGGTTGCACCAATGGTATATCCACCCCAACCAAGTGACATAATTTCTTTGATTTTTCATCAATTAACCATCCCTAGGTGCTTTCTGTCAGTTATCCCGTCATAATAACAAACAATATTGTGCAAAATGTCTTTTCATTTGTGGCTCCCTCTGGAATCATGATTCTCTAGCATGCCACATACAGTTCTTAATTAAGAGTTCGTTAATGTTACAGATAGCAAATACAGTAACTTCAGTGTTCCAATATTGATTCTATTTTAAACAGAAACTTTATTGCTTAAAAGGAATAGTGTCTAATTGAAGAGGGCAAAGGTAGATACATTTATATTACAATTCTGTTGTACTTTATCATAGATAATGATTAACTACATAATAACTAAAAAGAAAATAGGAACACCACTTGAAGGGGATGTTCATCTAGGCTGGATTTACACTTGCGTGGGAGCCTCTATTTGAAGCCTCTATTGCAAATTCCACTGTTTCTCTTTTACAATGATGGACAAACAGAAGTGGACTTAAGTATAGTCAATCCAGAAATGTAAGGGTGGTGGTATGCAAGTGTCCAATACTTGTTCCCGTACAAAACTGCACTGTGTTGTGCCCTGCTATTTAGGTTTTGCATACGATGTTTAGCTTACTCTATTTCTTATGCCTTTTAACCATAGTAGTCTTGGCTCCCACTAAAGCATATAATAGGAACCGATGAACCAGTGTCTTACTGGTGCCACCTCATCCTGTGTTTCCTGGACTGCTGTTCCTGGATGCCGTCCTGTAGCAGTAGGAAGAGGAGTCAGTTACAAAGGCTCATTGACTTGATGTTTTGTGCCTGACTATATGATGGATGTTGCACCACCAGAATGCAGCACCTCAGCATCTGTAGGTGGGACTCCTGTATGTCCAAACAAGAATGTTGGCCATTTCTGGTATATGCGGAGTAATTGCATGAGATAAAAAGAGACTACAGCATTTCACACCAAAAAATTCTTGTTTTTAAAGAGGAATTTGGTCTGGATTCCATACTGCTCGTGATTTGAGCAACATAAATTTCCCGACAGGTTCTCTTTAAATGGAAGGAGATTGCTAGCTAGGGAAATTATGTGGATTAATCATGTTCCTCATGGTGGTAGCTATAAAAAGACAGAATTTTTCTATATTGCAATATGAATGTGTGAAGATAACCAGAGATTTTGGAGCTCTTTATAAAAAAAAATCTTCCTGAATAATTGTATACCTTTTAGATAAATATACATAAATTAACCCCATTCAGGACCTTTACGTCAAAGGTTGAGCCCCTCCATTTGATGTGGGCTCCAGCACTGAGCCCACATCTTTCCCAGCAAATGACAGCTGATCTGATCAACTGTCATGTGCCTCTAACATTCGCAGGTGGAATCGTGATCCACCTGCAGCTGTTAATTTTTTAAATGCCGCAGTCAATCACTGACAGGGGCATTTAACTTGAGCGAGCTGGAAGCGCGTCACATGACTCACCCATCGGTGCCCTGTCACATGATCACAGGGAGGTGATGGGTTGGCATGACAACCGAGCATCTTCTGCAGACATTACAGATCACCTATGAATGCCGGCCCAAGGGTGGCGTTCATAGAAGATGATGATTTCTGCTACACATAGCAGGGTAGAAAATAAATACACATTTGGTATCGCTCCATTCAGACACACCCGAACTATCAAAATCTAAAGTAAATTAATCCCATCAGTAAACAGTGTAAGGAGAGAAAAAATCAAAATGCCAGAATTACGGGTTTTTTTGGTCACCACAACATTGCAATAGAATGAAATAACAAGCGATCAAAACAACATATCTAGCCCAGAATGGTATAAATGAAAACGTCAGCTCAACGTTAAAACAAAAGCCCCCATCCAGCTCCAGATCCCCAAAAATGGAGATGCTAAGGGTCTCAGAAAATGGCTGCTTTTTTTTAACAAGGTTTGGATTTTTTTTCACCTCTTAAATAAAAAAGGACCTATACATGTTTGCTATCTGGGTGCTCATACTGACCTGGAGAACCATAATGGCAGGTCAATTTTAGCATGTAATGAGCAAGGTAAAAAAGAAAATTGTGGAATTGCACTTTTTGTGCAATTTCACCACACTTGGACATTTTTTTCCCGTTTTCCAGTACACTATATGGAAAAATCAAGAGTGACATTCAAAAGTATAACTTGTCTTGCAAAAAAGAAGAAGCCCTCACTTGGCCATATTGATAGAAAAATAAAAAAGTTATGGCTCTGGGGAACAAAAAATAAAAACACAAGAATGGAAAATTGCAAGGTCCTGAAGGGGTTAAGGGTACATTAAAAACCAGAGCATACAACTGCACCAGACTTCACTCATTGTTGATAGCAAGTGAGTCATTTATTCCATCAATATAAAACTAGCTAATAATCACCTGTCCTGGCTCAAGCGCCAGGCCTTGTTTCCTTGTCCTATGGCTAGTTCCCATTGTGCTAGTTCATGCAGGGTTGCGGTAACAGCCCAGCAATCACCTCTGACATAATTACCCAAGGCCCTTTAAGGTCGTTTTTTTTTTCTAATAATATAATTACAACGAGCACTATTGACCTTCAAGGACATTATCCCATAACCACCACTTACAATAGATGACAATTTTAACGTCCTTTTGTTTTTGAAAACCAAAAATAAGCTGGTTTTACCAACTAAACCACTCTGTACTGCCAATAGTTTTAGAAAGGAATACTATAATGAATGGCTGAACCACAAGAAGTAAAAGTGTATGATGCCGTTTATGAAGAAGGCCGGGAAAGTCTGAACAATTGGTGCATTTTTCTTCTTGCTTTTTCTCATACCAGATATGATTTAGTTGCCTACTTACGCATTGGTTACTGCCTCCTTTTATATTAAGCAGTCATTAGTAACTGAAAAGATCAAGAATAATCGTAGGGGAAGGAAATTATATATCTCGTAATTTAAAGTATTAAAATGTATAGCAAGTACAGTATATCTAGTCACAGTTTTAATTATACTGATTAAAATCAGAAAACAATACCGTCTTTCATTCAGCAATTATGGAACCTTGGAGATAGATGACATGCAATAGAAGACAACAGAAATATAAAGACAGTCCAGAACTTAATAATGTACTGACCGAACGAAAGGGAAAATATACACTTCATGCTTTGAATAACTTTTGTGATTCTTTTTTAGCCAGATGTGTTAAGGGTTTAATGAGCCCTGATGAGCAAAATGAATAATTTAATAGAATTAGAAGGTTATCTGCGAGGACTGCTCTGAATAAGTAAGATAAGGTAATACTGCCATGGAAGCAGGAAAGTTCTAATGACAGAAAAGCAGAGGCAGGGAAAAATTACAAAGACTGGATCGCTGGTGTCTCTAATGATAGGGCTGGATGAAATGGAGATTATAACAATTTATTAGAGCCTACAACATCACGTAAATTGTTCATGATGACACTTACCTTAACTGGGCTAAAACACCATTACTATTCATTCTCTGTAATTTCCTAATGCAGCCCAGAGCCACAAAATGGAAATACATTTTGTATTTTGCTAGACAAGTAAGTTTGGATTTTGCAGGGAAGCAAAAAAAAAGTTTTCTGGAGTTTCACCAAATATTCAATTTAAAAGATGAAGAATGTATAAAGATATTAGAAATTGCACATAAATTGGAATCCACAATGGCCTTTCACAACTTTTTTCAAGAAAGAGTAGTTTGATGGATCAGGAAATTAACTTTACAGGGATTCTGATAAAAATCAATGTGACTGCAGATTTCTGGCTTTAGACAGCAAGCGGTGCGCAAACTGTTACGTTTCACCATTGCTGTTGGGAATGGGCGGCCACATGACCACAAGTTGCAAGCATTTGGCCACATGCCGACTAGACGGGCTCAGCATTGATCAATTCAGAAACCAGGCATGTCTAGCCAGAAGTATGCAAATCGAATACTTGATATCACTTGACTGCCCGTTCTCACCACCAATACTAGTGAATCCCGACTGCATGCACACTGATGTCAGATTTCAGAAGTCTGCAATCACATTGAGTGATTAAAGACTTCGATGAGAAGACTGGACAACAACGGATGACTCTAGTTAGTGACAGCTGTTTTATATTTTGGAGTTACTCAATGATTATTATATATTAGTATTGAGTAATTGTTGAGTGAATTGAATTCAGCTTGATTTTCACAAATCAAATTGGATTTGCCCCCCCCCCCCCCAAAGTAGAAAGTCTTTACAACAAGGGACACCGGTGTTCATGGGATAAGCAAAGTGTTACTCTCTCAGAGCCACTTTAGCTTAGCCGTTTCTCAAGCATAACTCTTGATTACGAGCACAGTCTCTATTGGTGATTGCAGTTTCTGTACTGCACAACTTACAGTATGGTACATTGTGATGGTTTTAACACAGTGCTAGACCACAGCTTAGAGGAATGTTGATTTGCGCTGTGGTTGGGCAATAAAGCTCGGCTGCAAAAATGGTGGACACCACAGCATTTTTTGGGTAGAAGTCTTTAGAGTGGCTGTACTCACTACCTACACTTCAGCCTAGGCCTGTTTTTTTTTGCAGACCAACACCATCTTGCATTTACCCTGTTCCTCCTCAAGAAGCTTGAATGTGTAAAAGAAGAACACAAAGGCACAACACTGGGTTAGTACCTCTAAGTAACTACCATTGGTGTCAGGTGCTCACCTGGTAAGTTTGTAGTGAAATAGGCACAACTTTATCCAAAAGCCTATCGTTAGTGGTGGACGAATGCCAGCAATGGTGAATCAATGTTGCCGAATGTCAGATCCTTCCGAAGATTGGTGCCAACCAGGTCAGGAAGAAACAATGATATAGAGAGAGGTATCCAAACAGTATGAGACCAGTAGAAAAATGGGCATAGAAAGGTGCAAAACAATTTACACCAATGTATTGATAGTAGAATTTATTAAAACTTCCAGGAAAATAACATGTTTTGATGATCTTCGACACCTTTATCAAAGGGGGTAAGTGAAAGTCCAATTTCTTCACAACGATCCTCAGTTTTAGTCCGGGATTACACATTATTATTATTATTTATTGTTATAGCGCCATTTATTCCATGGCGCTTTACATGTGAGGAGGGGTATACATAATAAAAACAAGTACAATAATTTTAAACAATACAAGTCATAACTGGTACAGGAGGAGTGAGGACCCTGCCCGCGAAGGCTCACAATCTACAAGGGATGGGTGAGAATACAGTAGGTGAGGATAGAGCTGGTCATGCAGCGGTTTGGTTGATCGGTGGTTACTGCAGGTTGTAGGCTTGTCGGAAGAGGTGGGTCTTCAGGTTCTTTTTGAAGGTTTCGATGGTAGGCGAGAGTCTGATGTGTTGTGGTAGAGGGTTCCAGAGTAGGGGTGATACGCGAGAGAAATCTTGTATATGATTGTGGGAAGAGGAGATAAGAGGGGAGTAGAGAAGGAGATCTTGTGAGGATCGGAGGTTGCGTGTAGGTAAGTACCGGGAGACGAGGTCACAGATGTATGGAGTAGACAGGTTGTGGATGGCTTTGTACGTCATGGTTAGGGTTTTGTAGTGGAGTCTCTGGGCAATGGGGAGCCAGTGAAGGGATTGACAGGAGCGGCTCCATGTATTGCTATGCGGCCGCACGCTCCGCTCCTGAGTGATGGCGGCAATGCCGGGTATTAACATGCGAGACTCGGCCGTATTTCTTGCATGTGTGATCCCGGCCTTACTGACACTTCACCCTCACTTCTTCCTCCATTTTTGTGGTCATGTGTTCACAATTAACACAAGTAATATATACAGAATAAATGAAACATACAGTTTGAATGCAAACCCTGCAAATATATACCACACACAAT
This sequence comes from Ranitomeya imitator, assembly GCF_032444005.1. Lineage (NCBI taxonomy): Eukaryota > Metazoa > Chordata > Amphibia > Anura > Dendrobatidae > Ranitomeya > Ranitomeya imitator. The sequence goes on along the minus strand of NC_091287.1, from coordinate 87,782,817 downwards.
ACAAATGACTTTTCATAGTTTTCTAGTTATAGTTTAAACCAACTAACTTACTGTACAAGGATAAGCCTTGGTCACGTCCTACAGGAACAACCCTAACTGGGTAGTAGGGTATTTGTTCTCTTACGAGTCTAGTATGATTTCACAACTGATATGATGTAGATGCAGAACATGTTGGTACCTCGATAGCAATTAAAAATAAATTATAGCACAAATACATGTTTTTCACAAACCATGTACTTGAGATATGATAGCATTTTCCACCTCTTAGATGTTTTCTATAGTTTTGATCCACCACAAACATGAAATATGTACACATAACAGCTGGGGAGATGTACTCCTGTGCCACATGGGTCAGCTATAGCAGCAATCATCAAAACTAAAGTGACAATGGTTGGGAAAGCGGCAGGTCTCTTGTGTCATTCCGATCAATTTATTTTCATTTTCCACAAACAGAAAAGTTTGCCGTTATGACAGCAATGCTTTTAAGGCTTATTGTTGAAGATGAGAGAATGATAGTGATAACGGTGATATTACTGGAAGCCTAAGTATGCTGCAGTGATGCAACAATCTGCGGCTCAGATACAACTGGTAATTCATTTACAGAGCAGTGCCATTTGCTGGCTCAGCCATACACATCTCATGGAAAGATTGTCCTTTTATCATCGAAAGAAGAATAATGAAACAAAGATCCTCACGGTATTAGAACTACGAATACTATACACTTTATATAGCTGTTTTCCTGGAAACTTGAATAGTCTCTTTCATTTCAGCAAACTTTCCATAAATCAATAGTTCAAGAAAATACAACAATCATTGCTAAATATCAGAGGAATATGTGTCTTTCTCCAATTTTGTGCCATTTCTTCCCCTCCCCTCTGCCTCCGTAAATCCTCATACATTATTAAAAAAAACAACCGCTTAGGGTAAGTTCACACTAGGCGTTTGTGCTGCGTTTTCTTATGGTAATTTTCCGCTATGCTTTACAGTACCAGCAAACCCTAAGATTTCAGAAATCTCATACACACACATTGTTTTTTTTTGTCACCAGCATTTTGTGCTTTGCATGGGTTTTTTGTTTTTTTTGGACATAGAGCATGTCACTTCTTTCAGCATTTTTTCAGTGTTTTTCACACAATGACTTGAATGGGTGATGAAAAAACACTGAAAAAACACACAAAAACTGGAGGTATCAGATTTTGCTGCGTTTTTTGTGCCAAAACTTGATTCTATGGAATAGGACTTTTTTCAGCACTGAACTTTATCAGCATGCACAAGAGACAAAATCTAGCATGCCAAAACCGCCGCAAAAAGCGCCACAAAAAACGCAAGAAAAACCTAGGAAAACATGCTTTTCTTCTGCAGCTTCTTTCCTGCCAAGAGATCAGGCTTTGCTGCAGAAAAAAAAGTTGAAAAGAACATTCAGGGTATGTGCACACGTTGCGGAAAGGTGTGCGGATTTTTCCGCACTAATTTTGGTGAATCCGCATGAAATCCGCACTGAGGATTTACTGCAGAATTAACGCGGATTTACCGTGTTTTTTTCTCGTTTTTTGTGCAGATTCCTATTATGGAGCAGGTGTAAACTGCTGCGGAATCCACACAAAGAATTGACATGCTGCAGAATAAACAACGCAGCGTTTCCGCGCGTTTTTTTCCGCAGCATGGGCACTGTGGATTTTGTTTTCCATAGGTTTACATGGTACTGTAAACTCATGGAAAACTGCTGCGAATCCGCAGCGGCCAATCCGCAGCGTGTGCACATACCATTAGTGTGAACTTACCCTTAAAGGTCAGGTCAAGAGGCAAGAGGCACTAACAGCATTAGGGTATGTGCACACGTATTTTTGAGGTCTGCGGATTTTTCCGCAGTAGATTTGAGAAATCTACTGGTAAATGGCACTGCGTTTTACCTGCGGATTTACCGCGGATTCCACCTGCGGTTTTACACCTGCGGTTTTACACCTGCGGATTCTTATTATGGAGCAGGTGTAAGCCGCTGCGGAATCCGCACAAAGAATTGACATGTTTCGGAATGTAAACCGTGCGTTTTTTTCCGCAGCATGGGTACAGTGGTTTCTGTTTTCCATAGGTTTATATGGTACTGTAAACTCATGGAAAACTGCTGCGGATCCGCAGTTGCAGATCCGCAGCAAAATCCGCATAGCCTTAGGTGTCAGTTTAGTTACAAGGCAAGGTTTATGGAGAGAGGAGGCGTGAGGAGCAAACATTGAGTGACTGCAGACTTTTTTCAGAAAACTGGACAACCCCTTTACAGCATTGACTTTGCAGCAATAATGACCCGATAACTACATTCTCCAGATCAATATGATTACAGTGATACCAAAATGATACCGTTTTTATATTTTAGTAAATATTTAGTAAAATAATCTAATATATAATTGCCTAGAATACTACTTCCTGCAATTTGTGCCAACTTCCGTGGCTTTGTCCGGAGCTAATGTCCGGAGCTAATGTCCGGAGCTAATGTCCGGAGGTTAATTGCCTAGAATACTACTTCCTGCAATTTCTGCCAACTTCCGTGGCTTTGTCCGGAGCTAATGTCCGGAGCTAATGTCCGGAGCTAATGTGCGGAGATAATGTCCGGAGCTAATGTCCGGAGCTAATGTCCGGAGCTAATGTCCGGAGATAAGTGACGTCAACAGTGTCCAGTGTCTGATTGGTTGCCGCCTGCTGCGAGCGACCAATCAGAAACGTGCCATACTGTGACACACTCCGCCCGCCATTTTGGTGTGATTTTTGAATTTTTACCTCACAGCAAGTTTCTACTGCGTGGAGGCGGGCCCAGTGACGTTGCTCTTCAAGCTCCTGCCGAATTTCGTCAAAAAAATGATAATACCATTTACCAAAACTATATATATTTAGTTGTGAAGTGGTTCAGTGACATTTTCACACCAATTTTGAACTTTTGTTTGGTGTTTTCTCCATATACTGCCTATTATTTTTGTTCTTTCTTACTATTATTTATTAATTGTATTATTCTTACATTTGAATAACTAAAGTATATATGGATTCTAGACTCCCGATTCTTTAGAATCGGGCTGCCATCTAGTAAATACATAAATAAATAAAACCAATTCATCAGCCGCAGTTTTTTGTTCATTCTACCTACAAAAATGTGGAAATGAAAATGATCAACAAAAATTACTTAGCCCCAAATGGTGCCAATAAAATACACAACTTATACTTCAAAAATGAAGCCATCATACATTTCTGTTGCTGGAAAAGTAAATAAACGTTAGAGCTCTGAAAACAAGGCAGTGCAAAGAAATATTTTTTTTAATGAAAAAAGCGTTTTGTATATAAAAGTAGTAAAACATAAAAACTAGATAAATGTGATATTGCTTGAGGTCCCAAATCCAAGTACCCCACCCTTCTGAGCCCCACACTGGGCCTAAACCATAGTTAGCATCCACATGTATTGCATTATGTTTTGGGGAGAGTCTCCCCAGCAGTATATGGGATTCAGTTTTCCAGAAGCAATATTTGCGATTTTCACTGTGTAACAACAGCTGTGTCATGTGCTTATTTCCGGAAAATACATCTGGGGTCAAAATAGTAGATACAATTATATGAATTCCCAGAGAGGTGTAATTTTTTCAAAAGAGGTTCACTTGATGTTCTGGCACCTTAGTGGCTCTGCAAATGGCATGCTCCAACTACTCCAAGAAAATCCGCTCCCTGAAAGCCAAATGGTGCTTTTTCTCTTCTGAGTCCAGCGTGTGCCCAAATATTAGTTTCTAACCACATATTAGGCATTACCGCATTCAGAAGAAATTGTGCAACGAATTCTATGTACCCTTTTCACCTATTCTGTTATGAAACTCATCAAAAAATCAATGTGTGCACATGGCCTTAGGGTACGTGTCCACATTCAGGATGGCCGGCGTTTTGGACGGAGTGGAAAACTCGCTCCGCCCAAAGCTCCGCCCCCTTCGTAGACACGATGATGCCGGATGTGTTCATTGCACACATCCGGAATCATTGCACCCCACTCATAGGGCCCTGTGTTTTACCTTGTGGCGGCGCAGCGAATCCGCAAGGTAAACGGACATGCTGCGATCTAAAAAGACGCGCCGCATGTCCGTAATCGCAGGGCCGCCACATGCGTGTTACCACGCATAGTGGAGATGGGATTTCATAAAATCCCCTCCACTATGCTGTAACATCTGGACGCTGCGTGTTTGACGCTGCGACTCAAGGCAGCGTCAAACACGCAGCGTTTCCTGAATGTGGAAACATACCCTAAAAGTAAAATAGTGTTCCTTGCCTTGTGAGCTATGCCTTGTTAACAAACAGTAACTTCTGACCACATATGCATACTCAGGAGAAATTGTACAAGAAATTGTTTGGCCTATTTTCGCCAGTTACATTTGTGAACATGACAAATTTCGGGTTAAAGCAACATCTTAGAGATAACTTTTTTTTTCATTTCTTGTGAAGCACCTGGTCACTGCACCACTAAATGAATTTCTTGAGGGGTATAGTTTCCAAAAGGGGGTCACTTGTAGGGGGTTCCTCCTATTTTGTTACCTCACGAGCTCTTCAAATTCAACATGGAATCCGCAATTTATTCCAGCTTAATTTGTACACCAAAAGTGAAATGGCGCTCCTTTCAACCCTAGCTCTCCCCAGCACTCCTTCCTGACCACATATGGGATATTGGTGTATTCAGGTGACCTTGCTCAACAAATTGTGTGGTTCATTTTTTCCTTTCAATATTGTGAAAACAAAATATTTGGATTTAAAGAGGTTGTCCACTACTTTAGCATTGATGACTTATCCTTAGGATAGGTCATCAATGTGTGATTGGTCAGGGTCTCACACCCGGCACCCGGGTGTTGGCAGCAGCGGCCGGAAATGCTCACTTGTGGAGCTGGCCGTCTTTTCATAGTGGCCGTCTTCTGATGGTGGCCCATGTATGTTAGGCAATCCCCGCATGTTACAGCCACGAAACACGCGGGCACATGGACGCAATAGTGTCACTCGAGCCCCCATGATACTAGGTGCATGCTCGAGCACCCTTGGCAAACTTGAGTAATGAACACTTGCACTCATCACTAGTTATAAGAATTGGTTGCAGAATGTAGCAGTTAACCGTAATCATTAATCCTGTGAAAAAAAGTCACTAAGATCTTATGGTTTCGAATATGAGGGGCACAATAAACAAATTGGTTGCAGAACACACCTGATAGTATAATACACTTGAATATTCTACTATTTAACTCTACAGTTTAATTTTTAATGGTCCATTACCAGGGCTGAGCATGTGATACTCCATTAGTCTATTGAGAGTCAGGTTTCATAATTTTATAGTTTTTAAAGTTGAAGGTAAATACAAAGCCATCAACCTATAGCCTAACATTGTTGATCCAGAAGAAGGCAAAAAACATATGAAGTAGATGATAATTGCCCCATCATAAAGAAAATGTTCCCTCCAGATTCCACAAACGGCAATCAGACATGTTCTCTGGTTCAACGTTTCATTACAAAATCTCGTACCTATAATCTGTAATATTATATATTTCCAGAAAGGCATCCAGACCATCCTTGAACTTTTGTGGTGAATCAACCATTACAACACTATAATCTCACTGCTTGCACAGTAAAGAATTGCCGTCTGTAGTGGCAGTCCTGAAGTGGCTGTTAGTTCTCGCTTGACCTTTTCTGCCCCAGTGGGTCTCCAAGAGGCTACTCCTTACCACAGCCAGCCCTCTTGCCACTCTATTTATCTGCTCTACACTCTATGTGGGTCCTCATAACCACTAAGTTCCTACTTTTCATAGATTTGCTTTCACATACCATCAGTTGAAAACTTGCATGACAATCAAAGTTCTGAGTAACAGGAGAACGGACGAACGCATGGCCACATAGTCATAGTCCAAGACTATGTTGACAAAGGGCACAGTCTCTCAAACAGCTGATTTTAAGTTGAAGCTACCTCAATGCAATAGTCTTATTTCTACAATACTTCAACAGTTCTTGGTAACCTTGCAAAAGTCAATGTTAGTCACAGGTTAATATCACCTTGTAACATGGACTTTCAACGGGCCAGGAGACATGTTGAAAGTGTTTTCAAAATGCAGTTAAACGTTAAACTGAATGAAGAATAAAGGAGATAATCGCCATGTTGCAAATGGGGTTGGCAGCTTTTATTTTATTTTTGCATTTTTGTCTCTAAAAAATACATTATAGGGTTATAATTAAAAGAAAAGAAGCAAAAAGAGAAAAAAATCCCTCTTGACTTTGTCCTGAAGGCGTTAATGGCAGATCATCAGTTGTAAATGTTGCAATAAGGCTAGGGTTTGACTAACTATTTTCTCTCATCCGAGAAAATAGCTCCAATTATAGTAACATAGTAACATAGTTAGTAAGGCCGAAAAAAGACATTTGTCCATCCAGTTCAGCCTATATTCCATCATAATAAATCCCCAGATCTACGTCCTTCTACAGAACCTAATAATTGTATGATACAATATTGTTCTGCTCCAGGAAGACATCCAGGCCTCTCTTGAACCCCTCGACTGAGTTCGCCATCACCACCTCCTCAGGCAAGTAATAATAATAGTAATAGTAATCACACTCTGATCAGAGTGTGATCCGATTTTGTCAGATTTGGAGAATAAAATAAAAGTTTCTCCATCTTCTCGATCTAGTCTGTCGATGGAAAAGTTTTTTTAGTGTACCCATTGGCTTAAATGCCCGCATGCATTCCGATTATTGGAGGCCAATTGCACATGCTGAGATTTTTTTTCCTTGGACCACTCGGTATGCGAAAAAAAATTGTACATGTGCAAGGCCTCATTGAATAACATGTGGAAAAGTGCTATCCATCAAAATGATGGCTAGCATTTGTCCCATTTTCATGGTTGTCAGCAGGCGCGCTCAGTGTAAATTTCACGATATATAAAGCGTCCCCATGGGGCACAGAGTTGGTCAGCAGACAGCACGACACACAGCGGGATGCTAAAGGGATGAGGAAGGCCCTACCAATAGGGAAATGAGGAATGGTCACCTCCTGCTCAAACCTGAGCCCGACCCTGCACTCCCCTAAAGCCCTAAGTGGGTCCTTCATCCCACCACCTTCAGGAACCTCGTCCCTCTCCGCCACCTCACACTGCCCTGGCTAGTGCACTGGCTTGCAAGGGTGCTAGCCTCACCACTGCAGATATAAGGGACAGTGTCAAACATGTGACAGACGGGGTAATAACTGTTGTGAATTCTGTGATCAAGCTCCCTCCTGTGGTCACGAGTGGTACTGCGGCTTCTGAGTTTCCTTTCTCAGGTGATGAGGTTAAGTCGTTAGGTGCTGCTCTATTTAACTCCACCTAGTGCTTTGATCCTGGCCTCCAGTCAATGTTCTAGTATTGGTCTTGCTTCCTCCTGGATCGTTCCTGTGGCCTGTCTGCTCAGCATTAACTAAGTTCTGCTTGTGTTACTTTTGTTGCTATATTTTCTGTCCAGCTTGCTTTTTTGGTTTTGCTTGCTTGCTGGAAGCTCTGAGACGCAGAGGGAGCACCTCCGTACCGTTAGTCGGTGCGGAGGGTCTTTTTGCCCCTCTGCGTGGTTGTTTGTAGGTTTTTGTGTTGACCGCAAAGCTATCTTTCCTATCCTCGGTCTATTCAGTAAGTCGGGCCTCACTTTGCTAAATCTATTTCATCTCTGTGTTTGTATTTTCATCTTAACTCACAGTCATTATATGTGGGGGGCTGCCTTTTCCTTTGGGGAATTTCTCTGAGGCAAGGTAGGCTTATTTTTCTATCTTCAGGACTAGCTAGTTTCTCAGGCTGTGCCGAGTTGCATAGGGAGCGTTAGGCGCAATCCACGGCTACCTCTAGTGTGGTTTGATAGGTTTAGGGATTGCGGTCAGCAGAGTTTCCACGTCTCAGAGCTCGTCCTATGTTTTGTGGTTTTTGTCAGGTCACTTGTGTGCTCTGAACTTCAAGGTCCATTGTGGTTCTGAATTACCTATTCATAACAAATAACACAAAATAGGTTTACAAAACCAGCTGATAAAGCACAGCAGCCAGCAAGCTCCTTACTCCAGGCTTGGTCACTGTAGATGTCTCTATCACTGACAGTCAGCTGATGCATCAGGTGACCATTTAAAGGATGGTCACCACCCACATCAGATGACCTAACAACTCTGCAGTTACAACAGATTACCAGCGAGGGTAGCTGATATTAATTCCCGCTGGTCCTGAAAGGAAGAAAGCTTCATTTAAATCATAGTGGAACCAGAGCTGCCACGAATCCAAAAATGGATCGTGACAGTAAGGTACACATGTCACTTCTCTCATGTTAGAGAATTGGGCCAATTATGCTACTGCACTTGTCTCAAACTTTGATAGAGTTTTGTCCGAGTGTCACCTTAGTGTAATCAGATTCTCTTGCATGAGAGAATTGTATCACCGTTGTGGAGAAGACTAAGAACTTAATTTCTACATCTCTCCAATCTCTGTGCCCCTATTAATCGGACTTCACTCCAATGACATCCAAGTGCAGTCCGATGTTTCACACACCCATAGACTTGTATGGGTAAACATGGTCCAATTTCGTATGCACTCGCAGACCTGCACTGCCCCATAGCATAACATTGGGCTGATCGCTCTCTGATAAAACTTTATATAGCACTTGGCAGTGTTATAAGGTCGTGTTAGTGAGCCCTAAAACATCAGGCTTTACCTAACAGAATACAAGGATTAGGAATAGTGATGAGTGAATATACTCGTTACTCGAGATTTCTTGAGCATGCTCGGGGGTCCTCCGAGTATTTTTTAGTGCTCGGAGTTTTAGCGCCGCAGCTGAATGATTTGCATCTGTTAGCCAGCATAAGTACATGTGGGGATTCCCTAGCAACCAGGCAACCCCCACATGTACTTATGCTGGCTAACAGATGTAAATTATGCAGCTGCGGTGCTAAAAACTAAAACTCTGAGCCCTAAAAAATACTCGGAGGACCCCCGAGCGTGCTCAAGAAATCTCGAGTAACGAGTATATTCGCTCATTACTAACTAGGAACATACAGTGTATACCAATTCTGACTGCAGCAGTGTTACTAGCAGGAATCTGATAAGGGAAATATTTCATTTGTTCCAACTCATACCCTCTTGTGATTTTGCACAGCTGCTAACTGTTGTAATGAAGTCTACATGTGATCAATAGGGGCCATTTATGGAAAGGAATCGGATACCTTTTCATGCATTTTCATGTTCAGCATATGGAAACCTGTTTACGTTGAACTGGAAAACTCATATTGTTGGAGAGATTACGGAAATACTTTGCTAGATTGCATTTACCAGAGGAGAAAAAAACATATCCAGCAGCTTAATTAACAATTTGCATGAGTAATGGCTATAAGGCTAAAAGTGACCGGTGATCACACTGATCAAGTAGCTCTTTTCTAGGCAAATACTCAGACCAGAGTCACATTTTAAACCCAAATCCCTAGATTTTTCCCTAGTTTCCATGGAAGCTATTAACCATAATGCCGGCCGCTAAGTGTAAATCACTGACTTGAAAACATGCCCATGAAATAATGCCTTAATCAGCTTCTGTTGCCGCACTCGTGGAGGATGTGAGGGGCAGAGACCGGAATCTCGTCAGATTGGCAGAAATGCTCCAGGCAGCGGCTCCATCAGCATCATGCTGTGAAGTACTCGCCATCATTTGTAGTGAGAGCATCAGATGGGGACAGATTTCATCCATTTACAGTTATTTGAGCCACTTTTATATGAACACATGGAAGTGACCCCTATGCCCCCACAGAAGCAATCTCTTTTCTTTCTGTTCAGGATTATACAGGCTGGGAAGAGTTTGACTTATTTATGTGAACACGGTCAAAGATCAGCTTCATAGATGTGTCAGGCTTCAATGATATTTGACCTGAAACTAGGTGAATTAGCTTTTTGGAACATGCTGTGCACACATGGGTCAAAAGGGTCTTTCTATTTAACTTATCTGGACCTTAGCAGTGAGCCAGGTCAATGTGATTGTGCAAGAAAGTAGTGTAATTCCCTTTCTCTCATTTCTTATAGTTAAAGGGACTGTCAGCACAGAATGGCTGTTCAAACCAAGTACAGGCGCTCGGTGCATCATGTCGAGGCCCAATCATTTATATGATCATTTATTTATTATTTCCACCTACTTGGTTTCCATTTATCTATGCCTTTCTCTGGCCAAATGAAGCCAGAGCTGTCAATCAAAAACGTTGGGGGTGGATATTGAGGAAAACAAGCAGATGGGAAGGTGTAGTTAAATGATTGGCTCCGCCGTGAACCACCGAGCGTCTGTACTTGGCGTGAACAGTCATTCTGTCCTGACAGTCCATTTAAGGGATTAAGCAGGAAAAGCATTCTGTGCTCCCAGCTACCAATAAAGATAAAATAATTGAAAAATGTACTTATTTAATCCTTGAATCTGCGGACATCCCCACAGATCTTCTCTTTACCTGGCTGCAGCAGTCGTATCTACGTGAGCCTGTGTGACCTCTGCAGTCAATCACTTGCCTCTGCATTGTACAGCATGAGACAGCTTCACATAATATGGTAGATAGTGTTGAGCATAAAGATTCGCAGGACCCTTGTCTGGGGGCCACATTAATAGTTTTGTGCACTTTAGACCAGAGCCCTGCAAAAGCTTTTACTATCTGCCCACATTAAATTAGGAGGCTTCTCAACCTGGATCCTGGGTCTACTATCAGCCCTTTTTGATGATATGTCCTAGGTATATATTAATAGTGATGATGATGAAGGAATTATGGTGGGTGATCACAAACAGTATAGGTGCAAGATGAACCGGAGTCCATGTAAAATTATAGCACGATACTTCATTTAAAAAAATCTGTCATCACATGATATCATGTGGTTTTTTGCATACCAAGCTTTTACTTCAATGAAAAATGCAAGCAATACAGCCTGTTACCCATTGTGGCAACAGGGCCATGCCAAATCCCATTAACTACAATATAATATCTGGATGTGGCAAAAAAAGGACTTATAATTGAAAAAGGTCGTTGGTGTATTTTCCAATGTGGTGGATTTGACCTGTATTCTTCGGCCTCTGTTATTTTTTATCCTCCTGTTTGTTTTGCACATCAGGAAGCTCCTGTACAAAAATATCTTCCATGTCCCACAATCAGCTGCAAACCACCTTGACAGATCCTGTCAAAGACGTTTTGTTTTTAATGATGTTGTTGGGCACATCGGAATGAAATAAACAGACGGAGCCCTGATTAGATGGTGTTTGTCATTTAAGAACGGCAGAGCGTATGCTCTTAATATATCACTTTATAACGGCCTGTCTGTGCCTCTTTCTTGTCGCCCTGTGTTAATCTGAATATCATAGGGAGCATCAGCGGTAAAACAAAATGTTTGTTGCCTATTTGATTTTACTACTAGCATCTAACTGCACGACATTGTGTTTTTGTCATGATCCAGTTCTGAGTTTATGTTCAGCTGTTCTATCTCTGGACTGGTTATGTGGGAGTTAATCCCCTCTGCCTCACTTTGAAGCTGGCTGAGCTATTTAAGTCCTCTGCAGCCTGTGGGTCAGTGTCAGCTATAGTTCATGCTGCACGGATTGAGCACCTGACCTGGATCCCAGTACTAGTGTTCCTCTTTGCCTCTGACTGCCTGCACCCGTTTATGACTTGTTCCGACCTTTGGCCTGTACCCCGACTCCATCTTACCTCTCATGTTTTGGTTACCACGTTCCCGGTAGGCTCTGACGTCTTGCTTGTCCCCGACTATTCTCTGCTCGCCCCTTCTGTACCGCGCTGCTATCTCCGTGTCTGACCTTGGCTTGTCTCATGTCCCTTTCATTACCTGTGACACCTGTGTTGTTGTTCAGTGTTGCTGCACTGTGTGTACAACCTCCTTTCCTTAACCAGCACCCCCTGGTGGAGGTTGCTCTATACTGCACTGCAGCAGCACGTTACAGTTTTACTTCTGATTTAACATATGCATATGATCATATACTAAACTGTGACCCCCAAAATTAATATTACACTACTACAGTGTCTGTAGTGTCTCTCGAATACCCTATGTACTTGCTTACTACTACGTTAGTCCCAGTCCGGGGAGATTTACTCAAGCAATCTGCATACATTTATTTTAAGACACTTGGTATACATCTTATATCTGAACTCTATCATTGGTTTCCAAAATTATGTATTGTCTAGGAATACTCACAAGGGCATAAGAGGGTTTACACAGTTCAAACTGCCCCCATACATGGGGCAATCTACTTTAGTGCCTCTAAGGGGTTGTCCGGTCAAAAAGTACAAGTCTGCAGTTAATTTATGTGACTGCAGGCTTGAGAATCCTCACATTGTGCACAATGCGTGCTGTGAGGATTCTCCAGTGCCGGAGCCAGGAGCAGTAGTCATGTGTTTGCAAGAATACAATATGCATAATCCTGGCCACAGTCTGACTAGTCTGTTTTCCCCCTCACTCAATACACTTGCATTGAACGAGGCAGTGCCTATCTAGTTGGAATATGGCAGGGAGTATGCATATCATTTACTTGCTATCACATAAATGGAGCTCCTGGTGCTGGCACCGAAGAATGTGACAATTCACAAGTCTGCAGTCACATAGACTGACTGCAGACATGTAGCTTTAGATCAGGCAACCACTTTAGGCAGAGAAAGAAAATTGTTCCCCAACCCTAGCCCCATTTGTCACACACAAACTTATACATTTGTTATATTCACCAGGACAGCCCCAATGCTTATGTCAAATGTATCTACAGTATAGGGTTTTATTCAGCTGACCAAAGACAAATTTTTTTGGGGCCTTTCTCAGGTTGGTATATGCGTAACACCCCAGGCAGCCGGTTGTTACAGTAATGTTGCCTTCCCTTCGGGGAGGGTAATGTCATGCTTGGAGGCAAAGAGGATTTCCTTTACCAGGTAAAGCACCTACATGCCCCACATTCTGAATCCAGGCCAGAAGGGGGAGCTCTGAACCCGGATTCAGGGGAGTTCCCCCCCACCCCCGATATATGTATTCTGGTTTGGAGGAGGAGTTAGTCATTAAGAGACAGTTGGCAGCAGACGGTGAAGGAGCACAGAAGGACCTAAGAGCTAGAGGAGGGCTGCAACTGGGCCCCTCTAAGCAGAGCGCAGAAACTGGGCACCAGGAGCCTGAGGCTGTGTGGAACTGCAAGTCCCACAGCAGAACCAAAGAGCAGGCAGCTAAAAGTGATTTGCCCACATAATACCTGAGGTACAACAACAATTAGAGCCTGGAGTCACCGTATACAGAGACCCCAAGGAAACGGCTCAAGTTGCCTACCAAGCAGGGACTGTCCGAGGACAGAAAGTAACCGAGGACCTTGTCAGGACACTACAGGCAGCAAGGGACTATTAATTAGCGCAAAGTGGAAGGCTCCCAAACTGACCTGGCAAAGGGATTTCCTCTTGTCATCAGGCTGCCTGGACTCCATTAACACCTGTTGCTGGTACTCTGGACTGAGGCTGACTACAACATCAGTAAACCAGGTAAAGACTGCAACCCTGTGTCCTCCATTTATTTGCCGGCATTCATCATTCCTGCCAAACACACCGGGAGCCCTGGGGACCCCGCTTCACCTGTGGGAAGCGTTACCATCTTTACTGCAGTAACATCACCCCAGAGGACCCCTTTAAGCAGCGTCGGTCCCCTCCGACTGAGAACCACAGATGGCATCACAAATACAAACTTTATTTCTACAACTCCCTTAAAAGACCTTTTCCCTTTTACTTGGGTGCCCAGGGCCACGGACCGGGTCACTGCCACCGTCACCACCCCTTTAATTGCGAACGGACCTTGTCCCGAGTACCCCAGGCTCTGGCGGGCGACTCACATGTCATACATTATCATGGTTTATTGCTACAATTACTCCATAATCGCCACAAAATGCGATGGTTTTTGTAAAGCTATGGCCAAGCTGCAGTATTTTGCTCTAATTTTGTGATAATGTTGACAATAAACTGCAATTTGTCAACATTATATAGTGGTCACAGATGGGGGAGCATGTGAGATGCATATGCCAGCTTCCTCAATTTGTGATCACTGCAGGCTGAAAACTAGAGTCTTAGCAATTTATCATAGTGGCATGTGGTCAGGAGAGAAACTAGGCAAACAAGAAAATGGCAAAGAACATTAAAAAGTTTATATATAATTAAATTGGATGCAAGCTTTGTTTTTAAGGAGTGATCCCCTATCATAAATATGTGTATATACATTGCTTATATAATACTTCTATACTACACCTAAAAGCAAAGTTATAATGCATTCAAACACATGTACAGATAATGTATACAAAGACATGTATACATCAAATACAGTCATGTGTAAGGGGATGAAGAATAGAAGGGACACATATAACAGTGTTTAAAGCCGAGTATTTGTGAGTGAGCACCACCACCTGCTGATCAAGGACAAAAGAGAAAGTGAAAGCACAAGAACTGTATTAGTAGGAACCTAATAGTGGGTTCCCACAGGAAGGGGATTGAGATGACACCAGGTCAGGTGACCGTTGTGTTGCAGTTACAAAATATAAAAGGCCTAGCTTGGCCGAGAACAGAAGAGTTGGCGTCAGAAACTGTACCACTCTGTGTGGCTGCGAGGTGGGCTTACAGCCACCATGGTTACAGAAGGGTCCGGAGCGGTCAAATGCTGGAGAAGGCCTGAGCTGGGAGGACGATCTACGACCAGTGCCAATAGGAGACAGTAAGCAGCACGAGTAAAAGACCATAACCAGCGCTAGTAGAAGACCATAAGCAGTGCTAGCAGAATACTGTGACTAGATCTGAAGCAGGCGTGAGAGACAATCTGGTTGTAGCAGAGGAATGTTCCCTTGGGCCGCTACTTCCAGCATAGATGTGTAGTACAGGGTCTGGGCTGGGGCTGTGCTTCAGGGAACTGAGATGGCCAGTGCAACAAGCACACTGTATACCTAGTGACTCGCATATCCAGGACTTCCAGCCTAACAGAAAACACCGGTGACCCCCCACTAGGGCCAGGGAAGCGATCAGAGGTGCTTACAGAGACTATGATGGGGACAAGCCTAGTATTGAGAGTGTCGCCGGCTAATATGAGACATAAAGACATTAATAGTCATTAACTGCTAGATAATAAGAACATTAAGAGCAGTATATATAATACAACGTTGCATTGATATTATATTTAGCCACATCACTGTGTTCTGTGTGCCATAACATACTGTATTGACCATGCTACTGTTACCCATGATATAGTTGTTACTTATTCATAGATATACTGATAGATTTTCTTTCTGTGTTAGTCAAATAAAGTGTTGGTTAAGTATCAATGTCTCTTCATTGTCTGCGCTGTTGCATCCAAGTTATTATTATTATTATACATTTATATAGCGCCATTTATTCCAAGGCGCTTTACAAGTAACCTGCTTACACATGTATAGAGATATATACAGATGTGTACAGATATATTGAATCAAAATCATCTGAATTGATAACCTGGTATAACCAATCATCTACATGCGGCCATAGGCCTTCATAGATGGCCAACATAAATTGTCCACAAGATCACTCCCAAAATTGTACTTCCTATAACAAACATGGAGTCAATATTCCACATTCTCATACATAATTCAACAAAGTTTATTAAATTGTACACAAACCACACATAAAAATCAATACATAAAAATTAATATATAAATTCTAGAACAGAGACTCAGACATTTACGGCTACAGATCTGCATATATGTAGCAAGGAAGGGTAATGTGGATCCTCTATGTACACAATTAATCTCATAAAGTGCTAGTGCATCAGTATAAAATAAGACTAGATAAGAAAATATATATTATTCAGTGTAAACTCCACTTATAGTTTTAAGGGTAGTCCATATGATGACAAGTACCATAGTATACTAATATACAAAAGTGATATTTCATGAATGGTATACAAATATCATATCATGAAATCAATCCAGCCAAATGGAAAAATCATACAGCATGGCCACCACTTATAGTGACAACAATAATCTCTATGATCACAGAACTTGGAGTAAATTAGTATTTACAACCCATAAAGAAGTCTGCTGATAATCTTTATCAATGGAGAGATCCTCTTACACATGTCTCCCTGTGTGGACTGACCTTGCTTGCAGCTCTGTGGCGTCTTGGTTGCTATGGGGACGCGTGCGTCAGTTCCGACGGTGAAGTCACATTCAGGGGGACGCCGCTGCACGCCACGGCTGTGCTCAGTAAAGACAAAGTATTTAAAAGGCACGGAGTCTGAGGAAGTGTGTGCCCCCTGATGAAGGACAGACCGAAACGTGCGTTGGGGCGGGCACACACTCTTCTGGTTCCCTACTACTTATTGCACACCTTGCACCTTATAGTGAGTATACAAAAGGATTACTCTTCATGACATGAGATCCCATGTTGGGAGATGACATGGTGTGTCACAATTGTGACGGGCATATGGTGCAGTGGCATCTGATTACCATGGTTAAAGATACCGCATTGGCATATAGTATTTTGTAGTAATATGATGTTAATTGGTTATTCATGGGGATATACAGGGGGTGTGATGCCCTAGGTCTATTGTTTTTTCATGTTGTAATCTACACACACCTGGCGATTTTAAATGTTTGATATTTCTAATAAAGATTTATAATACATTTGATGTGGACTAGTACATCATTATTCCTTAGTGGAATTAAGTTGTTGAGTTATGGATGTGTCTATTTTTGTAAAAAGTGTCCATATGGGGGTCTTTGACTTAATGTATATATGCTAAATAATCATAATCCCCTTCAATATGTGGTGGTGGTGGTGTTGTTGGTGTATATAATTAATTAAGATTATCAGCAGACTCCTTTATTGGTTGTATTTAATAATTTACTGAAAGTTCTATGATTATGGCGATTATTGTTGTAACTATAAGTGGTGGCCATATAGGATGATTTTTCTATTTGGCTGGATTGATTTCATGCTATGATATTTTTATACCATTCATGCAATAGATCGAGTAGGTAATCCAGCTCAAACAGTCCCATAAAATCTTTTTAATTTTATTGAAAAATTCTTTAAAAGAAAGTGGGAAGAATAGCATGGGCAGATGTGTTTCGAACCTTGTGGTTCTTAGCCCCTGCGTGCCATCTTGTACACCCTTATATACTACATCCTATCTCAGTCATGTGATTGTTTCCACACAATCACATATAACATCCCTCACCTGTTGAGAAATATCAATTGTTCAGTCACCGTTCTAAGTTTACAGAGCGGCCGCTGTAACCACAACCCCCAACCCTGACTGACACTAGCTCTGCATTGGGGCTGGCTGTCAGTCAGGGCCAAGGGTGCCATTACAGCCACCGATCTCTATACTCAGATTAGTGACTGAATCAGTGCCAGCACTGCCCCGTGACTGAAACCGAATGCTACCGTGGAGAGTAAAGTTCATTATAATGCTATAAACCAGGGTCTCGATCAGATTCAAGCATGTATTGACTTAAATCTGATCCCAGGTCTCTTCTAGACATTCCCAAAGTTGATACATACTGTTCAACTCACTAGGGTTTTTTCTTCAACTACCCACAGGTATCTGATTGGATTGAGGTCTGGGGACAGTGGAGGCCAATCCAGCACCTCTGCTTCATTGTCATTGAACCATTTATTTGCCAATCTCAACGTATACTTTAGGCTGTTGACCTGCTGGAACACTATGTTGTCCTGTTCATTCCAAGGGTTCATACTAAGGGCTTCATACTAAGCCCATTGAGGACTCTGTGGGGCCCATTATAATATGTGAGAGCATTTATAACATTTGAAGTACTTTTGGGGGGCCATTACACTATTTTGAGGGCTATGTTTTGGACCATTATAATATTTGAAGGACTATGAGGGAGCCTTTATAATTTATGGAGGGCTGTAGCATGGGGGGGGGGGTATTTTACTGTTTTCAGGGCTACCTGGGGGCCATTATACTGTTTTCAGGGCTATGTGGGCCATTATACTGTATTCAGGGATATGTGGATGTCCATTACACTGTTTTAAGTGCTTTGTGGGGAGCCATTATACTATTTTCAGAGCTTTGATAGGGGGCATTATACTGTTTGAAGGAATAGTGCTGCTATGCAAGCAATTATACAGTGTGAATGTTTGTGTGATGTCTATAATACCGTGTGGATGGCTGTGAGGGGGCCATTATGCTGTTGGAATGGCTGTGTGGGGGCCTTCAGGAGAAATCCGGGGTACAGGGAAAGACAAGGGCACCCATAGTTCTAGGGACCTTGTTAGCGCCCATAGTCCTATAGTCACTGTGTGACAAGTTATGTATGGGACCGTCCCTTATTATATAGCGTTCTCTGTACAGTGCGATCCCATTATTATATAGTATTATGTCTTGTTATATATAGCTCCGTCCCTCACATAGCGTATTTTTGTTATTCATAGCGCCCTCATGTTATTACATAGTTCTATCTTGTTAGATATAAAATGACTGCTGATGAAGCAGCCGGTAACCAGATGACCAGTCCATCAGCTCCTCCATTAGAATAGAAGCTTTCCCATGCTCCATCACCTGTCATTGCATTATATATCTTACAAGAGAGGACAGTATGTAATAAAAAAATAAGGGGCTTTTTAATCCGATATGTAAGGGATAGAGCTGTACATAACAATAGAGGGCACTGTATAATAAGGGATGACAATATACATAATAAAGGAGACTATGCAAGATATGTATATATATATATATATGTATATATATATATATATATCCAAGTCCATTCAAAGAAATAAAAAATTTCCAGTGGCACTTTTTTTATATTTCTCAAAAAAGCATCCGTATCTTTTGTGTATGATGGAATGCTCTTTAACAGTGGTCGCAACAACCAATCTGCATAACGAGACAACGGTTCAGTGACCGATCCAACCCTGGATACCAGCGGTGGTATATTTTATATACGATGGAGAGCAATATGGTGACCGTAAGAGCAGGTTTACAAGCCGACTGGGAGGATGTTACAAACGACTTAAAAGAGTGCGAGCAAGCAAACAAAATACATGTTAAATGATCGGATAGACATGTCCATTTTTTTGTGAGCAGGGACGGACACAATTGTGGTGTGGGCTAGATTAAATAGACGCCCTCCAATTTCCCCCTGTTTTATAATATAAGTTGGTAATGGATTCTCCTTTCTTGGTAGATTTAAGCATATAGGATGCTCATAATGTTTTCCCTATGATATTGGCATTCAGAGGGTGCGGTTTTTTAATGGTTATCAGCCCGTTTGTTATATGGTTAATCTAAATGTAATCTAGGCTAAGGAGATTAGGGAGAAGAACAATAGTTGGTGTTAAATTGTTAACATGTAATATTTTCCATATATATTTCAATAATATATAAATAGTTCAATAAAAGTTACCTCTCGTGATGGATCGGTGAGTGCTGCCTTTTCCTGCTTTCTTTCTTTGAATGGACTTGGATATGTATCGTGGCCAGAGCAGCTAAGATCCGGCAGTCTAACTCCCATCGCAGGTGAGCAGGCATGCGTTGTTTCCTTTGAGCGGTGGTGCTGTCAGCTGTTTTTCTTTCAGATTGACCTTACATATATATATATATATATATATATATATGAGAAACAAAAACGTAGACACAAGCAGCCATATGGTCCCATAAAATACACTCTTTATTAAATATAAAAATCACCAGACAAAAAACAGGTGTACAGAGAGGGGAGATAAAAGTACGCACAAATGGTAGTGGCAAAACAGGCCTGTAAGACGATCCATAGACCGCACTGCTGAACTAGCAATATGCTAGAATGAAGTTCCCCATATCACATGATAAATAAATGGTAGTACATTGTATATAGGGCAAGTGCCCTCATGCAGGGAATTCTGGCATCCATACACAGTGTGACAGTGTACTTACAGCAGGCAATAGTCGTCCAGGGGATGAACAAGCAGGCCTGCTATATATATAGACCAAAAGTTTGGACACACCTTCTCATTTAAAGATTTTTCTGTATTTTCATGACTATGAAAATTGTAAATACACACTGAAGGCATCAAAACTATGAATCAACACATGCAGAATTATATACTTAACAAAAAAGTGTGAAACAACTGAAATTATGTCTTATATTCTAGGTTCTTCAAAGTAGCCACCTTTTGGTTTGATGACTGCTTTGCACGCTCTTGCCATTCTCTTGATGGGCTTCAAGAGGTAGTCACCGGATATTGTTTTCACTTCACAGGTGTGCCCTGTGAGGTTTAATAAGTGGGATTTCTTGCCTTATAAATGGGGTTGGGACCATCAGTTGTGTTGTGCAGAAGTCTGGTGAATACACAGCTGATAGCCCTAGTGAATAGACTGTTAGAATTTGTATTATGGCAAGAAAAAAGCAGCTAAGTAAAGAAAAATGAGTGGCCATCATTACTTTAAGAAATGAAGGTCAGTCAGTCTGAAAAATTGGGAAAACTTTGAAAGTGTCCCCAAGTGCAGTGGCAACAACCATCAAGCGTTACAAAGAAACTGGTTCACATGAGGACCGCTCCATGAAAGGAAGACCAAGAGTCACCTCTGCTTCTGAGGATAAGTTTATCCGAGTCACCAGTCTCAGAAATCGCAGGTTAACAACAGCTCAGATTAAAGACCAGGTCAAAGCCACACGGAGTTCTAGCAGCAGACACATCTCTACAACAACTGTTAAGAGGAGACTTTGTGCAGCAGGCCTTCATGGTAAAATAGCTGCTAGGAAACCACTGCTAAGGACAGGCAACAAGCAGAACAGACTTGTTTGGGCTAAAGAACACAAGGAATGGAAATTAGACCAGTGGAAATCTGTGCTTTGGTCTGATGAGTCCAAATTTGAGATGTTTGGTTCAAACCACCGTGTCTTTGTGCGACACAGAAAAGCTGAACGGATGGACTCTACATGCCTGGTTCCCACCGTGAAGCATGGAGGAGGAGGTGTGATGGTGTGGTGATGCATTGCTGGTGACGCTGGTGGGGATTTAATCAAAATTGAAGGCATACTGAACCAGCATGGCTACCACAGCATCTTGCAGCGGCATGCTATTTCATCCGGTTTGCATTTAGTTGGACCATCACTTATTTTTCAATAGGACAATGACCCCAAACATGCCTCCTTTCATAAAACCTTTTTTTTTTTTGCGGGCTGCAGTTTATTTTAACCCCTTAATGATCGCCAATACTTTTTGCTAACTTTAGATATAAGAGAATAGCATCCCCCAAAGGGTGAAATTGTAGCAGGTGTCAGCTGCATATTATAAATGACATCCTGCTGCAGCAGCCATGATTGTTGTTGGCACTGACCTTGGCAGTTTAGCCCCCTAGATGCTGCTATATACAGCAGCATCTAGATTGTTAACAAAGCATAGGGGCACCCTCTTTAATCCTATTGGCACTTAGAGATTGCGATTGTCTGGTCCAAATGGTTCCTATGGGAAGCCGAGGCCAAGAAATGGTCAGCCAGCTATCATAGCCTGCTCAGATATTTGCAACATTTTAATGGCAAAACATATAATTTTCCATTCCTGTCATTCCACTCTTCATTAATTCCTGAAAAGCACCTGAAGGGTTAACAGACTACCTGACAGCAGTTTTGAATATATTGAAGGCTGCTGGTTTTAAAATGGTGTCACTTTTTCCCCTAATATATGGGTCCCCCAAAATTACTTCAAAACTGAATAAGTCCCTAAAAAAATGTTTCCTTGAAAAAAAATGGAAAATTGCTTCTAAATTTTGATACCTTCTAACATCCTAACAAAATAATAGGACATTTGATAAATAGTGTTGATGTAAGGTAAAGAAAAGGTGAATGATATTTCTTAACTATTTTGTGTGATATGACCATAATTAATGGTGTACATATTTAAAGTTTGAAAATATTTCTGAAATTTTCATAAATAATTGCAAAACAAATTGCATTAATATTAAAATTAGCAGCACAACGTTCTAAGTGAAGACAGTCTGAAAATCACTGGGATTTGCTGAAGCGTTCCAGAGCTATTACCACATAGGGCAGAGACACACTGCCGTATTTCTCCTGTGATAATCGCATCGCACTGCACGGACTGGCCGACACCTCTCCTGACCCGAGCATGACAGTATGATGTATTTCTATGCAGCTGTCAAGCTCAGGTCAGTAGAGTCGACAGCAGTACAAGTTTTACGATGCGATTCTCGTACGAGAAATATGGCAGTCTGTCTCTGCCCATAACTTGAAAATTTTTACTTGGTCTCCAAAGAGTGAAAAAAACAACCAAATTTTGTTTTCTTACCTTCCTGGGGTTCAGCCCTGAGTCTCCATCATTGCTCCTGGTGCATGTTATCGTCTGCAACGGCTGGTATTGCATCGACAGTGCTTGTAGCCAATCATTTTTCTTTGTGTCTTTTATAATGATAAGAAGTTCAAACAGGCTCCATTAACACAGGTAATAAGTGGAGGACAGAGGAGCCTCTTAAAGAAGAAGTTACAGGTCTGTGAGAGCCAGAAATCTTGCATGTTTTTAGGTGACCAAATACTTATTTTCCACAATAATTAGCAAAATACGTCTTGCCAAATCAGACAAGGTGATGTTCTGGATTTGTTTTCTCATTTTGGCTCTCATAGTTGTGGTCTACCTATGATGTCAATTACAGGCCTCTCTCATCTTTTTAAGCGGGAGAACTTGCACAATTGGTGGCTGACTAAATACTTTTTTTCCCACTGTATACACAGTATATACATTTATATAGAAGCACACATGCACAAGATATATAAATATATATATGTTGAAGAATTCTCTGTGTCTCCCTCTTGGAGCTGAACATGAATATTTTGGCTATCAGTGGTAACGGACTCAGCTACAAATTATAGTTATTATATTAAAATGACACACTTGGGATATAACTTTATGTGCTGCTGCGGGATCAGAACACAGATTTCAATTTTATGGCTTCAAACATTTTCTTAGCATTTCTATGGCATTGGCATTCATAAGTTTTCTTAGCATGTCTTAAGATGAAAAAGTAAAAGTGGAACAAAGTCATAAAGGAGTTTTCTGATGCTATCAGCAATATTTTGCTATCTGGCTGTCTGCAAATGCATACAAAATATAGATCCTGATAGATTTATGTTTCCAAACGGGACTAATAAATAAATGTGAATCACATGGTACAGCTTACCTTGTGCATAATGAAATAACCAGGTCTGAACAGGGGCATATGAACTTGTGTTGGTACCAGATCAGAAGAGCAACGGCAGGCACTTAGGAATCAAGTGGCTACATGGGAATAAATCACTGGAGGTAATAAAATCATATTATGAAGCTCTATATTTTATTTTTTTACCAGCTGGTTTATCTTTTTATTTCCTGGAAACATCACAATCAATGTCCTACCGGTGACCATTTTATGCTAACGTATTTTACTTATGGAACGCCTGCCAGGGCCGTGGGGTACTCAGTACCGGGTCTGGTACTCAAAGGGATGTGTCACGGCAGTGGTGACCCGGTCCATGGCCCTGGGCACCCAAGTTAAAGGGAAGGTCTTTTAAAGGGATTTTGTGAATAAAGTTTGTTCGTGATGCCACCTGTGGTATTCGGTCACATGTGACCGACACTGCTTAAAGGGGTCCGCTGGGGTGATGTTATGGCAGTTAAGATGGTATAACTTCCCACAGGTGAAGCTGGGTCCCCAGGGCTCCCGATGTAGTAGAGACAGATGGTAAGTGGTGTAGAAAGAAACGGAGGACACAGGGTTGCAGTCCCTTTACCTCTTTACTGAAAGGTTCAGGCATCCACAGTCCAGGGAACCGGATCACAGGTACAGGTATGGTCCGGCCGGATTGGAAACGAATCTGTAAAAGGGTGAAAGGGGAACACAAGGAGCTCTTTAGACTTGATAAATGGATTGGCTTGCCCAGGATATCATTGAAGGACTATATAAAGGGGGACTAACATGTTAATGATCTATCTTACATAGTTACATAGTTACATAGTTATTAAGGTTGAAGGAAGACTATACGTCCATCTAGTTCAACCCATAGCCTAACCTAACATGCCCTAACATGTTGATCCAGAGGAAGGCAAAAAAAACCCATGTGGCAAGAGTAAGCTCCACATTGGCGAAAAAAATTCCTTCCCGACTCCACATATGGCAATCAGACTAGTTCCCTGGATCAACGCCCTATCAAGGAATCTAGTGTATATACCCTGTAACAGTATACTTTTCCAGAAAGGTATCCAGTCCCCTCTTAAATTTAAGTAATGAATCACTCATTACAACATCATATGGCAGAGAGTTCCATAGTCTCACTGCTCTTACAGTAAAGAATCCACGTCTGTTATTATGCTTAAACCTTTTTTCCTTCAAACGCAGAGGATGTCCCCTTGTGCCGGTTTCAGGTCTATGATTAAAAAGATCATCAGAAAGGTCTTTGTACTGTCCCCTCATATATTTATACATTAACATAAGATCACCCCTTAGTCTTCGTTTTTCCAAACTAAATAGCCCCAAGTGTAATAACCTATCTTGGTATTGCAGACCCCCCAGTCCTCTAATAACCTTGGTCGCTCTTCTCTGCACCCGCTCTAGTTCAGCTATGTCTTTCTTATACACCGGAGACCAGAACTGTGCACAGTATTCTAAGTGTGGTCGAACTAGTGACTTGTATAGAGGTAAAATTATGTTCTCCTCATGAGCATCTATGCCTCTTTTAATGCATCCCATTATTTTATTTGCCTTTGTAGCAGCTGCCTGACACTGGCCACTGAATATGAGTTTGTCATCCACCCATACACCCAGGTCTTTTTCATTGACGGTTTTGCCCAGAGTTTTAGAATTAAGCACATAATTATACATCTTATTGCTTCTACCCAAGTGCATGACCTTACATTTATCCCCATTAAAACTCATTTGCCATTTATCAGCCCAAGCTTCTAGTTTACATAAATCATCCTGTAATATAAAATTGTCCTCCTCTGTATTGATTACCCTGCAGAGTTTAGTGTCATCTGCAAATATTGAAATTCTACTCTGAATGCCCCCTACATGGTCATTAATAAATATGTTAAAAAGAAGAGGGCCCAATACTGACCCCTGTGGTACCCCACTGCTAACCGCTACCCAGTCCGAGTGTGCTCCATTAATAAACACCCTTTGTTTCCTATCCCTGAGCCAGCTTTCAACCCACTTGCACATATTTTCCCCTATCCCCATTATTCCCATTTTATGTATCAACCTTTTGTGTGGCACCGTATCAAAAGCTTTTGAAAAGTCCATATATACTACATCCACTGGGTTCCCTTGGTCCAATCCGGAACTTACCTCTTCATAGAAACTGATCAAATTAGTCTGACATGAACGGTCCCTAGTAAACCCGTGCTGATACTGGGTCATGAGGTTATTCCTCTTCAGATACTCCAGTACTGAATCCCTTAGAATGCCCTCCAGGATTTTACCCACAGTAGAGGTTAAGTTTACTGGCCTAAAATTTCCAAGTTCAGTTTTTGTCCCCTTTTTGAATAATGGCACCACATTTGCTATACGCCAGTCCTGTGGTACAGACCCTGTTATTATGGAGTCTTTAAAGATTAAAAATAATGTTCTATCGATGACTGTACTTAATTCCTGCAGTACTCGATGGTGTATCCCATCCGGGCCCGGAGATTTGTCAATTTTAGTGATTTTTAGACGCCGCCGCAATTCCTGCTGGGTTAAGCAGGTGACATTTAATGGGGAATTTTTATCACTAGTCATTTTGTCTGCCATGGGATTTTCTTGTGTAAATACTGATGAAAAAAAGTCATTTAGCATATTGGCTTTTTCCTCATCCTCATCCACCATTTCACCCAGACTATTTTTAAGGGGGCCAACACTATCATTTTTTAGTTTCTTACTATTTATGTAGTTAAAGAATATTTTAGGATTATTTTTACTCTCTCTGGCAATGAGCCTCTCTGTCTCAATCTTTTCTGCCTTGATTTGCTTTTTACAGAATTTATTTAATATTCTGTATTTATTTAATGCCTCCTCACTACCCACTTCCTTTAATTCTCTAAATGCTTTCTTTTTGTCACTTATTGTGCCCCTTACAGCTCTTTTTAGCCATATTGGTTTCCTCCTATTTCTAGTATGTTTATTCCCATACGGTATATACTGTGCACAGGTCCTATCCAGGATTCTAATTCTAAACGTCTCCCATTTTCTTTGTGTATTTTTATGTCTCAGGATATCGTCCCAGTTAATTGCACCAAGATCATCTCTCAACCGTTGGAAATTTGCCCTCCTGAAGTTTAGTGTCCTTGTAACCCCTCTATTACACATCTTTTTAAAGGATACATGAAAACTTATTATTTTGTGATCGCTATTACCCAAGTGACCCCCAACCCTTATATTTGCTATGCGGTCTGGCCTGTTGGTTAATGTTAGGTCTAGCAGTGCCCCCCTTCTTGTTGGGTCCTGAACCAGTTGTGAAAGGTAATTGTCTCTCATAGTTGTCAAAAACCGATTACCTTTGCTGGAACTGCAGGTTTCTGTTCCCCAATCTATTTCAGGGTAGTTGAAGTCCCCCATAATAATGACTTCTCCTTGAGTCGCAGCTTCATCTATTTGCTTTACGAGGATATTCTCCATTGCTTCCATTATTTTTGGAGATTTATAACAAACCCCTATCAGTAATTTATTATTTTTTCCCCCTCCCCTTATCTCCACCCACAGGGATTCTACATTTTCATTAAATTCACCTACATTATCATGCAGGATGGGTTTTAAGGACGATTTTACATATAGACACACCCCACCCCCTCGCTTATCTGTACGGTCATTTCTGAACAGGCTATAGCCCTGCAATTTAACAGCCCAGTCATGGCTCTCATTCAGCCATGTCTGATATCCCCACCATGTCATAATTATGCTCCAACAACATTAGTTCTAATTCGTCCATTTTGTTGGCGAGGCTTCTGGCATTAGTATACATACATTTTATGTATCTCTCTGCACCTCTATTCTTTCTTAAATTATTAACTGTTCTAACCCCATCCCCCATGCCACCGCCACCCATAACTTCCTTATTTGTGCCCAGGTCTCTATCTGCACTATCTTCCCCTCCTATAAAATGAATACCCTCCCCCCCAATTCCTAGTTTAAACACTCCTCCAACCTTCTAGCCATTTTCTCCCCCAACACAGCTGCACCCTCCCCATTGAGGTGCAGCCCGTCCCTAGCATGAAAAACAAGCAGCTAGAAGCACTCTCCTTCAGAAGGTTGCAAAATCAGAAGACCGGGGAACCCACTTGGAAGCAATACAGGTACAAGCACAGAAGACAACATCCAAAAACCAGGTGATAGCTAATAAAAACATAATTTATTCTGAAGTATACAAATAGCAACAACGTTTCGACCTGTGTTAGGTCTTTTTCAAGTGTATAGCCATTATCATGGCTGATTGTAGACCAAGTGGGCCCCTGGGCAAAAATTTAAAGTGGGGCCATAAATGCTAACCCATATTGCACCATCACAAGAAACATTTTGGTTACATTTACATGTGCTGAGTTCAGGATGCAAAAGAGTGTAATCAACAAAATTCAGTTTATTTTTTTACTTGCTTCAATAGTCCCTTAGGAGTGCGCTTTAAGCTTCAGAGGTGCAATGACGCTGTCGAATAGAGCCGCGCGCATGAGTGAGATTTGTAGGGAGCTGGCAATGATGCCGGCTCTTGCAAGTCATGTTACAATGACCACATGCCCATATGTGTATGCTGCTGGATTGTAGGGCATGGGGGGCCTGACAGGTTCCCTTTAATTTGCAACTTGAACACGTTTTTATTGTAATACAGGTAAGTTAAATAGTTTGTTCAGACAAGAATATTATAGATTAAAAGAGAGTCCTCTTTCATTTACTATCTTATACTTGTAGTTTTCCTTGTCTCTATTGCCACCCATACTTGACTATTCTCCTGCAATGACTCCTAGTTACAATGTCTTGTATTTCAACTGCTTGGAAATTGGCAACAGCTTTGCAGCCAAGTGTAACCTTCCTTATAGGGAGCAAAAGGCAAAACCACCTTCACCTAGCCTGTGACTTCGTCTACTTCTCAAGTGAGTAGGACATAATAAATGGCTATTTAATTTGCATTAAGTGCTGAAATATATCTTCCCTTAAGGCATTTTAGATTATTTGCTCAGCAATATGTTATCTTTTTAATAGTATCTATGGAAACTTGATTATGTATCATTAATTAAACTGGAAATTTTCAATGGTCTGTATAACGTTTGCTCAGGTATTATAGTGTAGCCTTCAGTGCTTTGTTCTTGTATTCTTCTTTTAGTCTCAGGCATAAATAATTCATCTCAGTGTTAAAAGACATGCTGATGAACACAGTGTTTGCCAAGCCTTTTCACTTGCAGTCGAACTGGTATGTTTTTTCGCAAAGATCAATTAATCTCATTTTAACACGAAATAAGCATTTCAAGGTAATGCCAGACATCATATATGTAAAGAAACACTGGTGGAAGCCTGGGAGCTTTTAAGGTTATGATTGTGACCGAGCTCATGCAGGTGGGGGACCCGCCGACACCAGTACAAACTTCAACTGGTTGGGCTTCCGGCCATAAGGGACATATATACCAGGATGGGGATATAAATACCAGGAGGGAACCCATAATAAGGGACATATATATCAGGATGGGAGATATTTATACCAGAATGGGGCCAGGAAGGGTAACATATACACCAGCATAAAAGACATGCATATACCAAGATGTTGCCAGGATTAGGGACATATATACCAGGATGGAGGGCATATATATATACCAGGATGGGGCCAGGATGAGACATACTGTATATACCAGGATGGATATATATATATATATATACTAGCTATTGAACCCGTTCTACGCCCGGGTGGCGAGCATTTATATTGGTATATGGTCTCCATCCTGTCATGTGCTGCTCCATCCTGCGTCCCCATCCTGTCATGTGCTGCTCCATCCTGCGTCCCCATCCTGTCATGTGCTGCTCCATCCTGCGTCCCCATCCTGTCATGTGCTCCCATCCTGCGCCCCCGTTCTGTCATGTGCTGCTCCCATCCTGCGCCCCCGTTCTGTCATGTGCTGCTCCCATCCTGCGCCCCCGTTCTGTCATGTGCTGCTTCCATCCTGCACCCCCGTTCTGTCATGTGCTGCTCCCATCCTGCGCCTCCATTCTGTCATTTGCTGCTCCCATCCTGTCATGTGCTGCTCCCATCCTGCGCCCTCGTTCTGTCATGTGCTGCTCCCATCCTGCGCCCCCGTTCTGTCATGTGCTGCTCCCATCCTGCGCCCCCGTTCTGTCATGTGCTGCTCCCATCCTGCGCCCCCGTTCTGTCATGTGCTGCTCCCATCCTGCACCCCCGTTCTGTTATGTGCTGCTCCCATCCTGCGCCCCCGTTCTGTCATGTGCTGCTTCCATCCTGCACCCCCGTTCTGTCATGTGCTGCTCCCATCCTGCACCCCCGTTCTGTTATGTGCTGCTCCCATCCTGCGCCCCCGTTCTGTCATGTGCTGCTTCCATCCTGCACCCCCGTTCTGTCATGTGCTGCTCCCATCCTGCACCCCCGTTCTGTCATGTGCTGCTTCCATCCTGCACCCCCGTTCTGTCATGTGCTGCTGCAATCCTGCACCCCCGTTCTGTCATGTGCTGCTCCCTTCCTGTGCCCCCTGTTATGTTTGCTAATGACAGGTGTTATGAAGGCAATCCAGAAACACAGTGTGCTTAGCGATCAGAGCGCACACAGTGATCTGACAAATACCCAAAAATACAAGAACGAGCTCTGAGACGTGGAAACTCTGTAGACTGCACACCTGATCCTATCCTAAACACAACTAAAAGCGGCTGTGGATTGCGCCTAACAACTACCTAGGCAACTCGGCACAGCCTAAGAAACTAGCTAGCCTGAAGATAGAAAAATAGGCCTGACTTGCCCCAGAGAAATTCCCCAAAGGAAAAGGCAGCCCCCCACATATAATGACTGTGAGTAAGATGAAAAGACAAAACGTAGGGATGAAATAGATTCAGCAAAGTGGGGCCCGATATTCTAGGACAGAGCGAGGACAGTAAAGCGAACTTTACAGTCTACAAAAAACCCTAAAGCAAAACCACGCAAAGGGGGCAAAAAAAACCCACCGTGCCGAACTAACGGCACGGCGGTACACCCTTTGCGTCTCAGAGTTTCCAGCAAAACAAAAGACAAGCTGGACAGAAAAAAAGCAACAAAAAAGCAAAAAGCACTTAGCTATACAGAGCAGCAGGTCACAGGAACAATCAGGAGAAGCTCAGATCCAACACTGAAACATTGACAAGGAGCAAGGATAGCAGCATCAGGCGGAGTTAAGTAATGAAGCAGTTAACGAGCTCACCAGAACACCTGAGGGAGGAAGCTCAGAAGCTGCAGTACCACTTGTGACCACAGGAGTGAATTCAGCCACAGAATTCACAACAGTACCCCCCCCTTGAGGAGGGGTCACCGAACCCTCACCAGAGCCCCCAGGCCGACCAGGATGAGCCGCATGAAAGGCACGAACAAGATCGGAAGCATGAACATCAGAGGCAAAAACCCAGGAATTATCTTCCTGAGCATAACCCTTCCATTTAACCAGATACTGGAGTTTCCGTCTAGAGACACGAGAATCCAAAATCTTCTCCACAATATACTCCAATTCCCCCTCCACCAAAACCGGGGCAGGAGGCTCAACAGATGGAACCATAGGTGCCACGTATCTCCGCAACAACGACCTATGGAATACATTATGTATGGAAAAGGAGTCTGGGAGGGTCAAACGAAAAGACACAGGATTGAGAACCTCAGAAATCCTATACGGACCAATAAAACGAGGTTTAAATTTAGGAGAGGAAACCTTCATAGGAATATGACGAGAAGATAACCAAACCAGATCCCCAACACGAAGTCGGGGACCCACACGGCGTCTGCGATTAGCGAAAAGTTGAGCTTTCTCCTGGGACAAGATCAAATTGTCCACTACCTGAGTCCAGATCTGCTGCAACCTATCCACCACAGAATCCACACCAGGACAGTCCGAAGACTCAACCTGTCCTGAAGAGAAACGATGATGGAACCCAGAATTGCAAAAAAATGGAGAAACCAAGGTAGCCGAGCTGGCCCGATTATTAAGGGCGAACTCAGCCAACGGCAAAAAGGACACCCAATCATCCTGGTCTGCAGAAACAAAACATCTCAGATATGTTTCCAAGGTCTGATTGGTTCGTTCGGTCTGGCCATTAGTCTGAGGATGGAAAGCCGAGGAAAAGGATAGGTCAATGCCCATCCTACCACAAAAGGCTCACCAAAACCTTGAAACAAACTGGGAACCTCTGTCAGAAACAATATTCTCAGGAATGCCATGCAACCAAACCACATGCTGAAAGAACAAAGGTACCAAATCAGAGGAGGAAGGCAATTTAGCCAAGGGCACCAGATGGACCATTTTAGAAAAGCGATCACAGACCACCCAAATGACTGACATCTTTTGAGAAACGGGAAGGTCAGAAATGAAATCCATCGAAATATGTGTCCAAGGCCTCTTTGGGACCGGCAAGGGCAAAAGCAACCCACTGGCACGAGAACAGCAGGGCTTAGCCCTAGCACAAATCCCACAGGACTGCACAAAAGTACGTACATCCCGTGACAGAGATGGCCACCAGAAGGATCTAGCCACTAACTCTCTGGTACCAAAGATTCCAGGATGACCAGCCAACACCGAACAATGAAGTTCAGAGATAAGTTTATTAGTCCACCTATCAGGGACGAACAGTTTCTCTGCTGGACAACGATCAGGTTTATTCGCCTGAAATTTTTGCAGCACCCGCCGCAAATCAGGGGAGATGGCAGACACAATGACTCCTTCCTTGAGGATACCCGCTGGCTCAGATAAACCCGGAGAGTCGGGCACAAAACTCCTAGACAGAGCATCCGCCTTCACATTTTTAGAGCCCGGAAGGTACGAAATCACAAAGTCGAAGCGGGCAAAAAATAACGACCAACGGGCCTGTCTAGGATTCAAGCGCTTGGCAGACTCGAGATAAGTCAAGTTCTTATGATCAGTCAATACCACCACGCGATGCTTAGCTCCTTCAAGCCAATGACGCCACTCCTCGAATGCCCACTTCATGGCCAGCAACTCTCGATTGCCCACATCATAATTACGCTCAGCGGGCGAAAACTTCCTGGAAAAGAAAGCACATGGTTTCATCACTGAGCAATCAGAACCTCTCTGTGACAAAACCGCCCCTGCTCCAATCTCAGAAGCATCAACCTCGACCTGGAACGGAAGAGAAACATCTGGCTGACACAACACAGGGGCAGAACAAAAACGACGCTTCAACTCCTGAAAAGCTTCCACAGCAGCAGAAGACCAATTAACCAAATCAGCACCCTTCTTGGTCAAATCGGTCAATGGTTTGGCAATGCTAGAAAAATTACAGATGAAGCGACGATAAAAATTAGCAAAGCCCAGGAACTTTTGCAGACTTTTCAGAGATGTCGGCTGAATCCAATCCTGGATGGCTTGGACCTTAACTGGATCCATCTCGATAGTAGAAGGGGTAAAGATGAACCCCAAAAATGAAACTTTCTGCACACCGAAGAGACACTTTGATCCCTTCACAAACAAAGAGTTAGCACGCAGGACCTGAAAAACCATTCTGACCTGCTTCACATGAGACTCCCAATCATCTGAGAAGATCAAAATGTCATCCAAGTAAACAATCAGGAATTTATCCAGATACTCACGGAAGATGTCATGCATAAAAGACTGAAACACAGATGGAGCATTGGCAAGTCCGAACGGCATCACTAGATACTCAAAATGACCCTCGGGCGTATTGAATGCAGTTTTCCATTCATCTCCTTGCCTGATTCTCACCAGATTATACGCACCACGAAGATCTATCTTAGTGAACCAACTAGCCCCCTTAATCCGAGCAAACAAGTCAGATAACAATGGCAAGGGATACTGAAATTTAACAGTGATCTTATTAAGAAGGCGGTAATCAATACACTGTCTCAGCGAACCATCCTTCTTGGCTACAAAGAAGAACCCTGCTCCCAGTGGTGATGACGATGGGCGAATATGTCCCTTCTCCAGGGATTCCTTCACATAACTGCGCATAGCGGCGTGTTCGGGCACGGATAAATTAAATAATCGACCTTTAGGGAATTTACTACCAGGAATCAAATTGATAGCACAATCACAATCCCTATGCGGAGGTAGAGCATCGGACTTGGGCTCTTCAAATACATCCTGATAATCAGACAAGAACTCTGGGACCTCAGAAGGGGTGGATGACGAAATCGACAAAAATGGAACATCACCATGTACCCCCTGACAACCCCAGCTGGATACCGACATGGAATTCCAATCCAATACTGGATTATGGGTTTGTAGCTATGGCAACCCCAACACGACCACATCATGCAGATTATGCAACACCAGAAAGCGAATAACTTCCTGATGTGCAGGAGCCATGCACATGGTCAGCTGGGCCCAGTATTGAGGTTTATTCTTGGCCAAAGGTGTAGCATCAATTCCTCTCAATGGAATAGGACACCGCAAAGGCTCCAAGAAAAACCCACAACGTTTAGCATAATCCAAATCCATCAGATTCAGGGCAGCGCCCGAATCCACAAACGCCATGACAGAAAACGACGACAAAGAGCATATCAAGGTAATGGACAGAAGGAATTTGGACTGTACAGTACCAATGACGGCAGACCTAGCGGACCGCTTAGTGCGCTTAGGACAATCAGAAATAGCATGAGTGGAATCACCACAGTAGAAACACAGACCATTCAGACGTCTGTATTCCTGCCGTTCAACTCTAGTCATAGTCCTATCGCACTGCATAGGCTCAGGTTTAACCTCAGGCAGTACCGCCAAATGGTGCACAGATTTACGCTCGCGCAAGCGTCGACCGATCTGAATGGCCAAAGACAAAGACTCATTCAAACCAGCAGGCATAGAAAATCCCACCATGACATCCTTAAGAGCCTCAGAGAGACCCTTTCTGAACAAAGCTGCCAGCGCAGATTCATTCCACTGAGTGAGTACTGACCATTTCCGAAATTTCTGACAATATACTTCTATATCATCCTGACCCTGGCACAAAGCCAGCAAATTTTTCTCAGCCTGATCCACTGAATTAGGCTCATCGTACAGCAATCCGAGCGCCAGGAAAAACGCATCGACACTACTCAATGCAGGGTCTCCTGGCGCAAGAGAAAATGCCCAGTCTTGAGGGTCGCCGCGCAAAAAAGAAATAATAATCAAAACCTGTTGAATAGGATTACCAGAAGAATGAGGTTTCAAGGCCAGAAATAGCTTACAATTATTTTTGAAACTTAGAAACTTAGTTCTATCTCCAAAAAACAAATCAGGAATAGGAATTCTTGGTTCTAACATAGATTTCTGATCAATAGTATCTTGAATTTTTTGTACATTTATAACGAGATTATCCATTGAAGAGCACAGACCCTGAATATCCATGTCCACACCTGTGTCCAGAATCACCCAAATGTCTAGGGGAAAAAAAATGAACACAGAGCAGAGAAAAAAAAAAAAAAAAATGATGTCAGAACTTTTTCTTTCCCTCTATTGAGAATCATTAGTTTGGGCTCCTTGTACTGTTATGTTTACTAATGACAGGTGTTATGAAGGCAATCCAGAAACACAGTGTGCTTAGCGATCAGAGGGCACACAGTGATCTGACAAATACCCAAAAATACAAGAACGAGCTCTGAGACGTGGAAACTCTGTAGACTGCACACCTGATCCTATCCTAAACACAACTAAAAGCGGCTGTGGATTGCGCCTAACAACTACCTAGGCAACTCGGCACAGCCTAAGAAACTAGCTAGCCTGAAGATAGAAAAATAGGCCTGACTTGCCCCAGAGAAATTCCCCAAAGGAAAAGGCAGCCCCCCACATATAATGACTGTGAGTAAGATGAAAAGACAAAACGTAGGGATGAAATAGATTCAGCAAAGTGGGGCCCGATATTCTAGGACAGAGCGAGGACAGTAAAGCGAACTTTACAGTCTACAAAAAACCCTAAAGCAAAACCACGCAAAGGGGGCAAAAAAAACCCACCGTGCCGAACTAACGGCACGGCGGTACACCCTTTGCGTCTCAGAGCTTCCAGCAAAACAAAAGACAAGCTGGACAGAAAAAAAGCAACAAAAAAGCAAAAAGCACTTAGCTATACAGAGCAGCAGGTCACAGGAACAATCAGGAGAAGCTCAGATCCAACACTGAAACATTGACAAGGAGCAAGGATAGCAGCATCAGGCGGAGTTAAGTAATGAAGCAGTTAACGAGCTCACCAGAACACCTGAGGGAGGAAGCTCAGAAGCTGCAGTACCACTTGTGACCACAGGAGTGAATTCAGCCACAGAATTCACAACAGCCCCCGTTCTGTCATGTGCTGCTCCCATCCTGCGGCACCGTTCTTTAATTTGCTGCTCCCATTCATATGCCCCATAAGATGCTCCATAGTATATGCCCCGTATCAGGTGGCGTAAGTAACAAATAGCTGTGGCATGAAGTGCCACAGCCTCATGCCACAGCAATTTGTTACTTGCTCCACCTGATTCCTTTCCGCCGCCATTTTCTTGGTCCTCCTGCTGGCGGAAGCGGCGCCTGCGCAGTCCGCGCTTTCCGGCGGCATTTTCTTGAAGACACACTGCAGTGTGTCTTCAAGAAAATGGCGCCGGAAAGCGCGGACTGCGCAGGCGCCGATTCCGGCAGCAGGACCAAGAAAATGGCGGCAGAAAGGAATCAGGTGGCGTAAATAACAAATTGCTGTGGCATGAAGTGCCACAGCTTCATGCCACAGCAATTTGTTACTTACTTGTTACTTACCATTTTCTTCGTCCTCCTGCTGCCGGAATCGGCGCCTGCGCAGTCCGCGCTTTCCGGCGCCATTTTCTTGAAGACACACCTGCAGTGCGCAGGTGCCGCCATTTTCTTTGTCCTGTGTCTTCAAGAAAATGGCGCCGGAAAGCACGGACTGCGCAGGCGCCGATTCCGGCAGCAAGAAGCGGCGCCTGCACAGTCCGCGCTTTCCGGCGCCATTTTCTTGAAGACACACTGCAGTGCGCGGGTGCCGCCATTATCTTTGTCCTGCTGCCGGAATCGGCACCTGCGCACTGCAGTGTGTCTTCAAGAAAATGGCGCCGGAAAGTGCGGACTGCGCAGGTGCCGATTCCTGCTGCCGGGATCGGGGCCTGCGCAGTTCGCGCTTTCCGGCGCCATTTTCTTGAAAACACACTCCGGCTCCTCTGCCTGTGATTGGTCAGTCAGAGGGCGGCGCCGGCGCGCATTAAGCGCGTCATCGCGCCCTCTGAACTGTGAACGTCACAGCAGAGGACCCGGGAGACGGAGCCGCACGCAGCACTGGAACGGGGGACAGGTGAATATACTTACCCTCCTGGCGGTCCCTGACTCTCCGGTGGAGATCGCGGTGTGCGTTCAGTGTTTACGCATACCGCCATCTCCTGGGAGCGTCACTCTGTGGGGGCCAGACTGCGCCGGCGCTTGCGCTTGTGCAGTCTATAAAGGCTTCGGACAGAGTGACGCTCCCAGCATTATATTATAGATATATATATACCAGGATGGGGCCAGGATGAGGGACATATATATACCAGGATGGGGGTCATCAGCGCCATTAGACTCTATTTATGCCACTGGGTCTGGACTTACACAGGGTAGATATTGTCCGTGGAGCATGCTGATGTCAAAGTCAGATAGAAAATCTCAGAAGTCAGGGACATGGTGAGGGGAAGGTGAGATCATTAGCAGGAATCAAAGAAGCTAAATAGGAACAGTTACAAGAGTATAAACCAGGGTAATTTAGCAGAAAAGACTTTAAGTTTGATGTTTCTAGTGGATAACCATACTTTAAAGCTTGTCCAATCCTTCTGCCTCTTATTAGTGGTAGGGGTCTGGCTACCTTCAGTCCTCCATAAGTTCTTTTTATCCTTAAACCAGATAAGCTTCAGCCCGTCCATGGATTTAGTGGATTCTAGAGTGTTCTTTTCATAGGACGAATATGATAAATGCCTTACTCAAAGTCAGTGTGAAGACACAGTCTTAACCAGATGTAAATTTTGTAGGCCCAGAAGCATAAAATGACTCTTCTTGTAGGAAGAATATTTACCTCTAATATTATCTCCTACTGTTTATTTTCTGTTATCTTTGCAAAACAGTAATGCATGGTCACTGAATAATGATGTTTGCTGATATGTTAATATACATTGTTTTGCCTGCCAGTTTGTTTGCATTTTCAAACAGGGGAGGAAAATCTATGCAAATAGTTTAAATAATAAAGTAATGCTTCTTGATCTCATTTCTATTCTTACCCTTTAATGTAAATACTGAATCAGGGACACTTTTTAAGTCTAAAAATAGGCTTCGTGCCTCTGTATAAAGAGACAGAGAGAGACCGCCAGCAATTCTGCCAAAACATTGATACCTTCAAAAGGACCAGACACAGGACAGCAGCCATTTTATATCATGGCTCCATCACGAGGGACACGGATCTATCATTCTGCAGGAAAAAACCTAGGAGTTTTTGGCCCTGGTTGGAAGAATAAAGATCTGCTCCATTGACCAACGCTGAACCATGGATACGTTTGGAGAAGCCAGGTTAACTGGCCTTGTACCTCAATGGACTGTCATATTCATATGCTTATTACCTCCTCTATGTGTGTGTGCCACAGGTGAAGTAGCGACTCTGGAAGATCTGAAGTAACAGCTGCTCTTATCCTGGCGAGTCAGGAGTAGCGTTATGCCCACGTTATAAAGAGAGCGGGCATTCGTTGGGACAATCACTGGTCCATGCAGTTTCGGCTAGCGTGAACACCGGCCAAGTGCATGGGTTCTTCTAACTCCGCAAGTATAGGTTCACCCCTGGACCTTCCCTCCAACATCGGGATCCTATCCTGGAAAGAGGGCTCAGAAGCAGGTGGTCTTACCTATCTGTCCAGCAGTCGTCTATCCACCCGAATAGTCAAGGATATGGCAGCCTCCAGTGACACAGGAGCTTCATACATTAGTAATGCGTCCTTTAACCTTTCAGTGAGGCCCTGAAGGAATTAGTTTCTAAGAGCCGGGTCATTCCATTTGGTATCAGTTCACCACCTGCGGAATTCAGATCTATTGGTCTTCACTGACCGATTCCCTTGCTGAATGCGACGCAGCTTGGATTCAGCCAAGGAAATATGGTCAGGATCATCATAGATCAGGACAAGGGCCCTGAAAAACTCCTCCACAGACTGGAGACACATAGAATCTTGTGGCAGAGAAAAAGCTTAGGACTGAGGTTCCCCCTGCAACAGTGAAATAATAATTCCTACTCGTTGCTCCCCATCCCTAGAGGAGTATGAATGAAGCTTAAAGTACAATATGCATGCCTCCTTAAACACAAAAAACCTGGCCCTACCCCCAGAAAACCTGTCCAGGAGGGCAATTTTGGGTTCAAGCTGGACTGGCCTACCCGTAGAGTCCCCCACAATAAAAGCCTGCAGCGACTACTGATGCTGCTGAACCTCAAAACACCCAGAAACCTAGCTTAGCAACATCTAAGTGTCTCCTTCCCAACATAAAAACATATTTGGGGGTTAAAGGAGTTTTTTGGTTTACAAATATATTATTATGTGTCTTGTATAAATGTTTGTGGGTTGGGTTAGTAATTAGTTAGTAATTGAACTAAGTAATTTGTAGTTAGTAATTAATAATTACTTAGTAATTAGTTAGTAATTATGTTAGTAATTGAACATACATTAAAGAGATTTTCAGATTTAGAAAGCCAAAGTTCTGGGGGTTCAGTAGTTAAATAGCAAACCTTTTATTGTACTTATTCATCTATTCCACAGGCTCAAGCCAAATTTTATGAGTTGGAAACCTCTTTAAGTAATTGAGTGCATTGTACCATCATAGTATATTCCCTCTTTCAGCAGTTTTGTATCATCCATTCATTTCAATAGAGAGAAACTGCAAGTGACTGAATGAGTGGCTGCTATAGATGATTAAATATAAAGAGGACTTGTCACTTGCCATAAATTTTTTTTACCTTCTCTAAATGCCACTGTTTTCTTGAATTTGGCATTTTTCTTGTTCATTAACTAGTGAGGCATGATCTTCAACTCTTCTCTGTGTGTAACTTCTTGTGATTCTTGCCCCTTGCCTGTAAGACTAGATTAAGGCTACTTTCACACTTGCGTCGTGCACTGCACGTCACTATGCGATGTTGCGGCGCACTGACGCAAGCAGTGGAAGCGCCTCACAACGGGGGCAGCGGATGCATTTTTCCAGCGCATCCGCTGCCCCATTGTGAGGTGCGGGGAGGCCAGGGCGGAGTAACGTTTTTTGCTGCCGGCGGTCTGCCACAACACGCACGATGGTTACGACGTGTGTCAATGCGTCGCAATGAGTCGCTAATGTTAGTCTATGGGGAAAAAACGCATCCTGCAGACAACTTTGCAGGATGCGTTTTTTTCCCCTAAACGACGCATTGCGACATATTGAAAACGACGCTAGTGTGAAAGTAGCCTAATATAAGCCAGAAAGAGAGGGTCGTATCTCAGCAACTGACAGGTGCATGAACAACAACAACCACACAAAACTAAATAAAACAACAACATCAGATTCAGGAGAACAGTAGCATTTAGATTAGGTAATTAAAAACATATCTAGGGCAAGGGTTAAGTCCTCTTTAAAGAGGACCATTCACCAAATTTTTTCATGTTGAACTGGAGACACCAAGCAATTGCGGTAGCAGAACAGAATAAAATGTATTGTTTTTATTTTGCCTCTCCGTTGCAAAGATATTAGCAATCAAAGTATTTGGCATCTAATGAGTTAACTTTTGATAACTCCGAGTGGGTGTTATCAGATATTAATCAAAAGCTATGTGCACTTCTTTTCCCTGTAAGAGTTGCTCAATCATAAGCAGGCAGCAACACAGCAGAATAATAACATACCCCACAATATCTTAGGTTTCTCTGTGTGTGAAAGATGTAATGACATAACTGTGATCTCCTGGTCTAACCTCCTGCATGATTAGGAAGTGTTGGGAGATTAGAACACATGTCTCACACCTTTTAGATCGGGTCACTGTGTGGGAAGAGGTAGCATATTTGAGGTTAGCTGTGTCACATTGCAAACCTTCAATCTATGCTCCTCTTATATCATTTTCAGCTCTGCTGTAATGCTCCTTCTCTCACAATGCCTCTCAGGAGGTGAGTAACAGTTATGTGTAACTCCTATAAGGACAGACATCTTTTTCTGCTGTGTTGATTCCTGCTTAGGATTGGGCAATTCATACAGGGAGAAGAAGTACACGCCTCCCAGGGAAAATTATCTGATAACACTTACTTGGACTTAACAAAAGTTAACTCACTAGATGTTATATACTTTGATTCCTAAAATCTTTGCAACGGAAAGGCGAAATTAAAAAAAAAAAAAAAAAAAATGTTTTATTCCACTCCAGTTGTCCAGTTCAACCTAAATGGTGAAAGGCCTCTTTAAAGTGGAATCAGATGTGGTATAATTTTATGACATAAACAAATCCACCTCAAAATGTCTTAAATATGAATTTTGATGTACATTATGTTTCAAATTTTTCTCTTTCCATTGCAGTGGGTAGTTTTCCAAT
Organism: Ranitomeya imitator; assembly: GCF_032444005.1. Classification (NCBI taxonomy): domain Eukaryota; kingdom Metazoa; phylum Chordata; class Amphibia; order Anura; family Dendrobatidae; genus Ranitomeya; species Ranitomeya imitator. The sequence continues at coordinate 87,742,102 of NC_091287.1, read as the reverse complement.
GTTTTGGATTAAATGATACTTTTTTTGCTAATGTGAATCATACATTGTATTTATTGCACATATTTTTTTATTTTTTTAAACACATATGTAGGTAGTTGGTTTATAAATCACATTAGTTCATCAGTATTTGAAAAAAAACTTTCTGAAGAGTTTTATGGATATTCTTCTGATTCTGAAGAGTTTTATGGATATTCCACACCGCAGCAGTAAATTGCTATAATTTCTAACTTTGCAGCTAATCTAATGAGAAAACCATTTAATAGCAATTCTATTGGGATGATTTTGTTAAATACATTAAAAGTATACGGTGATATATATATATATATATATATATATATATATATATATATATATATATATATATATATATATAAAATGATGTTTCCAGATATAATGGCAGATGCTTGAGATATAACTTGAAGTCAGATTTCCTTCTATTGACACAAGGAATATTTAAGCTGATCACACTAGCACTTCGCATAAAAGCATTTACTTTAATATTTGTCATATTACAGATGTAATCTGACAATTAAGAGCACTAATTTTGTAATGAAATCCATTAGGCAGTGAATAAAAGGTTAGCTTTTAATAACAGAAGATATTGGAAATGCCATGATGTTAATTATGTTTGGTCGTAATTTCAGTGGCAGAAATTTCAAGATGGTGAGAAGATATAAAGGCATATTAGATAGCCACTAGAGTAATTAAATTAGAATATATGCTAATTACCATGGAATGCTAGAGTACTGGTAATATGAGAATATTACTGACATAAAGGGAATATCTAAAGGGCAACATAATGATCTGTGCAGAGAGTGAATGGTGGATCCATCTTGACTACTTTTTCGCATCCTTTTACAAACCAAGTACTCCCTAGTGACAAGAAGTTTCTGCTAAGTACCCCCAGGAAAGCAATCCATTATAAAAGTGATCACACTAGGACTGTTCACACTGCTATTAGAGGCCCATTTGGCAAGGTATATTGTAGGATTATATACTTACATATTTTATGATTGATACATTTTTATTACAAGTATGCTGTGTTTTGTTTATTACGTTGTTCTGTCACCTTTTACTAATGATATCATTTCAACTTCCTTTTCCTTCTCAAAGACCTTTGATTTACGATTTGCAACATCCTTTCCAAAGACCTTTGACCTGTGATATCATTATAACTTCTTGCTCCCACCAAGATCCTGTCCCAATATGTAATAGGTGTAATAATAATAATAATAATTATTATTATATTAGCAAATACCTCAAATTAGAAATGTGGCATAGTTATTCTGATTTGCTATGTCAGATAGCCCATATGCAGAGCATTGCAGTAGCTCAGGAGCCCATGGTTACCGCCACTCATATAGTGACAGTTAGCTGCTAGTGCTTGTAACAATGGATATCTAAGCTACTGCAATGCTTTGCACATGGAGTAAACGACATAGCAAATCAGAAGAATTATACTACATTTCTACATTTAATTGGAGGTATTTGCTATTACATTTTAGGATAGGATCTTGGAGATGGAAATGACCCTTTAATGTTCATTTGGTAACTTAGTGGCTGTGGAACACATCAGACCCATACAATTTTTAGGCCCCAATAAAAGTGTTTAGTGATATCTTGGACTCCTGCATTACTTCATCAACACTATTACTTTTTATTCGTGTTAATCACTTTTTTATTATGGAATCTAAGGCTTCTTTCACACTTCAGTTGTTTGGTGTCAGTCTGCTCCGACATCTTGACGGATCGACGGATCCGTCAAAATTGTTGAGAAAACGGTTCTAACGGATCTGTTTTTTTGACGCATCCGTGTATCTGGGAAAAGTATCTACTTTTTGGAGCATGCTCAATTGAAAAAGCGGATTGGGGCAATGGATCCGCCAAATGACGGTCACGTTGCGAACCGCCATTTCGGCGCAGACAAAAACGTTGCAATGTTCGTCAATGTCTAGACGACGTCTGCCAAATTTTGACGAATCCGTCACATGGCGGATGGAATGGACGACCATCCGCCACAATCCGTCACTAATGCAAGTCTATGGGAAAATAGCGGATCTGCAAAAAAATGGCGGATACGCTATTTGACGAAAATGGCGGTTTCAAACTGACGCCAAAAGATTGAAGTGTGAAAGAGACCTAAGCTGTATTGCCATTTTAGGACACTTGTCTTCTATGAGTAATGTCAGAAGAAAAGGGATACAAGTGATATAGTATTTTATGTTTGAGATACAAGCTGCCTTTCTATTGGTAACAAGTAACAACACTTACTTCCCCTTATTAGGGAGAGGTGACGTGCCCTGTGCTATTGCCCTGATAGTTTCCCATCCACACTTTCCTACCTATCTATATATATAATTGTCTATGGTCCACTTCCGTCTGTTTCTCTGTTTTCCACTTCCGTCTTTCTGTCTGTCACAGAAATCCCACGTCGCTGATTGGTCACGGTCGGCTGGGCACGACCAATCAGCGACAGGCACAGTCCGGCCACGAATTGGCCCCCCCTACTCCCCTCCAGTCAGTGCCTACATAGCGTTTTAGTAGGTCATTAAATGGACTGCGTTGCACCGCAGCATAACGCAGTGTAACGCAGTCCATTGGCGCTGCCATTAACCCTGTAAGTGTGACCAACTTTTTACTATGCAGCATCAATAGTAAACACATATAATGTTAAAAATAATAATAATAAAAAAAAATCATTATATTCTCACCTTCCGGCGTCCGTGGCAGCCTTTCCCGCTCCTCGCGACGCTTTGGTCCCAAGAATGCATTGCGGCAACGACCCGTGATGACATAGCAGTCTCGCGAGACTCATATATCATCACGGGTTATTGCCACAAGGCATTACTGGGAACGGAGCATCGCGAGAAGCATCACTAAAGGCCTGGATCTGGGGGCCGCCGGAAGGTAAGTATATAACTATTTCTTATTTTAATTCTTTTTTAACAGGGATATGGTGCCCACATTGTTATATACTATGTGGGCTGTGTTATATACTAAACCAGAAGAAAATAGCAGCACCACACAAGTCTTCCAGTTAAAAAAAAAAGAAAAAAATCTTTGTCCTTTATTTTAACAACGTGCTGTGGACATGGTTACAGGGGGCAGGATAATTGCAAGACGAACTGGTTAGGTTAATGGACTACGGCCATTTCGCTGGAAGACTTGTGTGGTGCTGCTATTTTCTTCCCGTTTGGATTTCCACCCATGGTTTTTCAAGCAAGCATGCCTTTTTCCAGTGGATTACCATTTGGTGGGGTTGTTGTGAATTCTGTGGCAGAGCTCCCTCCTGTGGTCACGAGTGGTACTTCGGCTGATTCTCTCTGTGAGCTTCTGTTGGTGGAGGAAAGTGGTATTGCGGCTTCTGAGTTTCCTACCTCAGGTGATGTGGTGAGGTCGTTAGGTACTGCTCTACTTAACTCCACCTAATGCTTTGATCCTGGCTTCCTGTCAATGTTCCAGTGTTGGACTTGTTTTTCCCTGGATCATTCCTGTGGCCTGCTGCTCTGCATAGCTAAGTTCTTCTTGCTATTTGTTTGCTATTTTTTCTGTCCAGCTTGTCTAATTGTTTTGCTGGAAGCTCTGGGACGCAAAGGGTGTACCTCTGTGCCGTTAGTTCGGTACGGAGGGTCTTTTTGCCCCCTTTGCGTGGTTTTCTTTAGGGTTTTGTGTAGACCGCAAAGTTATCTTTCCTATCCTCGCTCTGTTAAGAAAGTCGGGCCTCACTTTGCTGAATCTATTTCATCCCTACGTTTGTCTTTTCATCTTACTCACAGTCATTATATGTGGGGGGCTGCCTTTTCCTTTGGGGTATTTCTCTGAGGCAAGGTAGGCTTATTTTCTATCTTCAGGCTAGTTAGTTTCTCAGGCTGTGCCGAGTTGCATAGGCAGAGTTAGGCGCAATCCACGGCTGCCTCTAGTGTTGTTTGGAGAGGATTAGGGATTGCGGTCTGCAGAGTTCCCACGTCTCAGAGCTCGTTCTATGATTTTGGGTTATTGTCAGATCACTGTATGTGCTCTGACCGCTATGTCCATTGTGGTACTGAATTGCCTCTCATAACAGGTTGTCGACTCATCCTACTGGACTCTGCTAAGACTGCTCAAACAGTGAGTACTCACCTGTTTCTTAGTGCCATTCAGCTTTTTTCTTGCTTTTGTTATATACTACGTGGGCTGTGTTACATACTGTGTGGGCTGTGTTATATACTGCATGGGCTGTGTTATATACTACGTCGCTGTGCTCTACACTACGTGCCTGTGCTATATACTACGTGGCTGTGCAATATATTATGTGGCTGTGCTATATACTACGTGGCTGTTATATACTGCGTGGGCTGTGCAATATACTACGTGGCTGTGCTATATACTACGTGGCTGCTATATACTACGTGGCTGCTACATACTACGTGGCTGTGCTATATACTATGTGGCTGTGTTATATACTATGTAGCTGTCCTATATACTACGTGCCTGTGCTATATACTACGTGGCTGTGCTATATACTATGTGGCTGTGCTATATACCACATGGGCTGTGTTATATGCTTTGTGGGCTGTGAGACTCTTTCACCAGGGGCCCTAAAAAGCCTGCAGCTGGCCCTGGCTTCACTGATTGGCCACGGCCCACCGCAAACAATCAGTGACAGGCGCAATCCGGCCGCGAATTGGCGGGGGATTTGAACCACGCTTTGCTAATTGGTCGCGCCTGGCCGGCCGAATCCTGTGTATTCATTGCATTATTCTGAAACCTTCATAAATAAACTACATACATATTCTAGAATACCCGATGCGTTAGAATCGGGCCACCATCTAGTATATTAGAAACACCTAAATATCATTTTTTACTTGACAGGGGAGGGCAACTCACGGATCTCTCTCTCCCAGTTCCTTAAGACAACTGCACAGAGCTGAACAAGAAAACCTCTGTATATTCTGTTATTCACGTTTTGATCTTGCTTTTGATTAAAATTTCATACAAACAGCATCAAATCTAAATGAACAACTTGTATGAGGGATAGCAGAATATTCCATTTACAGCAACAAATATGCTGCCATCACCATCTCTCAGATCAGATCAGTTACCCGCTCATTAAATCTTGAGGCATAATAGTAACTGACAAAGTTGATGGTTGCGGATGATGATAAATCTCTAGGGAGAGTGCAATGCATAAACAAAATCTCATGAATTAAATATATACAATACACATTTGTTACCATTGGATTTATAGATCATGTGATGGAAGAGTTTAAAAGGAAAATTATATGGGTGATAAATCTTATTCATGGTTCTGTACCTTCTTATTCCTACCATTCTTGTTCACTATATCCCCCAGCCTTTATTTCAGATCATTTTTCTATGTGTGTTTACAGTACATGTTTTGCAAGTGCGTTTGCTTGTTGTATGCCCTGGCAGGCTGGCACTTTTGTATTTTACTGGTCAAAAGATTAAACATACCTGTTCATGCAATGGTTTTCTTGCTTTTTTATTGGAATGTGCATATTGTAGATTCAGACTGAAAGCAGCAAAACCATGAAAGAATACATATCAAAACAAAGAATAAAGAAACCAGAATATTTTTAAACGTTAGATTTCTCATCATCATTATTTCACTTCATCAGGAGGTAGTCACCTGGAATGGCTTCTAATGAACAGGCATGACTCAGCAAGAGATAATTTGTGGGATTACAGGCCTTCAGAAAGTGTTTGGAACCATAAGATGTGTTTTGCAGAGGCAGTGGTGGTACTCAGTTCCCGTAGAGTGCTGAACCCTATTCCATAACTGTTCCAAGCCAGAATGTGGCAAGAACCACTTAACTATGTAAAAAGAAACAAAACTCCATCATGACATTAAGACGTGAGGATCAGTCAGTCCAGAAAATTGCTAGAACCTTGAAGATATTCTCAAGTGCAGCAATTAAACCCATTAATCGCTATGATGAAACTGGTTCTCATGAGAATCATCCCCGAAAAGAAAGACCAAAAATGACCTCTGCTGTGGAGGATATGTTCATCAGAGTTACTACAATCAAAAACCGCAAATGGAAAGAACCACTGATAACAGGCCTCATAAATGATGCACAGACATCTAGTTCAAGACACATTTCAGCATCAACTGCTCAGGGAAAACTGCTAGAAGCGGAGCTTTATGGTAGAATTACTGCAAAGAAGCCTCTACTGAGGACCACAAACAAAAAGTAGAGATTTGTTGAGCCAAGCAGTGCAAAGATTGGACATTAGATCAGTGGAAACCTGTACTGTGGTCTCATGAGTCTAAATTTGAGATTTTTGCTACCAACCTGCCATGTTTTATGAGATGCACAAAAGTTGGGAGTAAGGTTTTTACATGTGTGGTGCTCAATGTGAAGCATGGTGTGAGAGGTGTACCATTAAAGGGGTATTTTCAATCTGTCTATTGAGTAGCACTTAGCTATGCAGTTGAAGCGATGGCCGGGGGACCACCACGGTGCAGGATGACTACTGTACACAAGATGAGGTGCAAACAACAAAGGGTAGATTTATTGGAAGGCAAGGAATGAAGGGAATGAGGAAGATGCAAACGGGTATACAATGGCAACAGACAATTTACAAGAGTTATGAACTTTAACTTTTCTGTAAAACAGCACGGTGCTACAACTATTGCAGACTCAAAATATGTCTAACAAGCAAATATAAGCAATAAACGAGTGATGATGCTACTCTACATATAACCTCCCTGGCCTTTACTAAGCAGGCCACACGGCTCCCGTGTACTGACTATTGAAGCCTACACTAGGCCCTGACATGTGCACAAAACAGGAACAAACTCACGGTGATGTTGGAGAATCAGATCCAGTCCCAGGAGGGCCCCCAGCAGTCTAATACGGTGGTGCGCACGGCTTTCTGTCAGCTCTGTGAAACGTGGTCTTCTCCTTGCTTCTGGATCCTAGGGATGCTCCTGGAAACTGTAAATCCCTTTCTCTGTACCTTCGTGGCTCTCTTGCAGCTATATCAGGACACAGTTCTTCTCTCTTTCAGCTATCAGCACAAAAAGTCCTCTCTGCAGCAGCCTCAGTTCACACACGCTGCTCCAGCTCCACACGTGCACTCTGCACAGACTAGTTCATTACACCGATTCTTGCAGGGGAGAAGCAGAACATTCCATCACGCCAGACAAGGGGGGGGCAGCCTCTTAAAGTGACAATGTGTTCCTTACTGTCTATAACAGCACCACCCTCTTACACAGTCTCTACTTACTGGTTTCTTGGGGGACTGGTGATCCTCCTTCAGTAATAACTTTGATGACTAGCTTCCTTCTGCTGCTACACATTCATGGTCTAGCAATGTTTGTTTTGAGTCTACACTAATCTACTATATAATAGTCTAAGGGTCACTGCCGTCTGTCTGTCTGTCTGTCACAGATATTCATTGGTCGCAGCCTCTGTCTATCATGGAAATCCGAGTCGTTGATTGGTCGCGGCAAAACAGCCACGACCAATCAGCGATGGGCACAGTCCGGCGGCAACATGGCCGCTCCTTCCTCCCAGCAGTCATTGCCCCCTCTATACTCCCCTCCGGTCACCGCTCACACAGGGTTAATGGCAGTTTTAACCGACTGCGCTATGCCGCAGGGTAAAGCACTCAGTTAACGCTGCTATTAACCCTGTGTGACCAACGTTTTACTATTGATGCTGCCTATGCGGCATCAATGGTAAAAAGATCTAATGTTAAAAATAATGCAAAAAATAAAAAATCGTTATATACTCACCGTCCGTCGGCCCCTCGGATCCACAAGAGGCCTTTCACGCTTGCGACGCTCCGGTAACCGGTCCATGCTGCGATCTCGCGAGATGACGTAGCGGTCTCGCGAGACCGCTACGTCATCATCTCGCGAGACCGCAATGCACTCTTCAGACCAGAGCGCGCGAGGACTCAGCGTCGGTAACCGATTTGCTTGGATCCGGGGGCTCCGGAAGGTGAGTATATAACTATTTTTTATTTTAATTCTTTTTTTAACAGGAATATGATGCCCACATTGCTATATACTACGTGGGCTGTGCAATATACTACATGGGCTGTGCAATATACTACATGGGCTGTGCTTTATACTAGGTGGGCTGTGCAATTTACTATGTGACTGGGCAATATACTACGTGGCTGGGCAATATACTATGTGGCTGGGCAATATACTACGTTACTGGGCAATATACTACGTGGCTGGGCAATATACTACGTGACTGGGCAATATACTACGTTACTGAGCAATATACTACGTGGCTGGCCAATATACTACGTGACTGGGCAATATACTACGTGGCTGGGCAATATACTACGTCACTGGGCAATATACTAGGTGGGAATCGTTCATTTTTCCCATCTTTTCCATCTGGCCCAGACCGACATGACAACTTCTTCCAGCAACGACTCACCTGCAGAGAATACAACAAAGACACATTTCACTTCTCATATTCCAGCCATCACCATCTATAACCAACCTGCACAAACTCCTCATCCTGGTGATACCCCAATACTGAGCCGCTGCTGCTGTATGTGTCCTTATTACTGCACTTGATACCCGAATACTGAGCTGCTGCTGCCATTTGTGTCCCTATTACTGCACTTGATACCCCAATACTGAGCCGCTGCTGCCGTATGTGTCCCTATTACTGCACCTGATATCCCAATACTGAGCCGCTGCTGCCGTATGTGTCCCTATTACTGCACCTGATACCCCGATACTGAGCCGCTACTGCCATATGTGTCCCTATTACTGCACCTGATACCCCAATACTGAGCCGCTGCTGCCATATGTGTCCCTATTACTGCCCCTGATACCCCGATACTGAGCCGCTGCTGCCGTATGTGTCACTATTACTGCCCCTGATACCCCAATACTGAGCAGCTGCTGCTGTATGTGTCCCTATTTCTGCACCTGCTACCCAAATACTGTACCGCTGCTGCCGTATGTGTCCCGATTACTGCCCCTGATACACCAATACTGAGCCGCTGCTGCCGTATGTGTCCCTATTACTGCCCCTGATACCCCAATACTGAGCCGCTGCTGCTGTATGTGTCCCTATTACTGCATCTGATACCCCAATACTGAACCGCTGCTGCCGTATGTGTCCCTATTACTGAACCTGATACCCTAATACTGAGCCGCTGCTGCCGTATGTGTCCCTATTACTGCATCTGATACCCCAATACTGAGCCATTGCTGCCGTATGTGTCTCTATTACTGCCCCTGATACCCCAATACTGAGCCGCTGCTGCCCTATGTGTCCCTATTACTGCACCTGCTGTGTCATTCTCTGTGCCCTCTAAATTCTAAAGCAACCCTCTATAATATAGTAATGCCAGGTGCAAGTTCCCTAGAAAACAGTGCCCACATTTTGCCCCTTAGAAAGTAATAATGCCCTGTGTGCCCCTTTAACCCCTTTACCCCAAGGGTGGTTTGCACGTTAATGACCGGGCCAATTTTTACAATTCTGACCACTGTCCCTTTATGAGGTTATAACTCTGGAACGCTTCAACAGATCCCAGTAGTTCTGACACTGTTTTCTCGTGACATATTGTAATTCATGATAGTGGTAAAAATTCTTTGATAGTACCTGCGTTTATTTGTGAAAAAAATGGAAATTTGGCGAAAATTATGAAAATTTTGCAATTTTCCAACTTTGAATTTTTATGCAATTAAATCACAGAGATATGTCACACAAAATACTTAATAAGTAACATTTCCCACATGTCTACTTTGCATCAGCACAATTTTGGAACCAAAATTTGTTAGGGAGTTATAAGGGTTAAAAGTTGACCAGCAATTTCTCATTTTTACAACACCATTTTTTTTTAGGGACCACATCTCATTTGAAGTCATTTTGAGGGTTCTATATGATAGAAAATACCCAAGTGTGACACCATTCTAAAAACTGCACCCCTCAAGGTGCTCAAAACCATATTCAAGAAGTTTATTAACCCTTCTGGTGCTTCACAGGACTTTTTGGAATGTTTAAATAAAAATGAACATTTAACTTTTTTTCACAAAAAATTTACTTCAGCTCCAATTTGTTTTATTTTACCAAGGGTAACAGTAAAAAATGGACCCCAAATTTGTTGTACAATTTATCCTGAGTACACCGATACCCCATATGTGGGGGTAAACCACTGTTTGGGCGCATGACAGAGCTCGGAAGCGAAGGAGCGCCATTTGACTTTTCAATGCAAAATTGACTGGAATCGAGATGGGACACCATGTTGCGTTTGGAGAGCCCCTGATGTGCCTAAACATTGAAACCCCCCACAAATGACACCATTTTGGAAAGTAGAGCCCCTAAGGAACTTATCTAGAGGTGTGGTGAGCACTTTGACCCACCAAGTGCTTCACAGAAGTTTATAATGCAGAACCGTAAAAATAAAAAAATCATATTTTTTCACAAAAATTACATTTTTGCCCCTAATTTTTTATTTTCCCAAGGGTAAGAGAAGAAATTGGACCCCAAAAGTTGTTGTACAATTTGTCCTGAGTATGCTGATACCCCATATGTGGGGGCAAACCACAGTTTGGGCACATGGGAGAGCTCGGAAGGGAAGTAGCGCCGTTTGACTTTTCAATGCAAAATTGACAGGAATTGAGATGGGACGCCATGTTGCGTTTGGAGAGCCACTGATGTGCCTAAACATTGAAACCCCCCACAAGTGACACCATTTTGGAAAGTAGACCCCCTAAGGAACTTGTCTAGATGTGTTTTGAGCACTTTGACCCACCAAGGGCTTCACAGAAGTTTGTAATGCAGAGCCGTAAAAATAAAACAAAAATTGTTTCCCACAAAAATTATTTTTTAGCCCCCAGTTTTGTATTTTCCCGAGGGTAACAGGAGAAATTGGACCCCAAAATTTGTTGTCCAATTTGTCCTGAGTGCACTGATACCCCATATGTGGGGGGAACCACTGTTTGGGCGCATGGGAGGGCTCAGAAGGGAAGGAGCTCCATTTGGAATGCAGACTTAGATGGAATGGTCTGCAGGTGTCACATTGCATTTGCAGAGCCCCTAATGTACCTAAACAGTAGAAACCCCCCACAAGTGACACTATTTTGGAAACTAGACCCCCTAAGGAACTCATCTAGATGTGTTGTGAGAGCTTTGAACCCCCAAATGTTTCGCTACAGTTTGTAACGCAGAGCCGTGAAAATAAAAAAAAAACTTTCCCCAAAAAATTATTTTTTAGCCCTCAGTTTTGTATTTTCCCAAGGGTAACGGGAGAAATTGGACCCCTAAAGTTGTTGTCCTATTTGTCCTGAGTACGCTGATACTGCATATGTTGGGGTAAACCCCTGTTTGGGCACACGGGAGAGCTCGGAAGGGAAGAAGCACTGTTTTACTTTTTCAACGCAGAATTGGCTGGAATTGAGATCGGACGCCATGTCGCGTTTGGAGAGCCCCTGATGTGCCTAAACAGTGGAAACCCCCCAATTATAACTGAAACCCTAATCCAAACACACCCCTAACCCTAATCCCAACAGTAACCCTAACCACACCTCTAACCCTGACACACCCCTAACCCTAATCCCAACCCTATTCCCAACTGTAAATGTAATCTAAACCCTAACAGTAACTTTAGCCCCAACCCTAACCCTAACTTTAGCCCCAACCCTAGCTGTAGCCTTAACCCTAGCCCCAACCCTAACCCTAACCCTAGCCCTAACCCTAGCCCTAACCCTAGCCCTAGCCCTAACCCTAGCCCTAGCCCTAGCCCTAACCCTAGCCCTAACCCTAACCCTAACCCTAGCCCTAACCTTAACCCTAGCCCTAACCCTAGCCCTAACCCTAACCCTAGCCCTAACCTTAACCCTAGCCCTAACCCTAGCCCTAACCCTAACCCTAGCCCTAACCCTAACCCTAACCCTAACCCTAGCCCTATCCCTAACCCTAGCCCTAACCCTAATTGGAAAATGGAAATAAATACATTTTTTTAATTTTTCCCTAACTAAGGGGGTGATGAAGGTGGGTTTGATTTACTTTTATAGAGAGTTTTTTAGCGTATTTTTATGATTGGCAGCCGTCACACACTGAAAGACGCTTTTTATTGCAAAAAATATTTTTTGCATTACCACATTTTGAGAGCTATAATTTTTCCATATTTTGGTCCACAGAGTCATGTGAGGTCTTGTTTTTGCGGGACGAGTTGATGTTTTTATTGGTAACATTTTCGGGCACGTGACATTTTTTGATCGCTTTTTATTCCGATTTTTGTGAGGCAGAATGTCCAAAAACCAGCTATTCATGAATTTCTTTTGGGGGAGGCGTTTATACCGTTCTGCGTTTGGTAAAATTGATAAAGCAGCTTTATTCTTCGGGTCAGTATGTTTACAGCGATACCTCATTTATATCTTTTTTTATGTTTTGGCGCTTTTATATGATAAAAACTATTTTATAGAAAAAATAATTATTTTTGCATCGCATTATTCTCAGGACTATAACTTTTTTATTTTTTTGCTGTTGATGATGTATTGCAGCTCGTTTTTTGCGGGACAAGATGACGTTTTCAGCGGTACCATGGTTATTTATATCTGTCTTTTTGATCGCGTGTTATTCCACTTTTTGTTCGGCGGTATGATAATAAAGCGTTGTTTGTTTGCCTCGTTTTTTTTTTCTTACGGTGTTTACTGAAGGGGTTAACTAGTGGGCCAGTTTTATAGGTCGGGCCGTTACGGACGCGGCGATACTAAATATGTGTACATTTATTGTTTTTTTTTTATTTAGACAATGAAATGTATTTATGGGAATAATATATATAATTTTTTCATTATTTAGGAATTTTTTTTTTTTTACACATTTGGAAATTTTTTTAAAAACTTTTTTACTTTGCCCCAGGGGGGGGGGGGGGACATCACAGATCGGTGATCTGACAGTTTGCACAGCACTCTGTCAGATCACCAATCTGACTTACAGCACTGCAGGCTTCACAGTGCCTGCTCTGAGCAGGCTCTGTGAAGCCACCTCCCTCCCTGCGGGACCCGGATGCCGTGGCCATCTTGGATCCGGGCCTGGAGCAGGGAGGGAGGTAGAGAGACCCTCGCAGCAATGCGATCACATCGCTTTGCTGTGGGGGGCTCAGGGAAGCCCGCAGTGTGCTTCCCTGCACCGCCGGCACACCGCGATGATGTTTGATCGCGGTGTGCCGGGGGTAAATGTGCCGGGAGCGGTCCGTGACCGCTCCTGGCACATAGTGCCGGATGTCAGCTGTGATAGGCAGCTGACACCCGTCCGCGATCGGCCGCGCTCCCCCCGTGAGCGCGGCCGATCGCGTATGACGTACTATCCCGTCGGTGGTCATAGGGGCCCACCCCACCTCGACGGGATAGTACGTCTAATGTCAGAAAGGGGTTAATAGTCACAGTAACCTGACTTCCCCTATAACAATAAGTGCTCACTTTACATTTAATAAAGTCCCGAGTCTGCCCCCTGTACAGCTCCCCTATACACATTATGATGCTCTCTTATACCCAGTATAATGCCCCCTCACTGTAATGCACCCCCACACAGTACACTGACCCCTTACTAGCCTCCAAACTGTTTGATGGCTCCAGTACTGTATGATGGACCCTTCACTGTAATCTCCACACTGTACGATGGCCCACTAGATGGCCTCCATATAATATAATGCACCAGATCATCCTAACTATAGTATAATGCACTCCCCATAGGCAGACTCTATAGCACAAGGCAGCACCAATAGGCAGACTATATAGCACAAGGCAGCACCCCCATAGGCAGACCCTGTAGTATAAGACAATACCCCATAGGCAGACTCTAGTATAAGTCAGCACTCCATAGGCAGACTCTAGTGTAAGGCAGCACCGAATAGGGAGACTCTGTAGTGTAAGGCAGCACCCCATAGGCAGATCCTGTAGTATAAGGCAGCACCCCATAGGTAGACCCTATAGTATAAGGCAGCACCCCATAGGCAGACCCTGTAATATAAGGCAGCACCCCCATAGGCAGTTTCTGTAGTATAAGGCACCACCCCCATAGGCAGACCCTGTAGTATAAGGCAGCACCCCATAGGCAGACCCTGTAGTATAAGGCAGCACCCCCATAGTTAGATCCTGTAGTATAAGGCAGTCCCCATAAAAAACAATAAATGCTCACCTCTCTTCCTCCTTGTTCCAGTGGTGCTCCAAGCTCCTGCTCATCTCCTGACAGCGGGCGCCTGCTGGTGACGTCACTGCGCCCACTGTCAGTGTCTGTGTCGGTGACGTCAGATGCTGACAGGGGGATGATGGGAGAAGGAGCACTGTGCGCTCCTTCCCTCATCAACTCAGTCAGCTGTATCAGCTAAATGCCGATACAGCTGACCTTGCGGTGACGGGCAGGGGTCCCACTGCTGGCACTGGGCCCCCCACCTGCTCAGGGGCCCAATAGCGGCCAGGTGGCAGAGCAGAGAAACTGATTCTCCCTGCTCTGCCGCAGAACGTAACTGCAGCGCACCAATACAGTTACAGTAGCGTAGCTCCGGGTGGGCCCTCTCTGAGCTCCGGGTCCGGGGCGCTTGCACCCTCTGCCCCCGCGGTAACTACCGCTACACTACTGCGTCTTAGTAAACATAAAGGCTATGCACGTCTGAGGGTTATATACAAAGCAACTGCAGGAAGCCATCTGCTGCGGCTAGCAGCTTGTCCGCTATTAAAGAGAAATTAATATTCACTGTTCTTCACTCCCGTGGTCGTGGAATGCAGTGTATATTAATTTCTCTTTAGCAGCGAGCACAGGAGTTAGCCGCAGCCGCCAGCTCCTGCCTCCTGTGACCCGCTGCTCTGCCGCTGCCACTTTCCCACCTCCCCATTCACAACCAGAGCAGGTACATCCGGACTATTAGACGCACCCTCATTTTCCTCCACATTTTTGAGAAAAAAAGTGCGTCTTATAGTCCTAAAAATACGGTATATAGCAACTAACTGTACCCAAGAAGATGTAATGGATCCATGGATGAGCAATATAATACCGATAAGTTTTTGAACAAGTTTTTTGAGGTTTATAAACAAGCGAAATGTACTCCAGACCACGGAATAGGCTATGGGTAAGCAAGATACTACCGATAAAATTTTTAGCACATTTCTTGAGGCTCATATACCAACTAAATCTACCCAAGAAAATGGAAAAGTCTATGGATGAGCAATATAATATACTGATCAATATTTTAATAAGTTTTTTGAGGGTTATATAACAATGAAATGTATCCCAGATGGACAGAATAGTGTATGGGTGATAAATTTAACAAAGGAAAAACTTTAAACCCCTTTTTAGAGTGTTACATATCATAAAAAATGTACCCGAGAACACGGAATAGTGTTTTGTTGAGAAATGTAACACAGCTACATTGTTAACACTTTTTGGAAGTGTTATATATCATAGAGATGTAACCAAGACCATATAAAACTCTATGCCTGCAAAATTTAACCGCACACTAACGTTTTTTTCGAGTAGTATATTTGACAAAAATGTACCCCATACCACTGAATAGTGTATGGGTAAGAAATGTAACCCAACAAAATATATAAATGCTTTTTATACTGTTATGTTTAGAAGAAATGTAACTCAGACCACAGAATATTATATGGTTAAGAAATCTAACCAAGCCAAATTTTTAACCCCTTAACGACCAGAGGTATTTTTGGTTTTGTATTTTCATTTTTTGCTCCCCTTCTTCCCAGAGCCATAACTTTTTTATTTTTTGGTCAAAATGGCCATGTAATGGCTTGTTTTTGCAGGATGAGTATTACTTTTGAACGACATCATTAATTTTACCATGTGCCACACAAAAGGTTGATACATAAAATGAGAATAATGGGGATAGGGGAAAATATGTGTATGTGGCTTGAGAGCTGGCTCAGGGATAGGAAACAAAGGGTGGTTATTAATGGAGCACACTCGGACTGGGTAGCGGTTAGCAGTAGGGTACCACAGGGGTCAGTATTGGGCCCTCTTCTTTTTAACATATTTATTAATGACCTTGTAGGGGGCATTCAGAGTAGAATTTCAATATTTGCAGATGACACTAAACTCTGCAGGGTAATCAATACAGAGGAGGACAATTTTATATTACAGGATGATTTATGTAAACTAGAAGCTTGGGCTGATAAATGGCAAATGAGCCTTAATGGGGATAAATGTAAGGTCATGCACTTGGGTAGAAGTAATAAGATGTATAATTATGTGCTTAATTCTAAAACTCTGGTCAAAACCGTCAATGACAAAGACCTGGGTGTATGGGTGGATGACAAACTCATATTCAGTGGCCAGTGTCAGGCAGCTGCTACAAAGGCAAATAAAATAATGGGATGCATTAAAAGAGGCATAGATGCTCATGAGGAGAACATAATTTTACCTCTATACAAGTCACTAGTTCGACGACACTTAGAATACTGTGTACAGTTCTGGTCTCCGGTGTATAAGAAAGAAATAGCTGAACTGGAGCGGGTGCAGAGAAGAGCGACCAAGGTTAATAGAGGACTGGGGGGTCTGCAATACCAAGATAGGTTATTACACTTGGGGCTATTTAGTTTGGAAAAACTAAGACTAAGGGGTGATCTTATTTTAATGTATAAATATATGAGGGGACAGTACAAAGACCTTTCTGATGATCTTTTTAATCATAGACCTGAAACAGGGACAAGGGGGCATCCTCTGCGTTTGGAGGAAAAAAGGTTTAAGCATAATAACAGACGCGGATTCTTTACTGTAAGAGCAGTGAGACTATGGAACTCTCTGCCGTATGATGTTGTAATGAGTGATTCATTACTTAAATTTAAGAGGGGACTGGATACATTTCTGGAAAAGCATAATGTTACAGGGTATATACATTAGATTCCTTGATAGGGCGTTGATCCAGGGAACTAGTCTGACTGCCGTATGTGGAGTCGGGAAGGAATTTTTTTCCCCAATGTGGTGCTTACTCTTTGCCACATGTTTTTTTTTGCCTTCCTCTGGATCAACATGTTAGGGCATGTTAGGTTAGGCTATGGGTTGAACTAGATGGACTTATAGTCTTCCTCCAACCTTAATAACTATGTAACTATGTGTACTCGAAAATGGGAAAAAAAATTCCAAGTGAGATTGCAAAAAAGTGCAATCCCACACTTGTTTTTTGTTTGGCTTTTTTACTAGGTTCACTAAATGCAAAATTGGCCTGCCATTATGATTCTCCGGGCCATTACAAGTTCATAGACACCAAACATGTCTAGGTTATTTTTTATCTAAGTGGTGAAAAAAAGTTCAAAACTTTGTTAAAAAAGGAAAAAAAATATTGCGCCATTTTCCGATACCCATAGCGTCTCCATTTTTCATGATCTCGGGTTGGGGGAGGGCGTATCTTTTGCATGCCAAGCTGATGTTTTTAAAGATACTATTTTGGTGCAGATACGATCTTTTGATCACCCGTTATTGCATTTTATTACAATGTCGCAGTGACCAAAAAAAGTCGCTCTGGCGTTGTGACTTTTTTTTTTGCTAAGCTGTTTAATGATCAGGTTAATCCTTTTCTTTATTGATAGATTGGGCGATTCTGAACTCGGTGATAATATGTGTATGTTTGATTTTTTTAAAATTGTTTTATTTTGAATGGGGCGAAAGTGGGGTAATTTGAACTTTTACATTTTTTTATATTTTTTAAAACTTTTTTTTTAACTTTTGGCATGCTTCAATAGTCTACATGGGCGACTAGAAGCTGCCATAACCCGATCGGCTCTGCTACATACAGGCGATGATCAGATCACCTGCATGTAGTAGAATTACACACTTGCTATGAGCACTGACCACCGTGTGGCACTCATAGCAAGGCGGTAGTGACAACCATAGAGGTCTCCATGAGCCCTCTGGTTGTCATGCCAACCCACTTGTGACCCGCCGCCACATGACAGGCATCACGGGCGGGCGGATTTCCGGCACGATTGCCGGAAATGAATGTTAAATGCCGCTGTCAGTGTTTGACAGAGGCATTTAACAGGTTAACAGCCGCAGGTGGTTCGCGATTCCACCCGCGGCTGTTCCGGGCACATGTCAGCTGTTGAAAACAGCTGACATGTACCAGGAAAGATGTGGACTTACCGCCAAAGCCCACATCACAGGAAGGGAGTTTGACATATGCGTAAATGTACGTCCGATGTCGGAAAGGGGTTAAAGGTTTTTTGTACTGTTATATACCACCAAAATGTGACTGAAAGCACATAATAATCTATGGATGAGTAATCTAATCCAGAAATATTTTCAACATTTGTTGTGAGTTTTACATACCACTGTAATGCAATAATATCCGTGTTAAATTGTGTGGATGTGTCATTGAATCCATAAAAAAATTTAGAACATAAATATTTTGAAAGGGTATTTTATGTACTTATACACTCATAAAGGATTTGCAGAAAAAAATATAAGGAGGGTTATCCATATACCCCTGAAAGGCAACAACTGGCAGGCCTCATTCAAATATTTCAAAAGCGTACTTGCTGTACCTCTACACTCAAATGCTTTGCACAAAGTTCAAAGCCAGGAAAAAATTATAAGGATGGATGGTCATCCATAGGCCCCTGAAAATCAACAACTGGGAGGCCTCTTTCAAATATTTAAAAAGCGTACTTGCTGTACTTGTACACTAATATAGGCTTTGTGCAAAGTACAACGCCAGAAAAAATATAAGCAGAGTAATACAGTAATCCTCTTCAGATATCCACTTCTTCTTGAGGATGGGGGGGACTGCATTCACCTACTTCCTGGTGCCCAGTTCCCAGGTGTCTGGGCTGTAAGTGACCTGGCTTTAGGTAGGGCCAGAGCCCCTGACATGTAGAAATGGGCAACAGCCCCCTGTATCACCTGCACCATCGGCTGCTCATGCATGGGAGGTGGGAAACCCCAAGGACAGTAGTATTTCTTGGGGCTGGCAGTAACCGGGTCTCGAGCCACCTCAAGGAGCCTCAAGGAGTCTCTCACAGGCCTGGTAATTCCTCAAGAAAGGTTCATCAAGCTCCCTTCCTTCTGGGATCACACCCACTGCATACCAGCGATGTTGCCTAGTTCCAACCATCAGCTCTTGCAGCCTTCGAGGCACGTGTTCCGTCTCTACCGCCCGATGGTTGAATGAGATGTGATGATGGGTCACAAACTCTTCGAACTCTTCAATGGACCCACTTCTCAGCTGATGGTCATAAGAAACTAACACCTCCTGGGATGCTAGCGTGCCCAATAACATTTGTCCAGACCTTGTCCTGGCTCACCTCCTTTTCTCTTCTGACCAGCTTACGCTTCGCAGTCTGCTCACCAGGTCCTGAATCCTGGCTCTGTAATTCAGTCAATATTTTTTAACAATTTTTTTTGTATTATTAGATAATATCACAGAAATATACCACAGAACATGTGACACTGTATGGCTGAGAACTTTAAGCCTGCAATATTTATTGCATTTTTTTTCAGTTATATAGATCACAGGAAATGTCCCTTACAGCACATAATACTGTATGGGTGAGAGATTTAAGCCTGCAAAATTTTTAAATGCTTTTTTGGAGTGTTATACATAAAAAAGACATGATTCAGAACACAGAATACTGTATGGGGAAGAAATATAACCCAGGGAAATATTTTAATGATTTTTTGAGTGTTATATAACACAAAAAAGTAGCACAAATCAAGTAATACTCGATGGATCAAAATATATTACATTTTTCACCCCCTCCAAAAAAACTGCAGCTATGTGTTTGCCAACGGACTGCACAACCCTAATCCCTGTCTACAGACTGGATTCTGTCACTTTCCCGACTCTTGCGACTCTCTGTCCCTCCCTAGGCTAAATGCAGATTGTATGTGATACAAACAGCAACGCAAACGATTATGGTATAGAAGTGCTGTTAGTATGATGGTTTGGCTTCAGCACCAGTATCGATACTACAGGCCTATGACTCATTATACTGAGCACACAGCCCTAGACAAGCACTCTCTCCCTCCAGTACGAAGTGTCACGGAACTGTGCCACGGCGTCAGTGTGCCGAGCCAGATGGCGTCTGTTCATTTATAACCCCTGATGATGCCACACAGCCGGCTAATCACATTAATGCCACAACCAAGATGGCTACAGCATTACAGTGACAGGCAGGCAGGTGTCAAAAATGCGAGGCAGGGATTCAAATTTTACATAGAGCACCGCCCATTACTCACCAAGTGAAGAGTAAATCCGAGCACCGTGATACTCGAGTGATAACCAAATATCACCTTGCTTGTTCGCTCATCCCTAATGATTAGCATTATAGGGTTGCATTTTTGGCTTTGATACAGAAAGCCTCTTTATTTTTATTTATTAATCTATCATTAACAATTCATTGGGAAAATGGAACCATTTTTCAAATAAAAGGATTTTGTACAGGATAACACAAGGGTCCTGTCTACAGGTTGTATCTGGTATTGCAGCTCAGCCCTTCTCAGATTAAATATTTTTATAACATTTGAGGCCACATACGTTTGTTAGTTTTCGGTAACAGTTAATTACAAAATTATATCCCGAGATCCAAGGGTATAATTCTTTAGTCCCTTAAACATAATACTTAACATGATTAATGCCTTCTTTTTTGGTTCCTAAAGCGATCGTATATTTGTACTGCATATTTGGCTAACAGCAAAAATATGTAGGTTTGCTGGCAATGCACAGTCACAGTATACTACTTCCTAGGCCACTGCAGAATATGCTTCAGTGGTTCAGTTAAATTATCACTTTTCCTGGAAATAGAAAATCCACACACAGAATTGTGCAGTCATGATATCAGGGCTACATTGCATAGACAGAGTTGGCATCATGACAACTGTGTATGTAAATCATCATGGACTATCTCCTAGGAATGTACAGACAGAAAACACTAACCACAAGAAAGCTATTAAAGCCAATGGGAAATCTCCACTTAAGGTAAATAGATACTTTGTGGCAGGGGAGAGCAGCCTTTAAAGCTTTACATATGGCTTCTGTGATGTTGGCTTCACAGTATCCTAACAAGGGCAGCAGATGGTAATCAAGTATTTAAAAGGAACCTGTCACAGTGTGACTGTGGAATTAGCAAATGGGCTTCTATACTGTCCCTCAGGGTCCCTAGCTTTCCCTGTCCCCAGGATTATCCCTGAAAATGGGGACAAATGGGTCTCATTTTTCACTATGCTCCTGCGTAGCACTAATCTGTTAAGTGTATGGGAAGTACACAAACAAGACAAAAAAGGCAAAATAGGAACACAGTCACACAGCATTTTCACAGGAAAAAACGCCGAGGAACAAAAGTGTGGAGTCCGTTTGGCAACAAAGTAGCATAATGGCACCAAGGGAAAAGGAAAGGCTTCAACAAACACTGCTCGCAATAACTTTGGAATAATCACCTGTTAACCAGGTGCGCCCACCTGTCCAGACCAGGATAGATGAACTATAGCTGGCATTACCTGCATAGCAAAGCCAGCAAAAATGGAAGGAGATAAATATAAACCATATGAGGAACCATCAGTACAAAATTGCCAAAAAGACCAATAGCCATGTGGCTAGATGTTAGGCAAGAAAAAGAAGATCGAACACTCCTGCATGCAAAATTAGAACAAGAAAAATTGAAGTACACAATCCAAAAAATATGTAACAAAGTATAATTTTATTAGACACATAATTACTTGAATAGCACAATAACATGTAATAACCAAGTAAATTGAAGAGTACACGAGTCACAAGAAACAGCAGGATCGGGTAAATAGTGGCTTAAGGTGTTCAGGCACAAAAGGATGGATACATAGCAAAGTGCAAAGCGCTAATACTGTTATGAGGTTGGGTGGGATGAACATTAGTACTTCCAGCAAAAAATCATCTTGGTGCGCACATAAGTCATCAAAATGATGTCATCCCAACCCTAATAGTGCTTACCCATAGTCCATACAGAGAGGACACGCGCCACCCCGCCACCGATGCGTGTTTCGCATTAGCTTTTTCAAGGTGCGGTAATGTCATATGTGTTAGGCCTTAGCTTATATACCTTTAAATCCAGGTGTCCACCATAATGGAGCATGTGTCCGGTAATACATGCTGGACGTTACATTACTTCTGGCAAGGTACAATGACACTGCAGGTCACAACTGTCGAGCTGACTTCAATGACCTACACACGCCATCACCCAGCGATATCGACAATGTTCCGGACAGCAGTGAACCGGAGACATGCGCACAAGGAACCTGTATTGATGTAAGTATGCACAATGCTCCCTATGTTCGAGGATGAACATTACAAAGTGCAATTCTGAACAATCAGATAATGACAAACCCTAAATATACCACCAGGAATACAGCATGATTAGTGATAATAAAGTGCATAATTAAAATGCATAATTAAAATATACCACATTGTATGAATCATTTATCTAATTACCACATATCTACCTAACATATATGACTAATGTTAGTTACAATATATTGAATACACATCGTGTCTATCATAAATCATTACTATAATACCCAATGCATACAAAAAGTGTCCATCTAAATGTCATCATAACACTAATATCTAAATATACATCACCTACAATAATTACATATACACGCAACGCATAAATATAATTGACTATTGTGTAAATGAGAGGGATATGCGTTTTCAATTTTATCATCATGGTTCCTTATTCCAGAAGGACAGGGATGAAGGAAAATTCCAACACAAACTTGGCCCAAACAGATCTTTGTCAGTTCACACATCATGATGGTCAAATAATACTTGTATACTCAGCAATTCAAATCTGAGCAGTTTGCTCTAAATTACTCTGACTAGTACATATATCCACCATCTAGCGTAGCCAGCTTCTAAATCTGATAAAACTTAACCTTTAATTTATATGATAAAAAGACAATAAACAGACAAAAAAATTATAAAGTGCTCAAAAATACCAGTGCATGTAATAAAATGGTACAATCTCACCCAATTGTTGTTTCCTGATTTTCCACAATTCATAAAGGATCAGGACAGGTGAACTTGAAGTAACGAGAGGAAAAAATATGGGGGGGTCTCGGGGTCTGACTTCCCTGTCGTGCCCTCTGCAAAAAGACTCCCACCCAGACAAGGGCAGTACCCAAGTATAGATCTACTACACGGTGCCCATGACATGTATAGCCTCCCTGAGTAATGTGTCTTCCTTTCCCAACACGTTTCCTCCCCTGTTCAGGGGGTTCATCAGGGGAAATAGTTCAGATTCGTAAAGGTCTCCTGCAGTGGCAGGTCTGACCTTCCTATATGATAAGTGTCCCAGTGTGAGGGTAAAAGAGATCTGAACCGGGGAGGAAACTTGTTGGGAAAGGAAGACATATTACTCAGGGTGGCTATACTTGTCATGGGCACCGTGCAGTAGATCTATACTTGGCTACTGCCCTTGTCAGGGCGGGAGTCTTTTTGCAGAGGGCACAACAGGGAAGTCAGACCCCGAGATCCCCCCCCTCATATTTTTTCCTCTTGTTACTTCAAGTTCACCTGTCCTGATCCTTTATGAATTGTGGAAAATCAGGAAACAACAATTGGGTGAGATTGTACCATTTTATTACATGCACTGGTATTTTTGAGCACTTTATAATTTTTTTGTCTGTTTACTGTCTTTTTATCCTATAAATTAAAGGTTAAGTTTTATCAGATTTAGATGCTGGCTACGCTAGATGGTGGTCAAATAATACTTGATCACTAAAAAGAGTAAAAAATAATAAAAGATTAGTCATATAAACAAGAAAAGAAAGAAAGACGGAGACACATAAACACTAAAGTATAAATTAACAATTAAGTCCGGAAACATGTTTATAAAAAAGGACTAAAGATCAACTGCTCATTGAGTCCTGCCTGGATCACAGTATTGAGTACTGCAATCCATCGGCATTCTCTTTAATCTAACGAACGTTTTGTGTCACCCCCTCTTATGCCAGCGCGTATCCTATCAGTTCTCCAGGCCCGTAATTTATTTGGGTTGCACTTATGCCCCAACCGGAAATGTTTTGGAATTGGTTTCAAAGAGCTCACGTTTTCCACGTCTTGGGCGTCCATAATGTCCCTCACATGCTCATGTATGTGGATTCTCAACTCACATGACGTAAGACCAACATATATTAAACCACAGGCACATACTGCATAGTAAACCACGTGTGTGGTACTGCAGGTAATGTAATCCCTAATGTTGGATTCTTTAAGACCGTCCAATGACGTGAAGGATGTGACATGTCACATATTTTTACAACCCAAACAATCACCACAATGCTAGAAACCAATTTTTGATTTATCAGCTTTAAATGGGTCTGGAGTTTTAGTGACATAATGGCTATTCACCAGAATGTGAATCAATGCTGATTCAATATCAACCTCATCAAATCCCACCTATGGTTTTAGGTAGAGATGTATCTCAAATCAACATCTTTTTTAATCATTGATTTCCCCCTCTGTTCACCAGCAGATAATCCCTAGGAGTGTTTTTGACTTTCAGATAACCCCTTCTGATATATCTTTTACTGTAACCCCTTAGTAAAAATCTCTCCCCAAGATCCACAGCCTGCTCTTTAAATGAGGAGTCGGTGGTACATATCCTCCTAGCACAGAGGAATTAACCTGTGGGGATGGCTCTGATCATGGAACGCAGATGTTAGGATGAAGCATGTAATAAAGCATTCACTGAAGTTTCCTGCAGGTACAGATCAGTGTGTATACAACCATCATCTTGAATTTTAAAGGCAACATCCAAAAATGCAATTTCTCTATGGTGACAAGTATAAGTGAGATGGATGTTGGAGTCATTGCTATTCAATCCTGCCATAAAGTCATGTAAATCAGAAACAGGGCCCTGCCAGATGAAAAGGACATCGTCAATGTACGTAAACCATCTGAGGATCTGGGGAGCGGGATGTGCACCATCCAAGAAGATAACTCTTTCCCAGAAACCGAAAAATAAATTAGCATAGGATGGTGCACATGCCGCTCCCATTGCAGTCCCCTGTTTCTGTAAAAAAAGTGATCTTTAAAAGTAAAAAAATTGTGAGTCAGGATGAATCCCAACAACTCCAACACCAACTTATGTGAATCAGCTTCGAGGTTGCTAGATTCAAGAAAGAATCTAGTTGCCCTTAGTCGATCATCATGGCGGATGCTGGTGTATAGAGACTCAACATCAGCCGTGATGAGGACCATATCCACTTCCACGAAGAGGCCATCCAACCGTCTCAGGATGTCATTAGTGTCCCTGACATAGGAGGGCAGTGTCTCAACCTGAGGATGTAAATAGTGTTCAATGAACTTGCAGATCGGATCACATATGGCAGGAACACCGCACTGCACTTGCTAACTGAGCCAGTGCGTGTGTTCTGAGTAAACAAACTGTGCCTAAAGATACGTGTGGAGCAGGGCAGCAAGATCAAGATGCGTGCTTCTGACAAACAGGACCTGAAGCACGTGACTTCTGGGGGCATGGCCTAATTCTGGAGAGCTAGGAGATGAACGAAAACTCCATCCAGATTAACCCTAGACCTACCTTTTCCCACTAGCTAGGAAAACCATGACAACATACCCCTCCCATGCCAGAGACAATATGATGCTCTGGGGGGAGAATCAGGATCCTTGTCGACCTTGGGGAGAAGATAAAATGTAGGGATCACTGGGAATTGAACTAAAAGTGTTTTGGTAATGATTCCCCTTTCATATGCAATTTCCAATATATTATGCAGTTGAGTTTGGAAATTGGTTAGGGGACTTTGAGACAGCTGGGTATAAGTGACCTTATTCCGCAACTGTCTCATGGTTTCCTTTTCGTACTTCTCAACCGGCCAGATGACCACATTTCCCCCCTTATCAGTTGGTTTTATGAGATCATCCCATGCTTTGATTTCACCCAGGCCTTGTCTCTGAGATGAAGTCAGATTATCTTTTTTCTTGCAATTATTAATAGCTTTAAAGTCCTCCGTCACTAATTGAGTTAAAAAATTTCCACTTGGGGACAAACAGAGAAAGGGGAAAATGTGGTACATCTAGCAGAAATGGGAGGCAGAGAGGTACTTACTTAGCCAAGATTGGATTCGGATTCCAATTCTTCCAGGACACGTACTGCTTTCTCTTCAGTTTCCCTCATATCCAGATTTGGAAGGGAAAGTTTAACCCCTTAACCCCAAGGGTGGTTTGCACGTTAATGACCGGGCCTATGTTTACAATTATAAACTTCTGTGAAGCATTTTTTGGGTCAAAGTGCTCACCACATATCTAGATAAGTTCCTTAGGGGGTCTACTTTCCAAAATGGTGTCACTTGTGGGGGGTTTCAATGTTTAGGCACATTAGTGGCTCTCCCAAAGCAACATGGCGTCCCATCTCAATTATAGTCAATTTTGCATTGAAAAGTCAAATGGCGCTCCTTCCCTTCCGAGCTCTGCCATGCGCCCAAACAGTGGTTTACCCCCACATATGGGGTATCGGGGTACTCAGGACAAATTGTACAAGAAAGTTTGGGGTCCATTTTCTCCTGTTACCCTTGGTAAAATAAAACAAATTAGAGCTGAAGTAAATTTTTAGTGAAAAAAATTAAATGTTTATTTTTTTTAAACATTCCAAAAATTCCTGTGAAGCACCAAAAGAGTTAATACACTTCTTGAATGTGGTTTTGAGCACCTTGAGGGGTGCAGTTTTTAGAATGGTGTCACACTTGGTTATTTTCTATCATATAGACCCCTCAAAATGACTTCAAATGTGATGTGGTCCCTAAAAAAAATGGTGTTGTAAAAATGAGAAATTGCTGGTCAATTTTTAACCCTTATAACTCCCTAACAAAAAAAAATTAGTTTCCAAAATTGTGCTGATGTAAAGTAGACATTGGGAAATGTTACTTATTAAGTATTTTGTGTGACATATCTCTGTGATTTAAGGGCATAAAAATTCAAAGTTGGAAAATTGTGAAATTTTCAAAATTTTCGCCAAATTTTCATTTTTTTCACAAATAAACGCAGGTAATATGAAAGAAATTTTACCACTATCAAGAAGTACAATATGTCTTGAGAAAACAGTATCAGAATCACTGGGATCCGTTGAAGCGTTCCAGAGTTATAACCTCATAAAGGGACAGTGGTCAGAAATGTAAAAATTGGCCCGGTCATTAACGTACAAACCACCCTTGGGGCTTAAGGGGTTAATATACAGAGGGGATCAAAAAAGGGCACACTGCTGCTTTATGAGTGCAGACTACGCATTTCGACCTTCTTAGGTCTTCTTCTAGATCTCCAGCAACTACGTGCCTGTAAGTTCTTAGATCCATAGGAAAAAATAACCAAAGTCCTGGATGATCCCTTTAATAAGATATAATAACTAGGGATGAGCGGACCTATGTAAGTTTGGGTTCTGGTAGTTGATCCGAACTTAATTCAAAAAACTTGAACCAGAACCCAAACCCTATTGAAATGCAACATTTTCTCCCTCTTTTTCTCCTTCCAGGCATTCCCTGGAACTCCACATCCAGGAGAGGTCAGTTTTCGGTGTTTAGAATCAGACACTAACTGTCCGATACGAATGTTTAAGTTTGGGTTGGCTCATCTCTAATAATAACAACCCCTTTAGCTCATAATAACTTTATAGGAATATGCGTTTTCCGAAATAGAGACCACCCTTAATAGAAGAGGACATCACAAAAACGTACAGAATTTACTGGCAGTTTTACAATTTGTCAGGAAATACTTTTACTTTTCTATTTTATGTAGATGATACATAATGGAAGGTAAAAAGAATGAGTTCACAAGGCTAAAAACGTGAAGGAGGTCCATAAAATTGGAACAAAAAGGGAAAATATTTGGATACAAAGACAGAAGCTTTCTTTCTTGGTTTGAGTTTTGTTTGGAAATATACACGATACACTTTCCTTTCCTTGCTGCTGCATCAATGATAATTGCCTGCTGAAAAATTAAAATAAAATGGAGACAAGTTCTTAATATTCACAGGACACACACCTGACTGACTGGAAGGTACATTCTCTGTTCTAGTGTGATAGATATAACAGTGGCAGAGGACGTAGTGCTCAGTGATTGGTATGCAGACATTGCTTTAAATGACCTTCACTGACTACGCAAAAAAACAAAAATCTAGGATTGTCATTGTGCAACAGCACTTATACAGGGACTGGCAGCAGAGCCCGTGTGTCCTTCATAAATCAACCTCTTTATGAACCGGAATCAACAACATCTCAGTGTCCTGAGTAAAATATGTATACTTTTATTATTAAATAATTTAATAAGAGATTGTCACCGGTTTCATACCTAACTACAGACATCAGGAAATCCCAACAGGGTCCATCATTACAAAGAGTTGTGTTTTAGGCTATGTGCACAAGTCCGGAATTGCAGCAGAAGCTTCCGCAGCAATTGCGCATCTGTGCCGCGGGTAAAACGCATGCGGACTTGGCATGCATATTCCTGCTAAACACTAGCGTTTTACAAGCGTAATTAGCTTGTAGAATGCTAGCGTTTACAAGCGATCTGTAGCATCGCTTGGAAAACTGATTGACAGGTTGGTCACACTTGTCAAACATAGTGTTTGACAAGTGTGACCAACTTTTTACTATTGATGCTGCCTCTGCAGCATCAATAGTAAAAAGATCTAATGTTAAAATAATAAAAAAAAAAAAAAAAATCGTGATATTCTCACCTTCCGGCGTCCCCAGCAGCCTTCCCGCTCCTTGCGATGCTCCCGTTCCCAATAATGCCTAGTGGCAATGACCTGAGATGACGTAGCGGTCTCATGAGACCGCTACATCACAGGTCATTGCCGCAAAGCATCACTGGGAACCTAAGCATCGCAAGGAGCAGGAAGGCTGCCGGGGACGCCGGAAGGTGAGAATATCACGATTTATTATTTTAATTCTTTTTTTTTAACAGGTATATGGTTCCCAGGGCCTGGAGGAGAGTCTCCTCTCCTCCACCCTGGGTACCAACCGCACATGATCCATTACTTCCCGCATGGTGGGCATAGCCACATGTGGAAAGTAAACAGATCAATGCATTCCTATGTGTGCGGCATCCCCGCGATTCCGCATAAAGAATGAACATGCTGCTTTTTTTTCCGGAATGCGATTCCGCCGTGGAAAAAACGCAGCATGTGCACAAAAATTGCGGATTGCATTCTAATAATATGATGCTTAATGTATGCGGTTTTTTTTGTGGTTTTATCGCAGTTTTATAGCGAAAAACCGCGAAAAAAAACACGGAAAATCCTGAACGTGTGCACATAACCTAACTCTGAAACGCTGTGCTGTTCTAGAGAAACTGCTGGACTGCTTCCCTCTTTTTTCCTCCCACTTGACTTGATTGACAGCACTCTTTCTACACTCAAATAAAAAAGAGAGTAACCATAATGTGGACACTTCTACCTTTGTCTGGATTCCATAGGCTGGAGTACATTTCTGTCTTAATTTAGGAGAATAAATTATGATAAATTCCTTGGGTTGCGCTCAACCATGCCCCTCCCATAAGGCTAAGTTTAGCCCACTTTTCAAAAAGTTAGTGTTGCTGGTATAAAAACACTTCAATCACCAAATTTTTGCTCATCTACAAGTTGTACAAACATTTTGCAACATTTGAGGCAAAAGGGGAGAAGCCAGCGCTGCTTGTGGTCAGAACGCAATACAAAAAGGTGCAAATGCACATATTAATTCCTGACTATATATCAAAATGAGACATTTAGCAAACAATTGATCAATTCTTTGAGCCACCCCACCACTTCACGGCATTCTCTTGGGGCAGTCCTGCTCTACAATTTTATATTCGCTGTGCCATTACGGCCTCCTTAATATGTTAGGAGAAAGACCCACTCTGCGTTTTTTTTGTTATATTCACTGTGCCATTACGGCCTCCTAAATGTGTTAAAAGCGGGACCATATTGAATGCAAACCATACCTGTAGCATTTCTGAATCACTCCCATGGTGCCAGAAAGGACATGCGCAAATAACGGTCGACCAGGTCCAAGCATGGACATTTCAGATCTGACCTCCACAATGCCCGACCAGCACCATGGATAACGAGAGAGACAGGCCCAGGCACAGGTGCACTAATTAAAACAGAGCCTGGGGCAGGGCAGGGCTACTGTATGTGTGTACAGCAGCCTAGATCATATAGCTAAAAAAAACGTAGAGTGGGATTAACGTGGTCTTTCTCCTAACATATTAAGGAGGCCGTAATGGCACAGCGAATATAAAAATCGTAGAGTAGGACTGCCCCAAGAGAATGCCGTGAAGTGGTGGGGTGGCTCAAAGAATTGATCAAGTGTTTGCTAAATGTCTCATTTTGATATACAGTCAGAAATGAATATGTGCATGTGCACGTTTAGTATTGTGTTCTGACCACAAGCAGCGCTGGCTTCTCCCCGTTTGTTCTAACATTTGAGGCAGTTTTACTTCAGATTCCTGGTACAAACTGATGAAGTGGCCTCTATGTTTTCTCTAAAATGATATGGCCTGCTGGTATTTCTGTATGGCATGCAAGTTTCATTGAAGAGTGCATGACCCCTTGTTGAATAAAGTCTGTCAGCAGGTTTTTGCTATGTAATCTGAGAGCATCATGATAAAGGGGCAGAGGTCCTGATTCCAGCGGTGTGTCACTGACTAGCCTGTTTGCTGTTTTCAATAAAATTAGTGTTTTATCAGGAGGAGATTATCACTACAGGACAAGCGGCCTTGTGCGTCCTAGTCCAACCCTGCCCCCACCACTGATTAGCACATTTCTGTCAATATACAATATGCTAAGAAAGCTGCCAATCAGGGGTGTGGGCGGGGATATACAGAGTTCAGCATTTTGAGCTCTACTAAATTTGCAGCACAGAAAACTGTGATTCTATCACAATTGCTGCACCCCTTCTGTATTTTTCACCCACTCCTGGTTTTGTCTTACAAATACTGATGCAAAATACTGACCAAATACTGATCTTGTGAACATGAAGTAATGCTTCAACTGTTTTGGAGCATAGATGGGACAGCATACATTTCAAGGGCCACAAAGAATAATCATTCCTATGCAATGCTTAAATGGGAAGTGTATCTTTGTGAATTGCACAAAGTAGGTATCATTCGTAAATGAGGGCACACAGTAGGGTACTATTGTTATGGGGCAGAAAGGAGGCATAACTACTTTGTGGTGGTACAAAAAAAGGATATTATAATGATGTCAGAAATATTACTATGTTGGGAACCGCTATTTTGTAGGGCAAAAAATTAATATAACTATAGGATTAGTAATGGATAGGTGTCTTCTAGACTCTCTATTATTAAGCCATGGGCTTAATGTAACCTGACAATACAAAGGTGATATCACCCCCAAAAATATGAACCCCACTTGCCACCACTACAGGACAACTGGGAATGGCCGGCAAAGCACCAGAATTGCCGCATATAATATATGCGCCTGTTCTAGACGGCTGCGGGCTGCTGTTTTTAGGCTAGGGGGCTAATATCAATGGCTCTAGCAATGGTGGTTGTCAAAAATAGGGAGGTCCACAAGTTGTTTTTTTTAATTATTTATTTAAATAATTTAAAAAAAACAGCGCAGGGGGCTTTTATTCTTGATAACCAACCTTGATAACGGTGACAGCTGAGGGTTGCAGCCCTTAGCTGTCAGTTTTGCCTAGCTGGCTATCAAAAACACAGGGGAACCCATGCCGTTTTTTAAAAAAAATTATTTATTTAAAGCGCAGGCACCGGCTGATGAATACTCCCACCTGCTCTCGCTGTTATTAGCGGCAGTAGGCATAGGTTGATGGGAGGAGTAGTCCTATCAGCTAATGCCAGTGATCGCAAGCAAAAACCTGGTAACAGATTCCCTTTAAGCGTTTTGGGATAGGTATACTACACCAAACTGGCAATATCAGGGGTCTCAGCAAAGAGTGAGCGGTGTTGAGAGGCAAGCACACAAAAAAGTGTGGAATAAACAGGGACTATCAGCAGTGGTGTTAACTAAGTAGAACATCTGCCTTATGAGATTAATGCTTATTCTTATTATTTTAAAAATGTCTCAGTGACGTGGTTTCTGTCTGTGCTGAAAATATAAAGCATAGGTTTTCCTGGTAAATCTGAGAAATGTCTGTAGTTTGCGTGAAATATTTGTGTAACGTTGTCATCTTGTACTTTCTGAGTGCTATGTAATAGAAGTTTTGTAAAGATTTGATACCAGTATTTTATTCTTCAAGTGCTGAAACAGGCTCCAAGGGTAGAATAAACAGATTGAATTTGGGAAAGGCTTTAGCAGAGGGACCTTGGGGTGGCGAAACATACATACATTTATTTCTGAACGCTTGTTTTATGAGTTCTCCTCTGGCTTTTTTCAATTACAGGTGTTTTATGACTACAAAACAACAGAAGGTCAGATGGCAGAGACATGACTTGATCTTTAGAGATGGTTCTTAATCTTAACTGATGGATTTTCTTGTCCTGGTAATTTCATCAAAGTAATAAATAATTTTTCAATTCTGCCATCATTTTTCTTTTACTAAATAGGACCCATAAGCCATAATGTAGAGATAGCTTAAAAAGTATCTGATTCTAGAATTTTACAAGAAAGATCATTGGACACTGTTATAGAGCTACTCAAAGCAGGGCCGCCATCAGGGCATGACAGCCGTGACTGGCGTATGGGGCCCGGTGAGCAGAGGGGGCCCGCATCGGGCCCCGTCTCATCTGCTCACCGGGCCCCCCCTGCAGGCGCTGCGGGCGGCACACTATTGACGTGCGGGCCCGCGCCCGCACGTCAATAGTTAACAGCCGCCAACCAGTCTGAGGCTGGCAGCTGAATAGGGCCCCGGCCGCAGTGCGCACTCGCCGGCTTCGCCGGCGTCTGATGTCATTGTCAGCCGCCGGGCCCGGCGAGTGCGTCTGTGTGGAGCCAGGGGGGATCTTCGCCCGGCGCTGGAGCATGGCCAGGTAAGAAGTCGTGTTTTTTTTTTTCTGAGAGCGGCATCCAGGGGGGCCCGGGGGGCAGAATGCTGGACACACAGGGGCAGAAATGCTGGACACAGTGGGGCAGAAATGCTGGACACAGTGGGGCAGAAATGCTGGACACAGTGGGGCAGAAATACTGGACACAGTGGGGCAGAAATGCTGGACACAGTGGGGCAGAATGCTGGACACAGTGGGGCAGAATGCTGGACACAGTGGGGCAGAATGCTGGACACAGTGGGGCAGAAATGCTGGACACAGTGGGGCAGAAATGCTGGACACAGTGGGGCAGAAATACTGGACACAGTGGGGCAGAAATGCTGGACACAGTGGGGCAGAATGCTGGACACAGTGGGGCAGAATGCTGGACACAGTGGGGCAGAAATGCTGGACACAGTGGGGCAGAAATGCTGGACACAGTGGGGCAGAATGCTGGACACAGTGGGACAGAATGCTGGACACAGTGGGGCAGAATGCTGGACACAGTGGGGCAGAAATGCTGGACACAGTGGGGCAGAAATACTGGACACAGTGGGGCAGAAATGCTGGACACAGTGGGGCAGAATGCTGGACACAGTGGGGCAGAATGCTGGACACAGTGGGGCAGAAATGCTGGACACAGTGGGGCAGAATGCTGGACACAGTGGGGCAGAATGCTGGACACAGTGGGGCATAAATGCTGGACACAGTGGGGCAGAAATGCTGGACACAGTGGGGCAGAAATGCTGGACACAGTGGGGCAGAATGCTGGACACAGTGGGGCAGAAATGCTGGACACAGTGGGGCAGAATGCTGGACACAGTGGGGCAGAATGCTGGACACAGTGGGGCAGAATGCTGGACACAGTGGGGCAGAAATGCTGGACACAGTGGGGCAGAATGCTGGACACAGTGGGGCAGAATGCTGGACACAGTGGGGCAGAATGCTGGACACAGTGGGGCAGAATCCTGGACACAGTGGGGCAGAAATGCTGGACACAGTGGGGCAGAAATGCTGGACACAGTGGGGCAGAATGCTGGACACAGTGGGGCAGAATGCTGGACACAGTGGGGCAGAAATGCTGGACACACAGGGGCAGAAATGCTGGACACAGTGGGGCAGAAATGCTGGACACAGTGGGGCAGAATGCTGGACACAGTGGGGCAGAATGCTGGACACAGTGGGGCAGAATCCTGGACACAGTGGGGCAGAATCCTGGACACAGTGGGGCAGAAATGCTGGACACAGTGGGGCAGAAATGCTGGACACAGTGGGGCAGAATGCTGGACACAGTGGGGCAGAAATGCTGGACACACAGGGGCAGAAATGCTGGACACAGTGGGGCAGAAATGCTGGACACAGTGGGGCAGAATGCTGGACACAGTGGGGCAGAATGCTGGACACAGTGGGGCAGAAATGCTGGACACAGTGGGGCAGAAATGCTGGACACAGTGGGGCAGAAATGCTGGACACAGTGGGGAAGAAATGCTGGACACAGTGGGGCAGAATGCTGGACACAGGGGGGCAGAATGCTGGACACAGTGGGGCAGAATGCTGGACACAGTGGGGCAGAAATGCTGGACACAGTAGGGCAGAAATGCTGGACACAGTGGGGCAGAATGCTGGGCACAGTGGGGCAGAAATGCTGGACACACAGGGGCAGAAATGCTGGACACAGTGGGGCAGAATGCTGGACACAGTGGGGCAGGAATGCTGGACACAGTGGGGCAGAATGCTGGACACACAGTGGGGCAGAATGCTGGACACACAGTGGGGCAGAATGCTGGACACAGTGGGGCAGAATGCTGGACACACAGTGGGGCAGAATGCTGGACACACAGTGGGGCAGAATGCTGGACACACATTGGGGCAGAAATGCTGGACACAGTGGGGCAGAAATGCTGGACATAGTGGGGCAGAAATGCTGGGCACAGTGGGGCAGAAATGCTGGGCACAGTGGGGCAGAATGCTGGAGACAGTGGGGCAGAATGCTGGAGACAGTGACAGGGGCAGAATGCTGGAGACAGTGACAGGGGCAGAAATGCTGGACACAGTGGGGCAGAATGCTGGACACACAGGGGAAGAAATGCTGGACACACAGTGGGGCAGAATGCTGGACACACAGGGGCAGAAATGCTGGACACAGTGGGGCAGAAATGCTGGACACAGTGGGGCAGAATGCTGGACACAGTGGGGCAGAAATGCTGGACACAGTGGGGCAGAAATGCTGGACACAGTGGGGCAGAATGCTGGACACAGTGGGGCAGAATGCTGGACACAGTGGGGCAGAATGCTGGACACAGTGGGGCAGAATGCTGGAGACAGTGGGGCAGAATGTTGGAGACAGTGGGGCAGAATGCTGGAGACAGTGGGGCAGAATGCTGGAGACAGTGACAGGGGCAAAATGCTGGAGACAGTGACAGGGGCAGAAATGCTGGACACAGTGGGGCAGAATGCTGGACACAGTGACAGGGGCAGAATGCTGGACACAGTGACAGGGGCAGAATGCTGGACACAGGGGCAGACTGTGAGACCCAGGGGCAGTATGCTGGACATTGGGGCAGAATGCGAGACACGGGGCAGAATGGAGATACGGGGCATGATTGGAGACACGGGGCAGGATGAAAGACATGGGGGCATGACTGGAGACAGATGGGGCAGGATTGGAGACAGATGGGGCAGGATTGGAGACACAGGGGGCTTGATTGGAGACAAGTGTCAGGATTGCAGACATGGGGGCATGGTTGGAGACATAGGGGGCAGAATGGAGACATGGGGCATGATTGGAGACACTGGGGGCAGAATTGGAGACAGAGCGTGCAGGATCATGGGGCAGGATGGATATGATGGAGACAGATGGGACCGGATGGAGAGATCACATGGGGCAATCATATGGGGCAGGATGGGGAGATCATATGGGGCAGAATGGATACTCATGAGGGCAGGATGGGAGAACATCTGGCTGACGCCAGGAATGAGACACACAGGGCCAGGATGGGGGATATTATTAATACCATAGGGGCTAATTTAGGGATATTATTACTGCAGTGATGTATTTATTTTATTTTTTGAGTATACTGTTTTAAATGGGGGGCGGTCCTGTTACTGTATAGAGTGATACTATGTCGCCTTCTTCATGTGGTGTAATGTAGAAGTTGTGAAAAATTAAGTAATGTGTTCTGCAAGCGGAGCTCGAGATAACTGTGTTATTTCCTGCAGAGAGAAGTCCTGGCTGGATGAAATGATGGCGGTCTGTGCTGGATGAAAGATGAAGGACTTCACCTAGAGACGTCACTGGTGAGTCAGTGTGTTACCTATACACTGACACTATACACTGTATACTGTATACAGAGCTCCTGTGTATAATTTCACTAGTGATCACTATATTATCTGTACACAGACACTGCTTACTAATTACAGATCTCCTGTGTATAATGGCACTTATGGCGATAGTATGGTGCTTTTTTTTAAATTACTGATCAGAATTGTAGTATTCAGTTACTATGTGGTGGTAATATGTGGTCTGGACATGGTGTTGTGGTATTTGTTCCTTGTATGTGATATTATTCGATCCCTGTGGTGGTAATATGTGGTCTGGTCATGGTGTTGTGGTATTTGTTCCTTTTATGTGATATTATTCGATCACTGTGGTGGTAATATGTCATCTGGTCATGGTGTTGTGGTATTTGTTCCTTCCTTCCTTTTAAAAATTGAAAAATAAATAAAAATATACCTAAATTGTATTGCATATTTTAACAAATATTTAATAGGTTACAGCAGAGTAGGGCCCGGCCAAAAGTGTCTACCTTGTTATGGTGGCGGCTTAAAAAATATTTTGGCCAAAACAAAAGCTGCCGGCTATATGTGTGATCTGGTGATGGGAACTGTCAATGTGTGATAGGTGAGAAGTGGAGTTTTTCCAAGAGAGAGCGGTGGGACTGTGGACAGTTCGAGGGGTGGAGCCTGGAGGCGGGGCTGGGGTGGAGCCTGGAGGTGGGGCTGGGGTGGAGCCTGGGCGGAGTCTCAAGGGGGCCCCGAAAATTTTGCCATTATGGGGCCCCAAAATTTCTAGTGGCAGCCCTGACTCAAAGGATTCTAGATTCTTACAAGACAGAGAAGTCTTGTATTATAAATAATTAATTTGCAGTGTATCAATAATGTTGCTATTAATTAGAGATGGTTGCCAATATTGTGTAGATTTCCCATTAAACTGCGGCTGACAGCCTTCTCAACAGTGACAAAATTCCAGGAGTCTCCTAAAGATGGCCAACATCTTGGTGACTACACATGATGCAAGAGGACTAGTAGATGATGCCTATAATAAGTTTAATTGCCAGTGTCACAGCCTAGTACTTGATCTGATATATGATCCTGTAGAATTGCAGCTGTGGATTCCAGAATTTAGTGGGATTTGTTAATTGTGGTATTTGTGCGTCATAGGGCATTCCTGTTTTTTGGAATGGTAGAGCTACCACTAGTCAGACCATCTACATTTCAGAGACTAGAAGTGCAATGCATATTCTTACATATGAAGAGGAGGCCAGTCAGCACATTCAAGCATTTTCTCTATTCACTAAATTCGTTATATGATTCTCCAAACAGTATTTTCTAAATCTTCCTTAGAACACCTCTCCAGCATTTCTTTTAATTTTACTTCCGGAGTAATGCTTCTTTTCTAAGTTCCCTGCCCTGAAGCGGCGACAATCGAAGGTGTAGACGCTGGCAGGTAAGTATAAGACTACGGTCAGGAACGTTAGATTAGAAGCACCACTCCAGTGCTGAAGAAAAAGCAAAAATGCTGGAGTGGTGCTTTTATGTCTTAACCCTGCTGTTGTCTTCGATCTGGGGAGACCGATTTTAAACTTTGGTATTTTTTGGGGTGTTCAAGATGCGGTTCTGAAACTTGTGGTTGATTGACTTAAATGAGGATGGGTCGGTCGGCCACAGGTTTCAGAGCCGCATCTTGAATATTTTAAAGAATATTGAAGTTCATGGTCGATCATTTTTGACCGAAGACAACAGCAGGGTTAAGACAGGACCTAAAATAAGACGGTGGATTATAAGGAGATCATACTGGATATAGGAAGGTCAGAATCCATGGCTATACAAAATCAGGCTGTAATAATGCTTTAGACAAGGCTCATATCAGCTCTCACAGCTGCAATCTTTGAACCAAAGGAGCCTCCATAGAAATAGATTGTAGTCAATCGTGTATCCATGTGATGGTGCTGAGTTAGACTAGCAGGGAAGGAAGTATTATTTTCAGTCTGAAACACTGTGAAAAGATGAAGATATCTGGTTAAAGTTAAAAGAACTGTTCCTAATGATGAGTGGTGAGAATAAATAGGGAGTGAAATAGAGTCTGTTGTTGTGGGAGATAGGCTTGGAGCTACTGTTGGCAAATATACTGTATGAACCATAGTCTATCAGTTCTAGTATTGCACACTTTGTTCTGTACTACCTTTTAGGGTGTAGTGGGGACTTGCTTTAAGTTAAGTTACTTTTTATACTCTGCAAATTTTTATGTAGCTTAGCATAAATATTGCAATCTCAATGCCTGGTTTCACCTTCGTGACTGGGCCAAATTTTACATTTCTGACCAGTGACACTTTGTGTGGTAATAACTCTGGAATGATTCAACGGATCTCACTGATTCTAAGAATGTTTTTTCGCGACATATTGTACTTCATGATATTATTAGTGTTAGCAAAAGTGGGGATAATTAAACTTAAAATTTTATATATCATTAAAAATTAAAGACAAAACAAGACACTTAACAGGAGGCTATGCATACTGCCTGATACGGCTGAGTCCTCCATCCTGGCTGCCATATCGCCAGATGAGTCCCAGGAGGGATAAAACGCACTGGGACGCGGTGATCTTTTATAGCGACATCATGATCTCAGTCCATGGTATGTAATGTTAAATAGCACCTTGGATGCTTGCAGTCCCTCATGAACACTGGAAGACAGATGGCAGAGGTCCATTACTTATCTACACTGGGTGAGATCATTCCAATGTCTTTATATGGTTATTGACCTACATTTGGTATATGACACCCCGTTAGGTTTCCTTTCTCAGATGTTAGTGGTACTAACACAATTAGCCATTTACAAAAAATGACTGCTTCAGCTGGCCTGTATCTGAAGGGCAGGGCTGTCTGGGCTCTTATTAAAATGCCTTGCTTTGTCTTTATATTTTAATAATTTACTAAATGTTAAGTTTCATTATTCCCAGTTTCTACTTCATGATAGTAGTAAACTTTCTTCAATATGAAGTGTATTTATTTTCAAACTTTTCATTTTCATGCCCTTAAACCAAAGAGTTATGTCACACAAAATAGTAAATAAATGACATTTTACTTAAAGGGAACCTGCCACCCCTAAAATCGCGGGTGAGGTAATCCCACCGGCATCAGGGGCTTATCTGCAGCATTCTGTAATGCTGTATATAAGCCCCCGATGTTACCTGAAAAAGGAGAAAAAGACTTTAGACTATACTCACCCAGGGGCGGTCCCGCTGCTGGTCCGGTCGGATGGGCGTCTCCGGTCCGCTCCGGCGCCTCCTATCTTCTTTCCATGACGTCCTCTTCTGATCTTCAGCCACGGCTCCGGCGCAGGCGTACTTTGCTCTGCCCTGTTGAGGGCAGACAAAGTACTGCAGTGCGCAGGCGCCGGGCCTCTGACCTTTCCGGCGCCTGCGCACTGCAGTACTATCCTCTGCCCTCAAGAGGGCAGAGCATAGTACGCCTGCACCGGAGCCGTGGCTGAAGATCAGAAGAGGACGTCATGGAAAGAAGATAGGAGGCGCCGGAGCGGACCGGAGACGCCCATCCGACCTGACCAGCAGCGGGACCGCCCCTGTGTGAGTATAATCTAACGTCTTTTTCTCCTTTTTCAGGTAACATCGGGGGCTTATCTACAGCATTACAGAATGCTGCAGATAAGCCCCTGATGCCGGTGGGATTACCTCACCCGCAATTTTCGGGGTGACAGGTTCCCTTTAAGCAACATTTTTTAAACACATTTTTTTTTGCTAGTAAGTTAAAAGGGTTAAAAGTTGACGAATTTCTAATTTTTTTCAACAAATTTACAAAACCATTTTTTT
Source organism: Ranitomeya imitator (assembly GCF_032444005.1). Lineage (NCBI taxonomy): Eukaryota > Metazoa > Chordata > Amphibia > Anura > Dendrobatidae > Ranitomeya > Ranitomeya imitator. Next base: position 87,702,088 of record NC_091287.1, on the reverse strand, counting down.
AGGGAACTCATCTCATTTGAAGTGACTCTGAGGGGTGTATATGACAAGAAATACCCAACATTGGCACCATTGTAAAAACTGCATCCCTCAAGGTGCTAAAAACCACATTCAAGAAGTTTATTAACACTTCAGGTGCTTCACAGTAACTGAAGCAATGCGGAAGGAAAAAAAATAAACATCTAACTTTTTTTCATATTTTACTTTAGACCCAAATTTTTCTATTTGAACAAAGGTAACAGGAGCAAATGGACCCTAAATTTGTTGAGCAATTTCTCCTGAGTATGCAAATATCCCATATATGGAAGAAAACTACTGTTTGAGTGCATTGCAGGGCTTCAAAGGGAAGGAGCGCAATTTAACCTTTTGAATGCAAAATTTGCTGGAATAATTAGCAGACACCATGTCGCATTTGGAGAGACTCTGATATGCCTAAACAGTGGAAAACCCCCACATAAGTGACCCTAGATTGGAAACTAAATCCCTCAAGGAACTTATCTAGATGTTTGATAAGCACCTTGAAATATCAGGTGCTTCACAGAAGTTTATAACGTTGAGCCGTGAAAACTAAAAATTACATTTTCCCACCTAAATGTTGATTTAGCCCCATTTTTATTTCCACAAGGGTAACAGGAGAAAATGGAACCCAAAATTTGTTGTGCAGTTTCTCCTGAGTGTGAAGATACCCCATATGTGTTTTTGGGTGCATGGCAGGGCTCAGAAAGGAAGGAATGATGTTTAGGAACGCAGACTTTGATGGAATGGTCTGAGGGTATCATGTCGCATTTGGAAAGCCACTAATTTGCCTAAACAGTGGAATTTCCCCATGAGTTACCCCATTTTGGAAACCAGACCCAGCAAGGAATTTATCTAAATGTGTGGTGAGCACCTTTTACCTGCAGGTGCTTCACAGAATTTTACAACATTGATGTGTGAAAATGAGAAGAAAAAATTTACACACAAAAATGTTTTAGCACCACATTTTTTCATTTTCACAAGGATAACTTGAGAAAATGAACCCCCAAATTTGTAGTGCAATTTATCCTGAGTACACCGATACCCCATATGTGGTCAAAAACTACTTTTGAGGTGCAGTACAAAGCTTAGAAAAGAAGAAGCGCCATATTGGAGTTCACATTTTGATGGACTGCTTGGAGGGTGCCATGTCACATTGTTAAAGCCCCTGAGGTGCCAGAATAGCAGAAACACATAAGTAGCCCCATTTTACAAACTATACCTCTCAATGAATTCATCTATGGGTGCCGTGATCATATTGACACCACAGATTCTTCAAGTGCTGAAACTGGCTCCAGGGGTAGAAAAAACAGATTGAATTTGGGAAAGGCTTTAGCAGAGGGACCTAGGGTGGTGAAACATACATACATTTACTTCTGAACACTTGTTTTATGAGTTCTCCTCTGTTTTTTTTTCAATTACATGTGTTTTATGACTACAAAACAACAGAAGGTCAGGTGGCAGAGACATGACTTGATCTTTAGAGATGATCATTTTCGCACTGGGAAATGAGAAAAATGGCACCAAAATTTGTCCCACAATTTCTGCTGAATGTAGAAATATCCCATATGTGGCTGTACAGTATTGATTAGCCATACGGTGAGACTCAGGAGAGACGGAGCGCCATTTTCCTCCTGTAGCGCCGATTTTGCTAGAATAGTTTGCGGACTCCATATACAGAGCCCCTAGGTGCTAGAAGAGCAGAATCCCCCCTCAAGTGACCCCATTTTGGAAATTATACCCCTTTGGGAATTTATCTACAGGTGTAGTGTGTCGCTGAGTGAAAATTGCAAACTGCTATTCTAGTGCCGAGAAAATTGTAGTCACCACTACGTCGCAGTGCCTAGTATGTTGTGGTGTCCAATTCATGCTTCTGGAGACACGCACCTGTAAGTTAGGCGGCCTCTCATCGTACAGAAATGGCCAACATGTGGATGCTAAATATGGTTTAGGCACACTGGGGCATAGAAGGGAAGAGGGCATGTGGATTTGAGAGTTCAGAATTTGCTGAATTTCTTTTGGGGGCGAGAAGCAATATAACTTTTTCAGAGCCTTTGTACTATCAGTACCGTGGAAGTCTCCTATATTTTTGTTAACAGATGACAAACCTGAGCTGGGACTCGCTTTTTTTGTGGAGTGAGTTGAAGTTTTATTGGGAACATTTTGCATAACGTTTGAGAACACATTCATCCTCAGCTCTATGCTGAGATTTGCAAGAAAACCCCAGTGTAAGCGCTCAGTGTAGAGCTCAGGATAAATGTGAGCCAAGCCTACTGCGATCTTTGGGAGGCAGAATGAACAAATCAACAGCAAGTGAAGAATTGGTTTTATTTATTTTTTACGCCGTTACTCATGTGGTATAAGTGATTAGACGACTTTATTCTTCAAGTAGGTGCAACTACAGCGATACCAGATTTATATCGAGTTTTTATGCTTGGCTGCTGTCGCACACTAAAAGACGCTTTTTACTGTAAAAACAAGTTTTTACATCCCCATATTTTGAGAGCAATTATTTTTCCATATAGTCATGTGAGGGCTTGTGTTTGGCTGGACGAGTTGACAATTTTATTGGTACCATTTTCAAGGACATGATGAATTTTTTCGCTTTCTATTCTGAATTTTGGGAGGCAGAATGAGCAAAAACCAGCAATTCAAGAACTGTTTTTTATGCCATTCTGCATGTGGTAAAATTGATGAGAGCTATAACTTTTTAAATTTCGGCTGATGGAGTTGTATGACAGCTTGTTTTTTTGAGACAAGATGTTTCAGTTTATTTACATTCATCTTTTGACTGCGTTTTATTCCCCTTTTTGTTCGGCGATATGATGATAAAGCATTGTTTTTTACCTTGTTTTTTTTTTTTTCCTTTTTACAGTGTTCACTGAAGGGGCTAAATATGGGACAGTTTTTTATAGCTCTGGTCATTACAAGGAATATCACCAGAAAATAGACCCCACAATTTGTTACCTAGCTTCTTCTGAGTGTGTTGATACCCAACATGTGGTCAGAAACCTGTGTTTGGACAAACAGCAGGACTCGGAACGGAAGGAGCAATATTTTAATTTTAGAACACAAACATGGCTGAAATAGATTGTGGGCAGCATGTTGCATTTGCAGAGCTGCTAAGGTGCCTAAACAGCAGTAAACCCCAACAACTGACCATTTTGGAAACTACACACATCAAGGATTTTATCCAGGGGTATTGTGAACATTTTGAACCCACAGGTACTCTTGCAGAATTTATTTTCACAAAAATGTTGCTTCAGCTCCAAATTGTTCACTTTTACAAGAGGTAAGGTGATGAAGTAGACACAGTTTGTTTCTTCTGAGTGCAGCAATACCCCACATGTTTTCAAATAGTTCTGTTTGGACACATGGCAGGGCTAGAAAGGGAGGAAAGCGACATTTGGTATTTAAAGTGTAAATTTAGCTGGAATAGATTGCAGACACTATGTCTCATTTGCAGAGCCCCTGAGGTAACAAACAGCAGAAACCCCCTCAAGTGACCACATTTTTTAAACTAGACCCGTGAAGGAATTCATCTAAGGTTGGGTTGTGCGTTTTGAACCCATATGGACTTCACAGAACTTTTGAAAATGTAGATGTGACTATGAAAATTCTTCTTTTTTTTTAAATGTTGTTTTAGTCCTAAATTTGTAATTTTCACAATAGATAACAGGAGAAAATGGATACCATAATTTGTTACACAATTTCTCCAAAACATGATGATACCCCATACAGGTCCTTCTCAAAAAATTAGCATATAGTGTTAAATTTCATTATTTACCATAATGTAATGATTACAATTAAACTTTCATATATTATAGATTCATTATCCACCAACTGAAATTTGTCAGGTCTTTTATTGTTTTAATACTGATGATTTTGGCATACAACTCCTGATAACCAAAAAAACCTGTCTCAATAAATTAGCATATTTCACCCATCCAATCAAATAAAAGTGTTTTTTAATAACAAACAAAAAAACCATCAAATAATAATGTTCAGTTATGCACTCAATACTTGGTCGGGAATCCTTTGGCAGAAATGACTGCTTCAATGCGGCGTGGCATGGAGGCAATCAGCCTGTGACACTGCTGAGATGTTATGGAGGCCCAGGATGCTTCAATAGCGGCCTTAAGCTCATCCAGTGTTGGGTCTTGCGTCTCTCAACTTTCTCTTCACAATATCCCACAGATTCTCTATGGGGTTCAGGTCAGGAGAGTTGGCAGGCCAATTGAGCACAGTAATACCATGGTCAGTAAACCATTTACCAGTGGTTTTGGCACTGTGAGCAGGTGCCAGGTCGTGCTGAAAAATGAAATCTTCATCTCCATAAAGCATTTCAGCCGATGGAAGCATGAAGTGCTCCAAAATCTCCTGATAGCTATCTGCATTGACCCTGCCCTTGATGAAACACAGTGGACCAACACCAGCAGCTGACATGGCACCCCACACCATCACTGACTGTGGGTACTTGACACTGGACTTCAGGCATTTTGGCATTTCCTTCTCCCCAGTCTTCCTCCAGACTCTGGCACCTTGATTTCCGAATGACATGCAAAATTTGCTTTCATCAGAAAAAAGTACTTGGGACCACTTAGCAACAGTCCAGTGCTGCTTCTCTGTAGCCCATTTCGGCACCTGTAGCCCATTTCCTGCACACGCCTGTGCACGGTGGCTCTGGATGTTTCCACACCAGACTCAGTCCACTGCTTCCTCAGGTTCCCCAAGGTCTGGAATCGGTCCTTCTCCACAATCTTCCTCAGGGTCCGGTCTCCTCTTCTCGTTGTACAGCGTTTTCTGCCACATTGTTTCCTTCCAACAGACTTACCATTGAGGTGCCTTGATACAGCACTCTGGGAACAGCCTATTTGTTGAGAAATTTCTTTCTGGGTCTTACCCTCTTGCTTGAGGGTGTCAATGATGGCCTTCTTGACATCTGTCAGGTCGCTAGTCTTACCCATGATGGGGGTTTTGAGTAATGAACCAGGCAGGGAGTTTATAAAAGCCTCAGGTATCTTTTGCATGTGTTTAGAGTTAATTAGTTGATTCAGAAGATTAGGGTAATAGGTCGTTTAGAGAACCTTTTCTTGATATGCTAATTTATTGAGACAGGTTTTTTGGGTTATCAGGAGTTGTATGCCAAAATCATCAGTATTAAAACAATAAAAGACCTGACAAATTTCAGTTGGTGGATAATGAATCTATAATATATGAAAGTTTAATTGTAATCATTACATTATGGTAAATAATGAAATTTAACACTATATGCTAATTTTTTGAGAAGGACCTGTATGTGGTCAAATGCTGCTGTGTTGGGCACATGGCAGGGCTCCGAAAGGAAAGAGTACTGTTTAATTTTTGGAAGTACATTTGACTGGTATAGATTGTGAATGCCATGTCACATTTCCAGTGCCCATGAAATGCTAAAACAGCAGAAACCCCCCAAAAGTGACCCCATTTTGGAAACTAGATCCTTCAAGGTATTCATCTTGTGGTGCACTGAGCATTTTTAAACTATAAGTGATTCACGAAAATGTGTAACATTTAGATGTGAAATTAAAAAAAATCCACTTTTTTTTCTACTCAAATAATGTTTTAGATCCAAATTTATAATTTTCAAGAGGTGTAATAAGAAAAAATGGACCCCATTAATTTTTTTTATCAAAAACAGTGTTACCAAGAACCCTGTGTTATTTATATACACTTTTGCTTTTTACTTATTTAGTTAAAGCAGGGTTTATGTTTATTTTGCTTCTTGTAGGTTTTGTATGCTTTATGGCCAAAGTGAACATGCGTTTATGTGCTGCATGCATACCGACTTAAACCAAGCTCAATTTGTGTGTTTCTTTTTCATGCTGTCTAACCAATTTAAGCAATCTAAAAACTTGTGAATAGCCTTTTGAGTTATGTGGTGACCAAAGTAGTCACTTATTGATTAGCAAAAACACTATTTGTGTGCATTGATTGTTAAGGTGTAGGGCAGGGGTGTCAAACTGCATTCCTCGAGGGCTGCAAACAGGTCATGTTTTCAGGATTTCCTTGTACTGCACAGGTGATAATTTAATCACCTACACAAATAATGAGTTGGTGATTAAATTATCACCTGTGCAGTAAAAGGAAATCCTGAAAACATGACCTGTTTGCAGCCCTCGAGGAATGCAGTTTGACACCCCTGGTGTAGGGGATCAAAACATGATGAATCTTCACAATGTTTGAGATTTTGCAATAATTCATTGAGCAATTATTGCAACTTTTTGGTGTTTTTATGCCAACTACATCAACTTTTTGTGAAGTGAGTGGTCCTAAGTGATAGTGTTAGGGGTCATGGCCTAGTGGGGACTGATACATTTACCAGTAGAAGAATTAGTGTGAATTATAGGATAGTATTCCAGACCATGATTGAAGTACATTTTCTTACTTTCACACACAGGCAATTAACTTTTTTTTCACTCTCCAGCTGACTCTAGATCAAGTCTGGTGTACAAAAGAGAGGTCTCTATTTATTTCCCACATCCCCTCTAGTACGGTATTTTATTTTAAGAGCACTTAAACCAATTTTTTTTAGATTGGGTTATTGTGCTTTCCATTTGACTCTGTTCTGTATCTGATGCCAACCAGAAATGTATTACTGCTGGGACTACTGCATGAGAAATGTTTTAATGCATTGAACCCTTAAAGACCTATGACGTGTATATCCATCATAGCTTGCCTTCCCCTCTGCGTCAGAGCCAAAACCTTTTCCAGCACATGACAGCTGATCTGATCAGCTGACATGTGCCCTAACAGCCACGGGTGAAATTGCGAGCTACCAGCGACTGTTCAGAAGTTAAATGCCGCCGTCAATCTTTGACAGCGGCATTTCACTTTCCCAAACCAGATGCGTGTCTTAGCTCCGCCCATCGGCGCACCGGTCACATGATCGCGTGCACCGATGGGTTGGTATGACAACCTGGGGTCTGCAGGAGACTCCTGCTGTTGTCATTGACAAGCTGCTATGAGCACCACCTGGTGGTCGCCGTTCATAGCAGATGAGCAGTTTTGTTACACATAGCAGGGCTGCAGCTCTGCTATGTGTAACACAATCAATCAGGAGATCACAGCTTCTAGTCTCCATGGACACTATTGAAGCAAGTAAAAAGTGAAAAAGAAGTTTTTTTTTTTAAATATAAAAGTTTAACCCCTTCATGACCCAGCCTATTTTGACCTTAATGACCTGGCCATTTTTTGCATTTCTAACCAGTGTCCCTTTATGAGGTAATAACTCAGGAACGCTTCAACGGATCCTAGCGATTCTGACATATTGGGCTTCATGTTAGTAGTAAATTTAGGTCTATAACTTTTGCGCTTATTTGTGAAAAAAATGGAAATTTGACGAAAATTTTTAAAATTTCGCAATTTTCAAATTTTGAATTTTTATTCTGTTAAACCAGAGAGTTATGTGACACAAAATAGTTAATAAATAACATTACCACGTGTCTACTTTACATCAGCACAATTTTAGAAACCAAATTTTTTTTGCTAGGAAGTTATAAGGGTTAATATTTGACCAGCGATTTCTCATTTTTACAACAAAATTTACAAAACCATTTTTTTTAGGGACCACCTCACATTTGAAGTTAGTGTGAGGGGTCTATATGGATGAAAATACCCAAAAGTGACACCATTCTTAAAACTGCACCCCTCAAGGTGCTCAAAACCACATACAAGAAGTTTATTAACCCTTCAGGTACTTCACAGCAGCAGAAGCAACATGGAAGGAAAAAATTAACATTTAACTTTTTAGTCACAATAATGTTTATTTAGCAACAATTTTTTTATTTTCCCAAGGGTAAAAGGAGAAACTGGACCCCGAAAGTTATTGTACAATTTGTCCTGAGTACGCTGATACCCCATGTGTGGGGGGGAAACCACTGTTTGGGCGCACGACAGGGCTTGGAAGGGAAGGAGTGCCTTTTGACTATTTGAATGAAAAATTGGCTCCAATCTTTAGCGGACACCATATCGCGTTTGGAGAGCCCCTGTGTGCCTAAATATTGGAGCTCCCCTACAAATGACCCCATTTTGGAAACTAGACCCCCAAGGAACTTATCTAGATGCACAGTGAGCACTTTGAACCCCCAGGTGCTTCACAAATTGATCCGTAAAAATGAAAAAGTACCTTTTAAAAAAAAAAAAAAAAAATATTTAGCCTCAATTTTTTTATTTTCACATGGGCAACAGGATAAAATGGATCCTAAATGTTAGGGGTCAAGTTCCCACCTCTGCACAGGGGGAATCTCGGGCCATCTCCGCTGCAGTCTCCCATTCTTCTCTTGCCACAGTGGAGCCTGCTCAGCGGAGACATCAGTCCCAGCGTCGCGCTCAGTCTGACTCTGTACAAAGAGTTACTGCTGCTTTTCCTTCTTCTGCCATTGAAGTCAGTGCTGGGCAGCGGCGAGCAGACGCTTCTGGGACTAAGTCCTGCTTTTCTCGTTCTGAGCGTGCCCAGAGTAAGATCTCTCAGTGGAGATCGAGGGTCACATGTTCAGATACTGCAGCTAAAGCCATTGGTCCTTCAGGAAGGTCCTGTAGGTGCTCAGGCTCTGTGGCAGCCTCTCATTGGTCCTTCTAGGAAGGTCCTGTACGTGCTGCAACTATTTAAGGCCATACGCTAGTGTCTTTCTATGTTATATGCTTTGCGCCAGTGTGGTCATGTAAGTTTGTGTTCAGGGACCCGGCTGAAATAAGCCCCTAGAGTGCTGGCACCTCCGGTGAGGAGATTGTGTGTGTATGAAGTCAGGGACCTGGCTGAAATAAGCCCCTAGAATGCTGGCACCTCCTGCGAGTTTTGTGTGCATGCATGACCACTGACTGCTCTCAGTTGGGTAGTTAGCCTGTGCCTCTGTGAAGTCTAACAGGGCGCAGTGCTTTTGCTTTCACGGCTACTCTGTGAAATAACAGAGTTAGTTCATACCGCCATATAGTTCCGCCGTTTGCTAGCAGCAGGTTCTCCTGCACGGTGGACCCCAGGCTGTGAATGCATCAATTAGAATAAAACATCTATATTTACTCGGTGCGTTCCGCTAGCCCGAACACTAAAATTTGTTGGGCAATTTCTCCTGAGTACAGCGATATCTCACATGTGGGGGTAAACCACTGTTTAGGCACACGTCAAGGCTCGGAAGTAGCGCCATTTGACTTTTGAATTAAAAATTACATCCAATCGTTAGTGGACACCATGTCGTGTTTGGAGAGCCCCTGTGTGCCTGAACATTGGAGCTCCCCCACAAGTGACCCCATTTTGGAAACTAGACCCCCAAGGAACTTATCTAGATGCATAGTGAGCACTTTGAACCCCCAGGTGCTTCACAAATTGATCCGTAAAAATGAAAAAAGTACTTTTTTTCACAAAACATTATTTTAGCCTCAATTTTTTCATTTGTACATGGGCAACAGGATAAATTGGATCCTAAAATTTGTTGGACAATTTCTCGTACAGCGATACCTCACACATGGGGGTAAACCACTGTTTGGGCGCATAAGGGTAACAGGAGAAATTGGACCCCAAAAGTTGTTGTCCAGTTTGTCCTGAGCATGTTGATACCCCATATGTGGGGGTAAACCACTGGTTGGGCACACGTCAGGGCTCGGAAGGGAAGTAGTGACGTTTTGGAATGCAGACTTTGATGGAATGGTCTGCGGGCGTCATGTTACGTTTGTAGAGCCCCTGATGTGCCTAAACAGTAGAAACTCCCCACAAGTGACCTCTGTGTTTTACCTGCGGATTTACCGTGGATTTCCAGTGTTTTTTGTGTGGATTTCACCTGCGGATTCATATTGAGGAACATGTGTAAAAGGCTGAGGAATCCGCACAAAGAATTGAAATGCTGCGGAAATACAACGCAGCGTTTCCGCGTTGTATTTTCCGCACCATGGGCACAGCAGATTTGGTTTTCCATACCTTTACATGGTACTGTAAACGTGATGGAAAACTGCTACGAATCCGCAGTGGCCAACCCGCTGCGGATCTGCTGCCAAATCCGCACCTTGTGCACATAGCCTAATTCTAACCCTAGTTCTAACCCTAACCCTAGTTCTAACCTTAACCCTAGTTCTAACCCTAACACTAGTGGAAAAAATAAAAGTAAATATATTTTCTTTAATTTATTTTTGTCCCTAACTATGGGGTGATAAAGGGGGGGTTTATTTATTATTTTTTTATTTTGATCGCTGTGATAGGTTCTATCACAGCGATCAAAATGTACCTGGAATGAATCTGCCACTGCGCATGCGCCCGCCATTTTGGAAGATGGCAGCACCCATGCAGAAGACGGACGGACACCGGGAGGCACACCGGAGGTCCGTAAGTATGCGGGGGGTGGGATCGGACAGCGGGGGGTAAGATCGGACTGCGGGAGCGGACAGGAGGATGGAGGGGAGCAAAGCACAGGACAGGACAGAGGACGGGGGCGGTGGATCAGTGGCGGTGGCGGGGGCAGATCGCGGTCTCCAGCCATGGCCGATGATATTGCAGCATCGGCCATGGCTGGATTGCAATATTTCACCAATTTTCATTGGTGAAATATTACGATTGCTCTGATTGAAAGTGAAACCTCTTTTTCAACAGCCAATCAGAGCGATCATAGCCCCTGGGCTCAAGTACCACTCCCCCTGTCCCTGCAGGTCGGTCGGGTGAAATTACAGTTAACCCTTTCACCCGACCTGCAGGGACACGATCATTCTGTGACACAGCATATGCGTCACAGGTCAGATTGGCACCGACTTTCATGACGCATACGCTGTGCCACAGGTCAGGAAGGGGTTAAATCACCCACCTTTTGCCCCATTCAAAATAAAACGATTAAAAAAGATTAAAAAAATACACATATTTGGTATTGCCACATTCAGAATTGCCTGATCAATCAAGATATAAAAAGAATTAATCCAATCTCTAAACGGCGTAACAAGAAAAAAAAATGAAAAAAACAGAATTACAATTTTTTTGGTCACTGCAACACTGCAATAAAATGCAATAATGGGCGATCAAAACATCGTATCCTTCTCAAAATAATATTAATAAAAATGGCAGCTCAGTGAGCAATAAATAAGCCCTCACCCAGACCCAGATCCCAAAAAATGGAGATGCTACTGCTCTCGGAAAATGGTGACTTAAAAATGAAAAAAATACCTAAACATATTTGGTATCTATGAGCTCATAATGACCTGGGGAATCATAATAGCAGGTCAGTTTTAGCATTTAGTGATCATGTTAAAAAAACAAAGAAAACAAAACACAATTGTTGAATTCCATTTTTTTTGTAATTTAATCGCACTTAGAATTTGTTTCCCGTTTTCCAGTCCATGATATGATAAAACCACTGGTGTTGTTCAAAAGTCAAACTCGTCCCGCAAAAAACAAGCCCTCACATGGCCATACTGACAGAAAAATAAAAAGTTATGGCTCTGGGAGGAAGAGAAGCAAAAATAGTAACACAAAAACAGAACTACCCCTAGTCTTTAAGGGGTGAAGGCCATTGTGAATTGTGGCTTAAAGAAGAAGGTCCTTAAATGGAGATTGTCATGTCCCACAACTTTCAGTATTGTATTTTCATTTTATTGCTGCTATTACACTGCTATGTGATCACGTCTGTCTTTTAGAAGTTTGTCCTTTCTCTCTCCTTGTAGCCCAGTTCTGATGTAAGAAACCCCTTCCTCCTCAGTTAGTGTTTGACAACCATCTTTTTAGGTTCATCGTTGTACATCCCTGGTTCAGAATTTCCTTTTTACCTACTACAGTTGTTACGGCTCCTGCTTTTCCTCTTGTGCATCATAGAAAAATTCAACCTGAGAAAAAAACTTCTGGAATCTTCACACATGCTTCTGCAGTCAAGTTCAAGTTATCTGACAAAGTACTTGTGTGAGTACTGGCTCATACAGACATCCATAGAAATGCTAAGGATCCCCACACTCATAGCCTAGTTATCAAGACAGGAATAGGAATCCCCTTTATGATGTCTATATCCTCTAACACAGCGAATGGAAATAGGTTGTCTTCATAAGACAAACCTGTTAAAATATGTAACATGCCAAAGTTTAGTAAATAGTAATAACAATACAGTAAATCAGTTCATTGTGATATTTCCGCTCATTGTAATGATGAGAACACATTGATTACTTGTTGTTAATGCATTATTTTGAAATCAGAAACATCATTGTAAACTGTTTTGCGCTTTATTTGTCTCTGACTACATTGATTTTTGTAGAGTTCTAAAGTACGGAAAACGCGGAGCAGCATTGTAAGCTTGTTGTGCAATATATCTGTCTGTTACTCCATTGATTTCTGTGAAATGTGACATAACGTGAAATGAATTATTAACAAGGTGGGTGTTTGGAAACATGCACTGCACACAAATGACAAACTCTATGTATTTAATCAATATAATGAATATGCCACATAAATAGCTCCAAAGAGCTGCTACAAGATGAGCTAAAGACGTACATTATGAGAATGCTAATTGCCAACTTTTAATGAATACCCGCCGTGCAAAAGGACAGAGCATAAGCAATTTACATGTATTATCATAGCACTATTGTGTTGTATAGAATACTATCAACTAATTAAGATACAAATGTAATGAAGTGGAGAAAGCAATCTTATCTCAGCATACAAAAATCTAATTAGCCAACTATTTATTTCCGGTCATATTATGTTTGATAATTACCCAGTTCTCATTAAATATTTAATAAAAATCTATTAAAACATATTTATGGATATTAATTGTAAGTGATATATTATATATTGTTGCAGTTTTGTTCTTGCTGATTACATTGAGGGATTCCCCATTTTTCAGATGCACCAATTCTTTGGAGTGCACTACCCAGGACAATTTGATGAATTCCCAATGCCCACCGTTTTAAGTGTGGCCTAAAAATGGATTTCTTTAGACTGGTCTATCGCACCACCTCACTTATCTAACTATCCCCATTTTACCTATACAAAATTTTCTTCAAAATCAGGACCCTCATAGCATCTGTTCACACACCGTCCTTGCACTTAATAGCACTTTGTGACTGAGACTTTACTTATGTACCGGCTAGTAACCGGTTCACGCATGTGAATACCCTATTTATTATATTGATGGCTGGACTGTACAATACAAGCACTTTTTACCATTCACCTTTCATATCCTCCTATTTCCTCATAGATCGTAAGCTTGTGAGTAGGGGACACACTCCTTTTGGAGTTTGTCGAGCCATATGTTATTCTGGGGTCGTTATGCTATATGGAAGGCAATACAGGGCCTATTATACTACATGAAGGATTCACTTTGTTCTGAGAGCAATAACTGCTGGGTTTTTTTTGGGGGAAAAAGCTGTTGTTTTGAATGGCACTATAGATTGTACTGAAAAACAGGAAAAAAGTTTCAAGTAGGATGTGATGGCGAAAAAATTCCGGCATTTTTTTTTGGGGGGGGGGGGAGTTTGTTGACTTGTAAACATGATTGTCAGTATGATTATGGTGATTCCAAACTTGAAATATTTTTTTCCATTTGAGTTTAAGTGATGAAAAAAATTCAGAATTTTGTAAAAAACAAAACAAACAAACTTGGTTTTGTGTCACCATTTTCCAAAACCTGTAACATTTTTATTTTTTCTGTTAATGGAGCTGAATAAAGGCTTGTCTTTTGCATGGTGGGCCGACATTTTTATTGATACCAATTTGGGGTATATACATGACATTTGATAATGTGTTATTGAGATTTTTTTAGGAAGGTGAGGCGATAAAAAACTATTTGTAATTTTTTTTTCATAATGTTTACTGAAGGGATTAATTAATTCTATATTTTGATAGATTTGACTTCTACAGTTTTACAGATGCAGCAAATGTTTTTTTCCTTATACTTAATGTGGGGATAAGTGGGTAATTTTATATATCAAACTTTTTTTTTCATTTTTGACCCTAATTTTAAGTCCCTTTTGGGGACTTGAATCTGCAATCGTTTGATGCCACAGTATTGTGCCATATTGTAAAAATCATGGTCTCTCCCCTTCAGAGGAGTACCAAGATGGCAGCGACGGAGGCTACCCCGATAACACATCAGTACCTCACGATTGCATCATGGTGGTGGTTCATTCCCTTGAGAACCATAATGCAGCTGTTAGACAGCTGTTGGAGACAGATGCCACCTATGTAATGTAGCCAACATCAGCCGTCTATGGAGGGAAACCCCATTCCCGAGCCCCTTCCACATATGCGGACCCATTCCTATAATGTTAATTTATATCCTAATGGGGGAAGGGACTTTTACCTTAGGAGTAGTGATCATACTTTATTAGCTGGTGCCATGGAAGTATGGCAGTCATAACAGGGCCACAATGACTTCTGCTTTCTCATCATTGTTTTAATAATCACAGTGCCATACATATGGTTGTGGCAGAGCTTGGTACTGCAGCAATTTATATGCACTACATCACATCTACTTGTTTACATAAACCTGTTTAATCTCATAATTTACATTTTCACTAATCCATACCTACTGTAAATGGAGTTACTTTGGTATTTAAATGGGTTTTGTAGTGTAGAGAAGTGAGATAAGTAGTAGGTTGTATGGAGGTGTAACATGGTGATCTGAATGATCTCTCCTAGTCAATGAATGCTAGACAATTTCAATTTTTTTTACCTATAAATCTACTTAGTTTTTGAATGTGTTGAAAAAATGAATAAGTAAATAAATAAATTATATATTTCACAATAAATGGGATTGAGAAATATATTGAAACAACATTCATATGCTATGAGCATTTCAGTTCTACAATGCGGCAACATTTGTGTAATATTGCCATCTATCTGCACATTTCAGGCATTTCACTATAGCAGAAGCAGGATGAGAGTATATTGATATGTGCACATGTTCAGGAATGTCTGCAGAATTTTCCTGAACAAAACCAGACTTTTTCTGCAGGAAATCCGCTCGGATTTTTTTCACATTTTTGCGTGTTTTTTTTTTGCGGATTTTTCGTGTTTTTTCCGGAGCTTCCTAATGCAATAATATAGCGGCAAAAAACGTGAAAAATCTGCAAAATTAATGAACATGCTGTGTTTTTTACCGCGATGCATTTTTTCGCTGTAAAAAACGCAGCATGTACACAAAATCTGCGGAATGCATTGAAATGATGGGATGCTTAATGTAAGCTTTCTTTAGTGTCTGATGTCATTGTCAGTCGCCGGCAAGTGCGCGCTGCTGGAGGGAGCTTCGCCGAAGGAGCGCGGACAGGTGAGGACAACTCCTTTTTTTTTTTATTGCGAACGGCAATCCAGGGGGCCCGGGCCAGAATGCTGGACACACTGGGTGTTAGGGGTCGAGTTCCTGCCTCTGCACAGGGGGAATCTCGGGCCATCTCCGCTGCGGTCTCCCATTCTTTTCCTGCTGCAGTGGAGCCTGCTCAGCGGGGACGTCAGTCTCAGTGTCTTGCTCAGTCCCACTCTGTACAAAGAGTTACTGCTACGTTTCCTGCTTCTGCCATTGAAGCCAGTGCTGGGCAGCGGCAAGCAGATGCTTCTAGGACTAAGTCCTGCTTTTCTCGTTCTTAGCATGCCCAGAGTGAGATCTTTCAGTGGAGATCGAGGGTCACATGGTCAGATACTGCAGCTAAGTCCATTGGTCCTTTCAGGAAGGTCCTGTAGATGCTCTGGCTTTGTGGCAGCCTCTCATTGGTATTTCTAGGAAGGTCCTGTACGTGCTGCAACTATTTAAGACTCGCATGGCCGCATGGCCGCACGGCCATGTGCTAGTATTGTTCCATGTTATGTGCTTTGCGCCAGTGTGGTCACATAAGAGTGTGTTCAGGGACACGGCTGAAATAAGACCCTAGAATGCTGGCACCTCCGGCAAGGAGTTTGTGTGTGTATGTATTCAGGGACCTGGCTGAAATAAGCCCCTAGAATGCTGGCACCTCCGGCGAGGAGTTTTGTGTGCATGCGTGACCACTGACTGCTCTCTGTTTGGGCAGTTAGCCTGTGCCTCTGTGAAGTCTAACAGGGCACAGTGCTTTGCTTTCATGGCTACTCGGTGAATTAGCTGAGTTAGTCCATACCGCCATATAGTGCCACCATTTGCTAGCAGCAGGTTCTCCTGCACGGTGGACCCCGGGCTGCGAATGCACCAATAACAATAAAATCATCTATATTTACTCAGTGCGTTCCGCTAGCCCTAACACTGGGGGCAGAGATGCTGGACACACTGGGGGCAATATGCTGGACACACTGGGGGCAGGATGCTGGACACACTGGGGGCAATATGCTGGACACACTGGAGGCTGAATGCTGGGCACACTGGTTGCTGAATGCTGGACACACTGGGGGCAATATGCTGGAGACACTAGGGGCAATATTCTGGACACACTGGGGGCAATATGCTGGACACACTGGGGCAGAATGCTGGACACACTGGGGGCAATATGCTGGAGACACTGGGGGCAATATGCTGGACACACTGGGGGCAATATTCTGTACACACTGGGGGCAATATGCTGGACACACTGGGACAGAATGCTGGACACACTGGAGCAGGATGCTGGACACACTGGGGCAGGATGCTGGACACACTGGGGGCAGGATGCTGGACACACTGGGGGCAATTTGCTGGACACACTGGGGGCAGGGTGCTGGACACACTGGGGGCAGGATGCTGGGCACACTGGGGGCAGGATGCTGCATACACTGGGGGCAGGATGCTGGACACACTGGCTGCAATATGCTGGACACACTGGGGGCAGGATGCTGGACACACTGGGGGCAGGATGCTGGACACACTGGAGGCAGGATGCTGGACACACTGGGGCAGAATGCTGGACACACTGGGGGCAATATGCTGGACACACTGGTGCAGGATGCTGGACACACTGGGGGCAATATGCTGGACACACTGGGGGCAGGATGCTGGACACACTGGGGCAGAATGCTGGACACACTGGAGCAGGATGCTGGACACACTGGAGGCAGGATGCTGGACACACTGGGGCAGAATGCTGGACACACTGGGAGCAATATGCTGGACACACTGGGGGCAGGATGCTGGACACACTGGAGGCAGGAAGCTGGACACACTGGGGGCAGGATGCTGGACACACTGGGGCAGGATGCTGGACACACTGGGGCAGGATGCTGGACACACTGGGGCAGGATGCTGGACACACTGGGGGCAGGGTGCTACACACATTGGGGGCAAAGATGCTGGATATTGGGGCAGAGATGCTGGACACTGGGGGCAGAGATGCTGGACTCTGCGGGCAGAGATGCTGGACACTGGGGGCAGAGATGCTGGACACTGGAGGCAGAGATGCTGGACACATTGGGGGCAGAAATGCAGGACACATTGGTGCAGAGATGCTGGACATTGGGGCAGAGATGCTGGACACAGGTGGCAGAGATGCTGGACACTGGGGACAGAGATGCTGGACACACTGGGGACAGGACTGGAGACAGATGGGGCAGGATTGGAGACATGGGCAGAATGTAGATACGGGGCATGATTGGAGACACCGGGCAGAATGAAAGACATGGGACAGGATTGGAGACAGAACGTGCAGGATCATGGGGCAGGGTGGATAAGATGAAGACTGATGGGGCAGGATGAGGAGATCATATGGCTGGAGCAAGGAAGGAGATACACGGGGCCAGGATGGGGGATATTATTATTACCATAGGGGCTAATTAAGCGATATTATTACTGCAGTGATGTATTTATTTTATTTTTTGAGGACACTGTTTGAACCCCTTTCTGACATATGACGTACTATCCCATCGAGGTGGGGTGAGCCCGTATACCCACCGACGGGATAGTACTTCATATGCAATTGGCCGCGCTCACGGGGGGAGTGCGACCGATCGTGGCCGGGTGTCAGCTGACCATCGCAGCTGACATCCGGCACATTAACCCCTGTCACACTGCGATCAAACATGATCGCAGTGTTCCGGCGGTATAGGGTAGCATCGCACAGGGAGGGGGCTCCCTGCGTGCTTCCCTGAGACCCTCGGAGCAACGCTATGTGATCGCGCTGCTGCAAGGGTCTTTTACCTCCTCCTCCCTGCAGGCCCGGATCCAAAATGACCGCGTGGCTGCATCCGGGTCCTGCAGGGAGGTGGTTTACCAGCGCCTGCTAAGAGCAAGCGCTGGTAAGCGTCCATGCTGTGCCTGTGTGATCACTGATCTGACACAGTGCTCAGCAAAGTGTCAGATCAGTGATCTGTCAATAAAATGTGATGGTCCCCTGGGGCAAAGTAAAAAAGTAAAATTAAATTTTTTTACTTGTGCGAAAAAAAATACATTCCTAAATAAATAATAATAAAAAACAAATATTGTTCCAATAAATACATTCCTTTATCTAAATAAAAAAACAAACAATAAGAGTACACATATTTAGTATCGCCGCGTCCGTAACGACCCGTCCTATGAAACTGTCCCACTAGTTAACCCCTTCAGTGAACACCGTAAAAAAAAAACAAGGCAAAAAACAACGCTTTATTATCATACCGCCGAACAAAAAGAGGAATAACACATGTTCAAAAAGACGCATGTAAATAACCATGGTACCCCAGAAAACGTCATCTTGTCCCGCAAAAAACGAGCTGCAATACAGCATCATAAGCGAAAAAATATAAAAGTTATAGTCCTCAGAATAAAGCGATGCAAAAATAATTATTTTTTCTATAAAATAGTTTTTATCGTATAAAAGCGCCAAAACATAAAAAAAGATATAAATGAGGTATCGCTGTAATTGTACTGACCCGAAGAATAAAACTGCTTTATCCATTTTACCAAACGTGGAACGGTATAAACGCCCCCCCAAAAGGAATTCATGAATAGCTGGTTTTTGGTCATTCTGCCTCACAAAAATCGGAATAAAAAGCGATCAAAAAATGTCATGTGCCCGAAAATGTTACCAATAAAAATGTCAACTCGTCCCGCAAAAAACAAGACCTCACATGACTCTGTGGACCAAAACATGGAAAAATTATAGCTCTCAAAATGTGGTAACGCAAAAAATATTTTTTGCAATAAAAAGTGTCTTTTAGTGTGTGACGGCTGCCAGATAAAAAACCCCACTATAAATAGTAAATCAAACCCCCCTTCATCACCCCCTTAGTTAGAGAAAAATTTAAAAAGTATTTATTTCCATTTTCCCATTAGGGTTAGGGCTAGGGCTAGGGTTAGGGCTAGGGTTAGGGCTAGGGCTAGGGTTAGGGCTAGGGTTAGGGTTAGGGCTAGGGTTAGGGCTAGGGTTATGGCTAGGGTTAGGGCTAGGGTTAGGGTTAGGGTTAGGGCTAGGGTTAGGGCTAGGGTTAGGGCTACAGTTAGGGTTGGGGCTAAAGTTAGGGTTAGGGTTGGGGCCAAAGTTAGGGTTAGGGTTAAGGCTAAAGTTAGGGTTAGGGTTTGGATTACATTTACGGTTGGGAATAGGGTTGGGATTAGGGCTTGGGGTATGTCAGGGTTATGGGTGTGGTTAGGGTTACCGTTAAGACTAGGGTTAGGGGTGTGTTTGGATTAGGGTTTCAGTTATAATTGGGGGGGTTCCACTGTTTAGGCACATCAGAGGCTCTCCAAACGCGACATGGCGTCCGATCTCAATTCCAGCCAATTCTGCGTTGAAAAAGTAAAATAGTGCTCGTTCTCTTCTAAAACAGGGGTTTACCCCAACATATGGGGTATCAGCGTACTCAGGACAAATTGGACAACAACCTTTGGGTTCTCTTACCCTTGGGAAAATACAAAACTGGGGGCTAAAAAATAATTTTTGTGGAAAAAAAAAGATTTTTTGTTTTCATGGCTACGCGTTATAAACTGTAGTGAAACACTTGGGGGTTCAAAGTTCTCACAACACATCTAGATAAGTTGCTTGGGGGGTCTAGTTTCCAATATGGGGTCACTTGTGGGGTGTTTCTACTGTTTAGGTACATTAGGGGCTCTGCAAACGCAATGTGACGCCTGCAGACAAATCCATCTAAGTCTGCATTCCAAATGGCGCTCCTTCCCTTCCGAGCTCTGCCATGCGCCCAAACGGTAGTTCCCCCCACATATTGGGTATCAGCATACTCAGGACAAATTGGACAACAACTTTTGGGATCCCATTTCTTCTCTTACCCTTGGGAAAATACAAAACTGGGGGCTAAAAATAATTTTTTGTGGAAAAAAAAATATTTTTTATTTTCACAGCTCTGCGTTATAAACTGTAGAGAAACACTTAGAGGTTCAAAGTTCTCACAACATATCTAGATAAGTTCCTTGGGGGTGTAGTTTCCAATATTGGGTCACTTGTGGGGGTTTCTACTGTTTAGGTACATTAGGGGCTCTGCAAACGCAATGTGACGCCTGCAGACCATTCCATCTAAGTCTGCATTCTAAATGGCGCTCCTTCCCTTCCGAGCTCTTCCATGCGCCCAAACGGTGGTTCCCCCCACACATGGGGTAACAGCGTACTCAGGACAAATTGGACAACAACTTTTGGGGTTAAATTTCTCCTGTTACCCTTGGGAAAATACAAAACTGGGGGCTAAAAAATAATTTTTGTGGGAAAAAAAATTATTTTTACGGCTCTGCGTTATAAATTGCAGTGAAACACTTGGGGGTTCAAAGCTCTCACAACACATCTAGATGAGTTCCTTAGGGGGTCTACTTTCCAAAATGGTGTCATTTGCTTCGGGTTTCAATTGTTTAGGCACATCAGTGGCTCTCCAAACGCAACATGGCGTCCCATCTCAATTCCAGTCAATTTTGCATTGAAAAGTCAAATGGCGCTCCTTCCCTTCCGAGCTCTGCCATGTGCCCAAGCAGTGGTTTACCCCCACATATGGGGTATCAGCATACTCAGGACAAATTGTACAACAACTATTAGGGTCCAATTTCTTCTCTTACCCTTGGGAAAATAAAAAATTGGGGGCGAAAAGGTCATTTTTGTGAAAAAATATGATTTTTTATTTTTACGGCTCTGCATTATCAACTTCTGTGAAGCACTTGGTGGGTCAAAGTGCTCACCACACATCTAGATAAGTTCCTTAGGGGGTCTACTTTCCAAAATGGTGTCAATTGTGGGGGTTTCAATGTTTTGGCACATCAGTGGCTCTCCAAACGCAACATGGCATCCCATCTAAATTCCTGTCAATTTTGCATTGAAAAGTCAAACGGCGCTCCTTCCCTTCCGAGCTCTCCCTTGCACCTAAACAGTGGTTTAGACCCACATATGGGGTATCAGTGTACTCAGGACAAATTGTACAACAACTTTTGGGGTCCAATTTCTTCTCTTACCCTTGGAGAAAAAAATTGGGACGAAAAGATTATTTTTTTGAAAAAATATGATTTTTTATTTTTACGGCTCTGCATTATAAACTTCTGTGAAGCACTTGGTGGGTCAAAGTGCTCACCACACATCTAGATAAGTTCCTTAGGGGGTCTACTTTCCAAAATGGTGTCAATTGTGGGGGTTTCAATGTTTTGGCACATCAGTGGCTCTCCAAACGCAACATGGCATCCCATCTAAATTCCTGTCAATTTTGCATTGAAAAGTCAAACGGCGCTCCTTCCCTTCCGAGCTCTCCCTTGCACCTAAACAGTGGTTTAGACCCACATATGGGGTATCAGTGTACTCAGGACAAATTGTACAACAACTTTTGGGGTCCAATTTCTTCTCTTACCCTTGGAGAAAAAAATTGGGACGAAAAGATTATTTTTTTGAAAAAATATGATTTTTTATTTTTACGGCTCTGCATTATCAACTTCTGTGAAGCACTTGGTGGGTCAAAGTGCTCACCACACATCTAGATAAGTTCCTTAGGGGGTCTACTTTCCAAAATGGTGTCAATTGTGGGGGTTTCAATGTTTTGGCACATCAGTGGCTCTCCAAACGCAACATGGCATCCCATCTAAATTCCTGTCAATTTTGCATTGAAAAGTCAAACGGCGCTCCTTCCCTTCCGAGCTCTCCCTTGCACCTAAACAGTGGTTTAGACCCACATATGGGGTATCAGTGTACTCAGGACAAATTGTACAACAACTTTTGGGGTCCAATTTCTTCTCTTACCCTTGGAGAAAAAAATTGGGACGAAAAGATTATTTTTTTGAAAAAATATGATTTTTTATTTTTACGGCTCTGCATTATAAACTTCTGTGAAGCACTTGGTGGGTCAAAGTGCTCACCACACAGTGTGTTAGCCTATTGTCATTAGCATAATCGTTCCGAATCTGTCACCTGATCATGCCTTAGGCTAGGGTCACATTGCGTTAGTGCAATCCGTTTAGCGCTAGCGCTAGCGGATTGCGCTAACGCAATGTTTTTTATGGGGCCGCGTTCGGGGTCGCGGTAACGTCCCCGCTCTCGCAGATCCCCGATCTGCGAGATCGGGGAACGGACCGCGGGCGCGCCTCGGACGCTGCACGCAGCGTCCGCGGCGCGCCAGGAATCTCCGGCGCGTCACTAGCGCGTGCCGAACATGGCACGCGCTAGTGTAGCGCGTTCCCATTAGCGTGAATGGGCGCGTTAACGGCCGCGTTGCACGGCGTTAATTTCGCCCTGCAACGCTGTCCGTTTAACGCGGTCCCATAACGCAATGGGAACCCAGCCTTAGGCTGCCATCACACTAGCAGTATTTGGTCAGTATTTTACATCAGTATTTGTAAGCCAAAACCAGGAGTGGAACAGTTAGAGGAAAAGTATAATAGAAACATATGCACAACTTTTGCATTTATCACCCACTCCTGGATTTGGCTTACAAATACTGATGTAAAATACTGACCAAATACTGCTAGTGTGACGGCAGCCTTAAAGAAATATTCTCAAATTATTAAATTGCTTTAATTAGTTAGGGTACATGCAAATAAGTTGGCAGTTGGTTTGCTTTTTCGATATGATGTTATTCTCCTGCAATGAGAGCTTTTATCTTTTATAATGTACAGCATTCTTACATGGACCTTGGCCTGCTCAAACCTTGGTGGAGTGTGCACAGTAGTTACATTCCAGGAGAAGGGTTAACTCTTAATATCCCAGCCACTTCTCTCCAGCCAATTGATTTAGACACAGCAATTAGTTGTTTACTTTTTCTTCCTCCCTCTTAGCTCCAGACAATCTGCTGTTATAAATTTTGCAAAAGCACCAGCCTGTAGCATCAGCTTCTCCAAGAGCAATTCTCTTAATCACAACTCTCTCTCTTGCCCAGTGACGTAGTATAGTAGTATACAGCACAGAGCCACGTAGTATATTGGCCAGTCACATAGTATATTGCCCAGCTACGTAGTATATTGACCACCCAGGTTTGTCACAGGTGAAAAAATAAAAAATAAACATATACTCACCTTTCCGAGGGAGCCCTTGTAGTCCACGGCAGGTTCCGGTCCCAGGGTTGGTATTAGCGCAGGACCTGTGATGACGTCGCTGTCACATGACCGTGACGTCATGGCAGGTCTTTGTAGCTCAGGCGCGCATGGCCTGTGATGACGTCGCGGTCACATGACCGTGACGTCATGGCAGGTCCTTGTCGCGCAGGCGCGCAGAGCCTGTGATGACGTCGCGGTCACATGACCGTGACGTCATGGCAGGTCCTTCTGCCACCGGAACCTGCAACGGAAGATGGCGGCCGGCGCGAGCTGCAACGGAGGGTGAGTATAGCAGGGTTTTTTTTAAAATTATTTTTAACATTACTTTTTTTTACTATTGATGCCGCATAGGCAGCGTCAATAGTAAAAAGTTGGGGACACACAGGGTTAATAGCGGCGGTAACGGAGTGCGTTACCCGCGGCATAACGCGGTCCGTTACCGCCGGCATTAACCCTGTGTTAGCGGTGACCGGAGGGGAGTATGCGGGCGACAGGCACTGACTGGGGGAGTAAGGAGCGGCCATTTTCTTCCGGACTGTGCCCGTCGCTGATTGGTCGCGGCAGCCATGACAGGCAGCTGACAAGACCAATCAGGGAATGAATAACCGTGACAGAAGGACAGACAGACAGACGGAAGTGACCCTTAGACAATTATATAGTAGATTATTATAATTTATTATTATAGCGCCATTTATTCCATGGCGCTTTACATGTGAGGAGGGGTATACATAATAAAAACAGATACAATAATCTTGAACAATACAAGTCACAACTGGTACAGGAGGAGAGATGACACTGCACGCGAGGGCTCACAATCTACAAGGGATAGGTGAGGGTACAGTAGGTAAGGATAGAGCTGGTCGTGCAGTGGTTTGGTCGATCGGTGATTACTGAAGGTTGTAGGCTTGCCGGAAGAGGTAGGTCTTCAGGTTCTTTCAGAATGTTTCGATGGTAGGTGAGAGTCTGATATGTTGTGGTAGAGAGTTCCAGAGTAGGGGTGATGCACGAGAGAAATCTTGTATGCGATTGTGGGAAGAGGAGATAAGAGGGGAGTAGAGAAGGAGATCTTGTGAGGATCGGAGTTGCGTGCAGGAAAGTACCGGGAGATGAGGTCACAGACGTATGGAGGAGACAGGTTGTGGATGGCTTTGTATGTCATGGTTAGGCTTTTATACTGGAGTCTCTGGGTAATGGGGAGCCAGTGAAATGATTGACAGAGGGGAGAGGCCGGGGAATAGCGGGGGGACAGGTGGATTAGTTTGGCAGCTGAGTTTAGAATAGATTGGAGGGGTGTGAGATTGTTCAAAGGGAGGCCACAGAGCAGGAGGTTACAGTAGTCGAGGCGGGAGATGATGAGGGCATGAACTAGGGTTTTTGCAGATTCTTGGTTTAGGAATGTACGGATCCGTGAAATATTTTTTAGTTGAAGGGGGCAGGAAGTGGAAAGGGCTTGGCTATGCGGTTTGAAGGAGAGATCAGTGTCAAGGATTACCCCGAGACAGCGAGCTTGTGGGACTGGGGAGAGTGGGCAGCCGTTTACTTTAATGGATAGGTTTGTTGGGGAAGTTGCGTGAGATGGGGGAAAGACAATGAATTCTGTTTTGTCCATGTGAAGTTTTAGAAATCTAGTGGAGAAGAAGGATGAAATAGCAGATAGACATTGAGGGATTCTGGTTAGTAGGGTGGTGATATCTGGTCCAGAGATGTAGATCTGTGTGTCATCAGCATAGAGATGATACTGAAAACCGTGAGATTCTATGAGCTGTCCCAGGTCAAAAGTGTAAATGGAGAAGAGCAGGGGCCCTAGAACTGAACCTTGCGGGACTCTGACAGATAGGGGGCGAGGTGAGGAGGTGGTGTGTGAATGGGAGACGCTGAATGTTTGGTCAGTTAGGTATGACGAGATCCAGGATAGGGCCAAGTCTGTGATGCCAAGGGATGAGAGGGTCTGTAGTAATAGGGAATGGTGCACTGTGTCAAAGGCAGAGGACAGGTCCAGGAGGAGGAGGATAGAGTAGTGTCGCTTGCTCTTGGCGGTTAATAGGTAATTTTTGACCTTAGTTAGGGCAGTTTCAGTGGAGTGGTGTGACCGGAAGCCTTATTGTAAGCAGTCGAAAAGGGAGCAGGAAGATAGATGGGAGGACAGTTCAAGATGGACGTATTGTTCCAGTAGTTTTGAGGCATAGGGGAGAAGTGATATAGGGTGATAGCTAGATACAGAGGATGGGTCAAGAGAGGGCTTTTTGAGGATAGGTGTGATTGAGTCATGTTTAAAGCTTGAGGGGAAAACACAGGTTGGTAGTGATAGGTTGAAGAGATGGGTTAGAGTTGGGATGAAGATTGTGGCGAGGTTTGGGATGAAGTGGGAAGGGATCGGGTCAAGTGCACAGGTGGTGAGATGCGATCTTGAGAGTAGAGTGGAGAGTCGATCTTCTGTAATAGTGGAGATGTTGGCTTTGGAGGTGGAGGGCTGGGTAGTTGGGTGGAAGGGCTCTGGGGGTTGTCGATTAAAACTGTCTCTGATGTTCTCAATCTTCTGCTTGAAAAATTAGGCAAAGTCTTCAGCTGAGATGAGTGGGGAGGGAGGAGGTGCTGGGGGACGGAGGAGAGAGTTGAAGGTGTTGAATAACTGTTTAGGGTTGTGAGACAGGGAGGATGAGAGATGAGAAGTAGGTTTGTTTAGCTGTGGCGAGTGTGGTCTTGAAAGTAGTGAGGGACTGTTTGGATGTGATAAAGTGCTCGTTGGAGTGGGATCTTTTCCATCTCCGCTCTGCAGCCCTGGAAGCTCGCCTCAGTTCTTTGGTTAGGCTGGTGTGCCAGGGCTGTCTGTTGATTTTGCAAGCTTTGGTATGTGTGAGAGGGGCAAGAGATTCCAAAGCTGCAGCTATTGTGGTGTTATATAGAGCGGCAGCGTCATTCGCATTGTGTAGGGAAATTTGTTGTGAATTCTGTGTCAGAGCTCCCTCCTGTGGTCACAAGTGGTACTTCAGCTGATTCTCTCTGGGAGCTTCCGTTTGTGGAGGAAACTGGTACTGCTGCTTCTGAGTTTCCTCCCTCAGGTGATCTGGTGAGGTCGTTAGGTGCTTCTCTACTTAACCCCACCTAATGCTTTGATTCATGCTTCCTGTCAATGTTCCAGTGTTGGACTTGTGTTTCTCTGGATCATTCCTGTGGCCTGCTGCTCTGCATAGCTAAGTGCTTCTTTGCTATTTGTTGCTATTTTTTCTGTCCAGCTTGTCTATTTGTTTTGCTGGAAGCTCTGGGACGCAAAGGGTGTACCTCCGTCCCGTTAGTTCGGTACGGAGGGTCATTTTGCCCCTTTGCGTGGTTTTCTTTAGGGTTTTGTGTAGACCGCAAAGTTATCTTTCCTATCCTCGTTCTGTCTAGAATATCGGGCCTCACTTTGCTGAATCTATTTCATCCCTACGTTTGTCTTTTCATCTTACTCACAGTCATTACATGTGGGGGGCTGCCTTTTCCTTTGGGGTATTTCTCTGAGGCAAGGTAGGCTTATTTTTTCTATCTTCAGGCTAGTTAGTTTCTCAGGCTGTGCCGAGTTGCATAGGTAGCGTTAGGCGCAATCCACGGCTGCCTCTAGTTGTGTTTGGAGAGGATCAGGGATTGCGGTCTGCAGAGTTCCCACGTCTCAGAGCTCGTTCTATTATTTTGGGTTATTGTCAGATCACTGTATGTGCTCTGACCTCCATGTCCATTGTGATACGGAATTGCCTTTCACAACAGAAATTATGTCTGTGACAGGGAGGAGAAATTCAGAGAGTGAATGTAGATCAAGGTGTTTAAGATTTCTGCGAGGGTGTGCAAGTTTGTAGGGTGGGGATTGTAGACAAGGAGTGGAGAGGGAAGAGAATGTGAGTAGATTGTGGTCAGAAAGAGGAAGAGGTGAGTTAGAGAGGTTAGATAGGGAGCAGAGGCGTGTGAAGATGAGGTTCAATGTGTGACCATCTTTGTGAGTGGCTTCAGAAGACCATTGAGTGAGGTCGAAGGAGGAAGTGAGAGATAGAAGTTTAGTGGCAGCTGAGAGGGAAGTGTCAGTGGGGATGTTGTAGTCGCCCATGATGATAGTGGCGATGACCGTAGAAAGGAAATGAAGTAGTCAGGTGGTGAAGTGGTCAAAGAAGGTGGTGGCTGGCCCTGGGGACGGTAAATGACAGCCAGTTAGAGGTTGGTGGGGGCATAGATGCGCACAGAGTGCACCTCAAAGGAAGGGAGGGTAATAGAGGGTGGCAGTGGGATTGGGGTGAAGGAGCAGTTATCAGACAGGAGAAAGCCAACTCCTCCGCCATGCTTGCTGCTGGGGCGGGGTGTGTGAGAAAGGTGGAAGCCACCATAGGAAAGTGCAGCAGGAGAGGCTGTGTCAGAAGGGGTGAGCCAGGTTTCGGTGATGGCGAGGAAGGAAAGTTTGGTAGTAACAAAAAGATCATGGATGTAGGAAAGCTTGTTGCAGACAGAGCGAGCGTTCCACAGAGCTCCTGATAGTGGGACTGGGGAAGTGGGGGCTGGGCGAATGGGTATAAGGTTAGAGAGGTTACGGAAATTTGTGATAGAGCGTGTATGGGAGGTAGAGCTGACTGTGGGGATGTGGTGAGGAGGACCAGGATTTGGAGAGATATCACCAGCAGTGAGAAGGAGCAGAGAAAGTGTTAGCAGGTGGGAGCAGGAGAGGGCATAAGGTGGGTGTCTGTACTTGGAGACAGAGGGTTGTATGTTGAGGAACAGTTCTGAGGAGGAGGTGAGATGGATGGGGAGGATTGAAGAGGAGATGAACAGTTCTTTACTAGGAGTAGGCATTAAGGGAGTTTTCAGAAAGTGTAGAATTATAGGGGTGAAATTGAAAACAAACAGAAACATTGTTTACAGTGACTTGCCAGTTACCTTCAGTTTCCTTCTGGTTTTAATTCTAAATTAATCTTCACACTGCTATGACACACTTATAGGAATCACACAGCAGACTAAGGTCATTGCAGACTTGTACTATGCAATATATGCACAACTAAGTGCATTCAGGTGTGAAGCAGAGAGGAGTGGTCTCTGTTCATCTTGGTCAGAGAATTAAGGGTGGACCAGATGCATACAATCAAGCCAGAGTAAGCAAGGTCATAAATAACACAGGGTAAGCTGGGGTTAGCTGAAAGGCATATCATATATATGCTAATGCAACACCCGCTAGGGCCGTGGGGTACTCAGAACCGAGTCGCACAGCTCTTAAAGGAGTGGTCACGGCAGCGGTGACCCAGTCCGTGGCCGCGCAAAAAAAATAAGAAAGGGGAAGTTCATAAGCGATTGTACGTGACGCCACCTTCGGTGTTTGGCTATAAATGGCCACCGCTGCTTAATGGGACTGCTGGGACCAATGGTGTTGCAACTGGTATGGTCCTGCTCCCCATAGGTTACCAGTATTGTTTTGTAAGGGACTTGTGGACGTTGGGTTGCAGGACTGAGGGAGCAGAAATAACTAGAGGACTCAAGGGTTGCAGTTTTCTTTACTTTTAATCCCAGATTGCGGGTGCAGTCCGGGGCACAAGTCACAGCTGTTTATTGAGATCCTGGAAGCAATTCAGTGTCCACCAGGCCTTCCTGCTGCTCCTGTTCTCTGGGTGCTTGGTACTTTTAGTTCCCCTCAAGTCCCTCTCTCAGTCTGTCCACTAAGTGAAAAACTACCCACATGGCAGGCAGCTTGAGCCTGTTCCGGGTGTCACTCCCTCGTGGTGACTCTGGGCTCTTGCATGCTGCTGTGCCTCCAGGTAATCTCCTGTCCTCCGGATTTGGTTGCAGGGCCTGCAGTTCCCACACAACCATGGACTCCGGTGTCCAATCTTTGGTGCTCAGTCCTGGGGTGAGCTCAGTCGCAGCTTCAATCCCTCAGGTTCTCCTCACTCCTTGCCTCTTTCTCCTTCTCTGCCTGCTTCCTCGCACTGACTTTATCTAACCCCATCCCCAGGCCAGAACTTATGAGGGAAGCTCCCCTGAAACTGAGTTTGAGCTCCACCTTCTGGCTTGGAGTCAGGAAAGGTGTGGGATGCGGACATCAGCTGGTAAGGGAACTCCTCTTTTGCTTCCAGGCATGACATCACCCCCTGTGAGGGATGCAATGCCACTGTGGCAACTGGACTCCTGGGGTGCCACACTAATGCAAGCACATATGTTGAGATAAGTTGATCCTATATTGCTACAAAGTATGTCCACTAAATGCCGATATAAACACTGACCAATGATGTAATAAAAAGAGTTCTACTTAAATACATAAGTGGGTATGTCTGCGTGACTCTCTGCTGTACGTACTTCAATTTTCTAATTTAATTAGGAACAGGCACAACGTCCAGAATGTCACATTATTTGGCCACGACAAAACCTGGCGCTACGAACAGGGACCCGCTAATTCAAAGGACCACTTGACTCTAACATTTTGCTAGCCCCCAGACAGATGGACAACTTGGGACAGCTGCAGCAAAAGGTAAGAAGCTTTATTCCTACACCTGAATTTATACCTCTGTCTTTGTTCTGCTGTGTTTTGGGTAAGTGTGTCCCAGATCACTCGATATGTTCATAGTAAATGGGTCCATTATTGTTAGACTAATAACCATGAGGAGACTTTGTGTACGGTGTTGAATTCCTGTGTTGTATGTTGTGTTTGAAGTGTGGATGTGGCATTTCATTGTCATCTGTATGTAGAGTTGGATTGTACCGATTAGTTGATTGTACCTGGTGGAGCCGAGGTTGGTGATTGCAGGCAGCAGCCTTTTGTAGTGCAAAGGGCAGCCATATGGTTCCGACCCCTAGATGTAGGGGCCAGTGGTTTTCGTCTGATTATGTATAGTCAGGCAAGGAGACAGAGAACGAGACCATAAAGGTTAGTGTCCCCTCTGGTTTACCTCTCCAGTTGCTTAAATACAGCCTGAGCAAGGTAGGGCTGCTGTTTAAGTTATAAAGGAAAAGGAAGGATTGGAATTTGTGAATAAAATGCGTAGGTCTTGTTCAGCGTCTGGTTGTCCACCAGGTGGCAGACTTAATGAGGATTTCTGGAAAAGCGTATTGAAGGAGAAGAGAGGCTAGATAAATGATGCTGGCTTGCTAGACCAGGGTGAGATATGGTGGAAAACCTCTAAATCTGTAAATAGAGGTGAGTCAAAGGAATAAAAACAAGGTGATAAGTTTTTACATGTAGAAGATATTTGTACTGAGTGTGGCTCAGCAAGAAAGCAGGTTGAGCTATTGTATGTGGTATCGGAGCTCCCAGCACAGCCGGCCTACACCGATCCCTTGCCCATCTCCTATAACTTTGACTTTCAATTGAAAGCTGTAAATGCTGGCCCTGACCACGATACCTCATGCATGGTTGATTGCTGCAGGGCCATGCTACAATTTATTATTATTAATAATAATAATAATAATAATAATGTTATTTATATAGCACCAACATTATTCTGCAGCACTTTACATTATAGAGGGGACTTGTACAGACAATAGACATTATAGCATAACAATAAACACTGATCAAAACAGATTCCAAGAGGAATGAGGGCCCTGCTCGCAAGCTTACAATCTATGAGATGAGATTCACTGTGGGTGAATTGAGGCCACTTTCCTGGTGTCTGTCCCTCATTTGATGTGTTTTGGCAGCTTTTGGGGCCGTTAGAAGGTGTTGTGCATGCGTTTATTTTTGCCTCCCATTGACTTGAATGGAGTTCGGCTATGTTTGGCATGTATTCGACTAATATTCCACTAATAAATATACTAATACTATATACTAATGAATATTGCAAATTCGTCGATTGTAATCCGAACTGAAAGTTGAAATATTCACTCCTCTCTATTTAGGAGCAAGCCTTCGTTGGAGGGATAGGTCATTAATATCATAAGCCTGTACAAGTCAATTAGTGCTACTTCCTTTAGAAAGGAGAGTGCAGAAAATTCCATATTTCTAGTGTCCTCAAATCACCCCATATTATCAATAATAGCCCCTATAGGGACTTGGTGAGATTGCGATGTAATTATTCCAATTACAGTGATTTTACGGATGAATTACAACTACGCACAAGGCTGTGAATACCCACAGGGGCTTCTAGTTCAGATGCACAGCAATAATCAGCTTTCCTGAATTATGATGACCTTCTTACAATAAAAATGCAAAAAAGCACTAGATTCCATGGTATCACTGTTATTACTCCCCACTGTAGACAATTTGGGATAATACAATGTACTATACAGAAATAGCTCTTCAACTTATACCAAGATGGAGAGTTAAAGAAGCACTCCCATCAAAGTTTTATCCTCTTAATATATTGCAATTGCCATACTTTATAGCACTGTGTACTTACAGTTGCTCACTTTATCCTTCTACTCAGTTCATTCTTCTATTTTCAATTAGGTGTATGACATCACGTGAATAAAAACATACTAGCTGAATCCTTCAAAGCTCAATGTAGAAACAAGCAATCTCTTTTCTCTGTCATCATTATTAACTATAAATCTACATCACTGCAAAGTCCCTGGTAGCCCAGCCCCACCTCCTCTTTAACTATTGATCCAGCTGCTCTGGTCCCCCTGCCAGGGACTTTGCAGAGAGGTAAGGAATTTTTAATTTTCCTTTTTATGGTAACAGGAGAAAATGGACCATACAATTGTTGTGCAATTTCGCCATTGTTACACAGATGCTCCATATGTGGTGGAAAACTACTGTTTGGAAGCGCAGCAGGACTTGAAAAGGAAGGAGCACCATTTGACTTTTAGAGGGCAAAATTGGCTGGAATAGATAGTTGATGTCATGTCATGTTGGCAGAGCTCCTGATGTGTCTTGTGAGGCAGCGACAGGTGTTGTATGCCAGAGGGTTGCTATGTGTCCCCCAGGATGCGCACAGAAGCGTATTAAGGCTTTTAGAGTGCATTGCAGTAACAGGCATAGCTGTGATTGCAATGCAAAATAAAATTAAGTTTGGTCTTGGGCAAGCTATTTGCCCAAGGCAGATTTAAGAAAACCTGGCATGGGCTTTAATTTTTGGAGAGGACTACAGGATGGTAGCGGGGCTGTCCACTTCCTCCAGGCCAGATCTTACAAGTGGCCCATGGTCACAGATTTCATTTTAAAAACCCAGCAGCAAAAGGTTGGGTGTGTCAGTCTTGGCTTGCAAACTGCAGAGCAGGTGGCTCTGCAAAGCTTCAGCCTGTGTGAAGTGACATGGAGCCAAGAAGAGCCAAAAGGCTTGGCACCCTTCTACATACACAGTGGTGCAGTCGCCCATGGCAATCAGTCACGGATACAGACTGTCTTTTTTCCTGGCTGCGATCCAGAGGATACTATTTGTTTTCCATTTGTGAGTACATTGAACATTAAATAGGTTTTCCTTTGAACTTTCTGGTGGTCACTGCCTGTCTGTCACACTACACCAACCCTGCTGCACTACAGTTTAAACAGTGGCAATCCCCCCATAAGTAATCTAATTTTGGAAACGATACCCCTCAAGCAATTTATTTGAGAATTGTGGTGAGTAGGGTTGAGCGAAACGGGTCGGCCATTTTCAGAAGTTGCCGACTTTTGGCAAAGTCGGGTTTCATGAAACCCGACCCGACCCCTGTGTGGGGTCGGCCATGAAGTCGGCGATCTTCTGAATCTGGTATCGGAATTCCGATCCCAAGTTCCGATATGTTTGCAATATCGGAAATCGGTATCGGAATCCATATTTAAGTATTAAATAAAGAATTAAAATAAAAAATATCGCTATACTCACCCTCTGACGCGCCCTGGTACTAACCGGCAGCCTTTCTTCCTTAGAATCAGCGCTTGCAGGACCTTGCGGTGACGTCGCGGCTTGTGATTGGTCGCGCGACCGCCCATGTGACCACTCGCGCGACCAATTACAAGCCGCGACGTCACCGCAAGGTCCTGGAAGCGCTGATTCTTAGGAAGGAAGGCTGCCGGAAAGAAGCAGGGCGCGTCCGAGGGTGAGTATATACCTAATAGGAATATACTCACCCTCGGACGCGCCCTGCTTCTTTCCGGCAGCCTTCCTTCCTAAGAATCAGCGCTTGCAGGACCTTGCGGTGACGTCGCAGCTTGTGATTGGTCACGCGAGCGGTCACATGGGCGGTCACGCAACCAGTCACAAGCCGCGACGTCACTGCAATGTCCTGCAAGCGCTGATTCGAAGGAAGGAAGGTTCCCGGTTAGTACCAGGGCGAGTCCGAGGGTGAGTATAGCGATATTTTTTATTTTAATTCTTTATTTTACACTTAAATATGGATCGCAGGGCCTGAAGGAGAGTTTCCTCTCCTTCAGACCCTGGGAACCATTGGAAACCCAATGCACTGCATTGGGTTTTGAGTTTCGGCCGACCCCGACTTTTTTATAGGATCGGCCGATTTCACTCAACCCGACTTTTGAAAAAGTCGGGTTTCGTGAAACCCGACCCGATCCTTTAAAAGTAAAAGTCGCTCAACCCTAGTGGTGAGCATTTTGCAGACACAGGTACTTCAAAGAATTTGAAAAGATTGACTTGCAAAAATTAAAAAATAAATGTTTCCATCTAAAGTGTTGTTTTAGCTCCAAATTTTTCATTTTTACAAGGGTAAAAAGCGCCTTTGCAAGTGACACTGCTGTTGTGCCTTATGGGATTCGGGGACAGTGGCCGGAAGTCCCAACTGGCGATTATTATATAGGATGGGTATCTATGGGCTGTGCATTATACATTATGGGTGATTATGGGCTGTGCATTATACTTTATGGGTGAATTTGGACTGTGCATTATACTTTATGGGTGACTATGGGCTGTGCAATATACTATATGGAGGATTATGGGCTGTGCAATATACTATATGGAGGACTAAGGGCTGTGCAATATACTGTATGGAGGACTATGAGCTGTGCAATATACTATATGGAGGACTATGGGCTGTGCATTATACTATTTGAATTACTATGGGCTGTGTATTATACTATATGGATGACTATAGGATGGGAATTATACTTTATTGATGACTATGGGGTGTGCACTGTACTTTCACGGTGACTATGAGGTACATTAGTAATATAGAAAATGTTCAGCACAGCCGAAGGGAGGAGGTGCACGGTCATAGGTTCCCAAGCCTCAATGTGTAAATAACAAGTGACTGGCACACTCCGGACGTGTTGTGATGCAAAATAGGGGGTTTATTATACATACAGTAAACACAAACGTTTCGGTCGTAACTGGACCTTCATCAGTGTGCTAGATTACTAGTATGTTGGAGGAGCCCCACAAGTTAGAACTAAGATGCATCGGAAGCCTGAAGCTATATAGAATTCAGGTTGTAGAAGCAGTACATAGACGCAGGGGAGTATGTCCCAGGTGGCGCTATCAGAGGAAAGCCTGAAGCTATATAGATCCCAGGTTGTAGAAGCAATTTGCTGATGCAGGGTAGTGTGTCACAGGTGACACTATCCACCCAGTAAATATGAAGCCACGCGGTGTCATCGCTGTTAAGGGCTAAGAGGGAAGTGCACGCTATCAGCCTGATGAATGGAGGGAGCACGCAGTGTCCACTGCAACACTGCGTGCTCCCTCCATTCATCAGGCTGATAGCGTGCATTTCCCTCTTAGCCCTTAACAGCGGTGACACCGCGTGGCTTCATATTTACTGGGTGGATAGTGTCACCTGTGACACACTACCCTGCATCAGCAAATTGCTTCTACAACCTGGGATCTATATAGCTTCAGGCTTTCCTCTGATAGCGCCACCTGGGACATACTCCCCTGCGTCTATGTACTGCTTCTACAACCTGAATTCTATATAGCTTCAGGCTTCCGATGCATCTTAGTTCTAACTTGTGGGGCTCCTCCAACATACTAGTAATCTAGCACACTGATGAAGGTCCAGTTACGACCGAAACGTTTGTGTTTACTGTATGTATAATAAACCCCCTATTTTGCATCACAACACGTCCGGAGTGTGCCAGTCACTATGAGGTACATTAGACTTTATGGAGTACTATGGGCTGTGCATTATCCTACATGGATGACTATGAGCTGTGCATTATATATGGAGGATTACGGAGGAATATGGGCTGTGCATTATACATTATGGATGACCATGGACTGTAAATTTTACTATATGGACGCAAATTATACAACATGTATAACTATAGGCTGGAGAATACATTTCAAAAACCTGACCGGCACATCCAAACATAGACTCAGTGTGAACAGGTGCTGAACCTAGAGTAGCCAACTCGTATATAGTTAAGTAAATAAGGCAGCACACTGCAGCGCTAGAACATGCAAACTTGAAAAACGAAATTTGAACTGCATTACTGCACCAGAAATATGAAAAATGAGAGCGTTTAGCGCATAAAAATGGCCAATTTTATGTGTACCTGGTAGCCCCTTTACGGCATCTCTCTTATACCAGGTCCTACACTTGCCTTACCTCGCTGAGAATAAACGTCTCCATCTGAATGGGTACATGTGAAACCTCTTCCTAGACTAAAATGCTCTCTCTCTGTGGAGGGGTATTGGATCTGCTGTAATTAAAACACCTGTGGCTAGGAGGCGGAGTGCACGATCAGAAGGCTAGAGAATACATTTCAAAAACCTGACCGGCACATCCAAACATAGACTCAGTGTGAACAGGTGCTGAACCTAGAGTAGCCAACTCGTATATAGTTAAGTAAATAAGGCAGCACACTGCAGCGCTAGAACATGCAAACTTGAAAAACGAAATTTGAACTGCATTACTGCACCAGAAATATGAAAAATGAGAGCGTTTAGCGCATAAAAATGGCCAATTTTATGTGTACCTGGTAGCCCCTTTACGGCATCTATATTGTACCAGGTCCTACACTTGCCTTACCTCGCTGAGAATAAACGTCTCCATCTGAATGGGTACATGTGAAACCTCTTCCTAGACTAAAATTCTCTCTCTCTGTGGAGGGGTATTGGACCTGCTGTAATTAAAACACCTGTGGCTAGGAGGCGGAGTGCACGATCAGAAGGCTAGAGAATACATTTCAAAAACCTGACCGGCACATCCAAACATAGACTCAGTGTGAACAGGTGCTGAACCTAGAGTAGCCAACTCGTATATAGTTAAGTAAATAAGGCAGCACACTGCAGCGCTAGAACATGCAAACTTGAAAAACGAAATTTGAACTGCATTACTGCACCAGAAATATGAAAAATGAGAGCGTTTAGCGCATAAAAATGGCCAATTTTATGTGTACCTGGTAGCCCCTTTACGGCATCTCTCTTATACCAGGTCCTACACTTGCCTTACCTCGCTGAGAATAAACGTCTAGGAAGAGGTTTCACATGTACCCATTCAGATGGAGACGTTTATTCTCAGCTTAACTATAGGCTGTGCATTACACTTTATGAATGTCTATGGGATGTACATTATACTATTTGGATGACTATGAGGTCCACATTATACTACATGTGCTGTGACTATGTGCTGTGCATTATACTTTATAGATGACTATGGGCTGTGCATTATACTTTGTGGGTGTTTATGGGCTGTGCATTATACTTGATGGGTGCCTAATGGCTGTGCATTACTGTATATTATATGTAGGCCTATGGGCTGTGCAGTACACTATTTGGATTACTATGGGCTGTGTATTATATTACATGGATGATTATGGGATGTGATTTATACTTTATGGATGACCATGGGCTGTGCATTATACTTTAACGATTACTATGAGGTGCTATAGACGTGCATTATACTACATGGATGACTGAGCTGTGCATTATATATGGAGGACTATGGAGGACTGTGGGCTGTGCATTATAATTTATGAATGACTTTGGGATGTGAATTATACTTTTATGGTTGACTT
Source organism: Ranitomeya imitator (assembly GCF_032444005.1). Classification (NCBI taxonomy): domain Eukaryota; kingdom Metazoa; phylum Chordata; class Amphibia; order Anura; family Dendrobatidae; genus Ranitomeya; species Ranitomeya imitator. The sequence continues at coordinate 87,664,900 of NC_091287.1, read as the reverse complement.
TGGACTGTGCATTATGCTCTATAGGTGACTACGAGCTGTGCAATATACTATATGGAGGACTATGGGCTGTGCATTATAATTTTTGGATTACCATGGGCTGTGTATTATACCATATGGATGACTATGGGATGGGAATTATACTTTATTGATGACTATGGGCTGTGCACTGTACTTTCACAGTGACTATGAGGTGCATTATACTTTATGGAGTACTATGGGCTGTGCATTATACTACATGGATGACTATGAGCTGTGCATTATATATGGAGGATTACAGAGGACTATGGACTGTACATTATACATTATGGATGAATATGGACTGTGAATTTTACTATATGGATGATTATGGGGCACATTATACAACATGTATAACTATAGGCTGTGCATTACACTTTATGAATGTCTATGGGATGTGCATTATACTATTTGGATCACTGAGGTTCACATTATACTACATGTATGACTATGGGCTGTGCATTAAACTTTGTGGGTGATTATGGGCTGTGCATTATACTTTATGGATGACTATGGGCTGTGCATTGTACTTCATGGGTGATTATGGGCTGTGCATTATACATTATGGATGACTATGGGCTGTGCATTATACTTCATGGGTGATTATGGGCTGTGCATTATAGTTTATGGGTGACTATGGACTGTGCATTATACTTCATGGGTGATTATGGGCTGTACATTATACTTTATGGGTGACTATGGGCTGTGCATTATTCTTTATGGGTGACTATTGGCTGTGCATTACAATGTATGGATGACTTTAGACTGTGCATTATACTTTATGGGTGACTATGGGCTGTGCATTATTCTTTATGGGTGACTATTGGCTGTGCATTACAATATATGGATGACTTTAGACTGTGCATTATACTTTATGGGTGACTATAGGCTGTGCAATATACTATATGAGGACTGTGGGCTGATGCATTATACTATTTGGATTACTATGGGCTGTGTATTATACTATATGGATGACTATGGGATGGGAATTATACTTTATTGATGACTATGGGCTGTGCATTGTGCTTTCATGGTGACTATCAGGTACATTATACTTTATGGAGTACTATGGGCTGTGCATGATATATGGAGGATTACGGAGGACTATGAGCTGTGAATTTTACTATATGGATGATTATGGGGGCACATTATACAACATGTATAACTGTAGGCTGTGCATTACACTTTATGAATGTCTATGGGATGTGCATTATACTATTTGGATCACTATGAGGTTCACATTATACTACATGTATGACTATGGGCTGTGCATTATACTTTATGGATGACTATGGGCTGTAGATTAAACTTTGTGGGTGTTTATGGGCTGTGCATAAGGCCAGGTTCATACTGCGATAAAGCAGCCAGTTCAACGCATAGCGTTGACGGACTTCTTTAACGCTATAGCATACACGCCATCACGTTATACTATACCGCTAGCGCAGATGATTCATCTGTGCTAGCGGTGACGGAGCCTCAGACACTGCAGCCTGCGTTCGAGGCTCCATCACTGAATGATGGCACATCGCTAGCACATGCCGATTTATGGCATGCGTTGGTGATGCGCCCAATAATAGGGGTTAATGGCACCGTTAACGGACTGCGTTACACCACGTTATGCTGCGGTGTAGCGCAGTCCATCTAACGGACTGCCATAATGCAGTGTGACCCCAGCCTTATACTTTATGGGCGCCTATTGGCTGTGTATTATATTATATGGAGGCCTATGGGCTGTGCAGTATACTATTTGGATTACTATGGGCTGTGAATTATACTGGGTTTGGCAGTGTGGAAGCCAGATCTGAAATGTCCGCACTGGACCTGATCGGCCTTTACCTGCGCTTGCCTTTCCTGGCACCAAGGAAGTGATTCTGAAAATGCTCCAGGTACAGTTCGCATGCAATGTGGTCCTTTTTTTATTTTTCATACTCTTTATACATTCAGGAGGCCATAATGGCACAACGTAAATAAAATACGAAGATTAGAACTGCCCCATTATGAGAATGCCGTGAAGTGGTGGGGTAGCTCAAAGAATTGATCAATTGTTTGCTAAATGTCTCATATTTGAACTACAGTTAGAATTTATGTGCAATTGCACTTCAGTTATTGCTTTCTGACCATTAGCAGTGCTGGTTTCTTCCCTTTTTTTTTGCTGTGAATTATACTACATGGATGACTATGGGATGTGAATTACACTTTATGGATGACTATGGGCTGTGCATTATACTTTAGCGATTACTATGAGGTGCATTACACTTTATGGATGACTGAGCTGTGCGTTATATATGGAGGACTATGGGATGTGCATTATACTTTATGAATGACTGGGATGTGAATTATACTCTTATAGATGACTATGGGCTGTGCATTATACTATTTGGATGACTATGGGCTGTGCATTACACTTCATGGATGACCATGGGCTGTGCATTATACTTCATGGGTAACTATGGACTGTGCATTATACTTTATGGGGGATTATGGGCTGTGCATTATACTTCATGGGTAACTATGGACTGTGCATTATACTTTATGGGTGACTATGGGCTGTGCGTTATACTTTATGGGTGATTATGGGCTGTGCATTATACTTTATGGATGACTTTGGACTGTGCGTTATACTTTATGGGTGATTATGGGCTGTGCAATGTACTATATGGAGGACTATGGGCTGTGCATTATACATTATTGGTGACTATGGACTGTGAATTTTACTATATGGATGATTATGGGGGCACATTATACAACATGTATAACTATAGGCCGTGCATTACACTTTATGAATGTCTATGGGATGTACATTATACTATTTGGATGACTATGAGGTCCACATTATGCTACATGTGCTTTGACTATGTGCTGTGCATTATACTTTATAGATGACTATGGGCTGTGCATTATACTTTGTGGGTGTTTATGGGCTGTGCATTATACTTGATGGGTGACTATGGGCTGTGCAATATACTATATGGAGGACTATGGGCTGTGCATTATACTATTTGGATTACTATGAGCTGTGTATTACACTATATGGATGACTATGGGATGGGAATTATACTTTATAGATGACTATGGGCTGTGCATTGTACTTTATGAATGACTATGGGATGTGAATTATACTTTTGTGGATGACTGTAAGCTGCATTATACTATATGGATGGTTATGAGCTGTGCATTATAGTATATGGATTACTATGGGGAGTGCATTATACTATATGGATTACTATGGGCTGTGCATTACACTTTATGGATGACCATGAGGTGCATTATACTTTATAGAGGACTATTTATTTATTCAGGATGGTGAGCGGTCCAAATGTTGCACTGGTGCCCATCAGACTCTAGTTACGCCACTGTTTACCAGCATTGTGATGCATTACATCTCTAAGTCTTGCACTGACTAGACACCTTTTTAGGCCATGATAATGGAATGGTCCAACAGGCCACCATAGCAGACAGACCAAATGTCGTCAGTTGACGTTATATTGCCATGACCACCATCGGCCCCTGTGATCACGTCGCGGGAGGTACTGATTGGGTGGGAGAAGGAGCCCGCTCCCTCTCCTAGACTTCTAAAATACTGTAATAGCTATTGATCACAGCTTTTATGGAGTTAAATGGCCCAGAGCAGTGCATGCACCACCCCTGGCTGAGACAGCTGGAACTCAGCTATCAGTTAAGCAAGCACAGTTCCTGTACCCACATTTTGCCATGTCACTTTGAACCCCTTCCTGATCATGACGTAAACTTAAGTCAAATGTCATAAAGGGGTTAAAGAACTTGAAAGCGGATGCATATAGTTCTAGGAGATCTCAGTGTCATATTCAATTTTTTTTGTCTGAAGAGAAAATCAAACTCAGAAATGAGTGAATTTCTTAAAATTCATTTTATTAGCCACATCACAAGCTTGAAAGTTTTTATAATGAAAGGAAATTTTAAGTTTTAGAGAGACAGGAGTGTTGGAATAATAACTTACTCTTAAATTACCAGCAGAGGGTGCTGTTGTCCTATTTGTAAAGGTTGTGATTGTACTGCAGGAACATTAGACAACTTTTCATGGGTAGAACACATACAGCATGTAACCAACCGTCTGAGCAGCAAACATCAGTGATAATGATTTATCTGTTATTTTTTACTAACAATTGCTTTTAATAATAATATAATAATAATCTTTATTTATATGGCGCTAACATATTCCGCAGCGCTTTACAGTTTAACAGTTTCAAACATAACAGTCATAAGTAACAACGTTAACGATATAATAATTAAAGCAAAATAAGATAACCCTGCTCATGAGAGCTTACAATCTACAATGAGGTGGGGGAGATACAAGGTACAGATGTGTATTTCCAATGATGGTCCAGTCATCTTGAGGGAGTGGGGGATAGATGGAAGTAGTGAATGGGTTACACACACACTTACACTTAAAATGACTTTGATTAGGGAACGTGATAGGCCGCTCTGAACAAATGTGTTTGGGGGAGCGCCTAAAACTGTGCAAGTTGTTGCTGGTCCTAATTTCTTGGGGTAGAGCATTCCAGAGGATTGGCGCAGCACGGGAGAAGTCTTGGAGTTGGGAGTGGGAGGTATGGATTAGTGCAGAGGTTAGTCGAAAGTCATTTGCAGAGCGCAGCGATCGGCTAGGCCTATAGAAATGAGGGAGGAGATGTAAGGGTGTGACACACTGTAGAGAGCTTTGTGGGTGAGAACAAGTACTTTGAATTGGATCCTATAATGAATGGGCAGCCAGTGTAATGACTGGCGAAGAGCGGACGACCCTGGCTGCTGCATTAAGGATAGGCTGGAGAGGGGAAAGTAGAGTAAGGGGGAGGCCAATTAATAGAGCGTTACAGTAGTCCAGGCGGGAGTGGATCAGGGCGTCAGTGAGGGGTTTTGTTGTTTCCATGGTGAGAAAAGGGTGGATTCTAGAGATGTTCTTTAGGTGTAAGCCGCAAGAGCGGGCAAGAGATTGTATATGGGAGGTGAAGGAGAGATTGGTGTCAAACATAACACCCAGACAGCGCGCCTGCTGCTGGGGTGTTATTATGGTGCCACCCACGGAGAGGGAAATGTCAGATTTAGGGAGGCTGGAAGACGGCGGGAGGAGAAGCTCAGTTTTGGAGAGGTTAAGTTTCAGATAGAGAGCGGACATAATGTTGGAGACTGCGGACAGACAGTCACGGGTGTTCTCTAGTACAGCGCGGGTAAGGTCCGGGGATGACGTGTATAATTGTGTGTCATCAGCATAAAGATGGCACTGAAAGCCAAATCTGCTGATGGTCTGTCCAATTGGGGCCTTGTGGAGAGAGAAGGGAGCCAAGGACTGAGCTCTGAGGTACCCCAACAGTGAGAGGAAGAGGAGATGAAGTTAAGCCAGCGAACAAAACACTGAAGGAGTGGTCAGAAAGATAAGAAGAGAACCAGGATAGAGCAGTATTCTTAATGCCTAGTGACTGTAGCCTAAAGAGTAGGAGAGGGTGGTCAACAGTGTCAAAAGGTGCAGAAAGATCGAGAAGAATGATGTTGTGAATTCTGCTTTTGGGTTCCCTCCAGTGGTTGTAGGTGGTAATGCAGTTGTCCCTGAGTTGCAGTCCTGGTCAGGTGTATCTGCTGATTGCAGCTCTGACTGGGGTATTTAGGTGTGCAGGATTCATTAGTCCTTGCCAGTTGTCCATGGTTCTGGGAGGTTTTGGATCTTTGTCTGGTTCCTCCTGCCTTGCTGCCATTTCAGCAAAGATAAGTGTCTGTTTTTTGTTTCTGTGGCACACATGCGGTGTGCTTAATAATTCTGTGCTATTCATTTGTTTTCTCTTGTCCAGCTTAGATTGTGTCAGTGTTTTATCAGTCTTGCTGGATTCTCTGGAGTTGCAGATATACGCTCCACATCTTTAGTTAGATGGTGGAGTTTTTTGGTATTTTCTGCTGTGGATATTTTTGGAAGGGTTTTAATACTGACTGCTTAGTATTCTGTCCTATCCTTTCCTATTTTAGCTAGAGTGGCCTCTTTTGCTAAATCCTGTTTCCAGCCTGCGTGTGTCTTTTCCTCTACTACTCACAGTCAATATTTGTGGGGGGCTGCCTATCCTTTGGGGTTCTGCTCTGAGGCAAGGTAGAATTCCTATTTCCATCTATAGGGGTATTTAGTCCTCTGGCTGTGTCGAGGTGTCTAGGATTTGTTAGGCACACCCCACGGCAAATCGCCTATACTGGATGAGAGTGTATGCCGTTGGCACACATTAGGTAATACCATTGTGAGTGTGTATGCTTGTTATTTATGGCCGGTAGTAGGCGATGTATGGTACTTGTGCCTGTATATTACTCTTGCAATACGCTCCTTTTTGGCCCTCTGGATTAGCCAGTATACATAGAATATGCATACACTCTCATCCAGCATAGGCGATTTGCACCTACACTGCCTGGTGTGTTGTTACAATGGGGGTACCCTTTAGCCCTTGTGTATTAATGGTACTGCTATACAGTTATTTCATTAGCCCCATTTTTGCCTTATGTATCTTTTTGTATGTTGTGATATTTTTATACATATCTAATAAAGTATATATATTTTTTATGGGATATATGGACTGTGGTTTTTCTCTGTGGAGTATTAGGCTCTATGATATACAGTTGTCCCTAGATTTTGGGCCCTTACATACACGCATGGTATACTAGTACTACTATCTAATATTTATCCATCTTGATTTTTAGTGCTCCATGTGTGTACTATGCATGCCACAATTTTATTATCAAGTATTGAGCATCATGTGTGACCATCATACAGTATTGAGCATCATGTGGGGTCACGCGCGCTACAAACTTTATACCTCTTTCCCTTCTTCAAAAGTTGGAAGGTATGGTACCGCATTTGCCAGATCACGGCAAGTGCCGCAAATCCCATAGGGAATGAATGAGGTCAAATGCAGTGTTGCTGTAAGTGATCCGTTACGCAGCAGATGCAGAAAAACTGCCCGATCTGCTGCAAAAGGCTACTTTCACATCCGCAATTCTTGCCAAAGTCACTGCCGATAGTGTCATACTCACCAAAGGGGGAGGCAGCACTAAAAGTGTCTAGGGCAGCAGAAACTCTAAATACGGCCCTGGTAATGGGTAAGGTGAAAGTAGACCAGGCGCTCCAAGAGTTTAGAAATGAAGGCGAAATTGGAGACTGGTCTGTAGTTTTTTGTGCAGGATGGGTCAAGAGTGGGTTTCTTTAATAATGGAGTAATGATGGAGTGTTTGAAGGAGGAGGGAGAGATTAAAGATTGTAGTTAGGTGAGTTGTGATGACTGGAGAGAGAAACTCGAGGAGATGTGAGGGAATGGGGTCAGTAGTACATGTAGTTGGACGAGAAGAAGAGAGGAGCCTGGAGACTTCCTGTTCTGTGATGGGATCAAATGTGGAGAGTGAGCCAGGGGAAATGCAGGGAGAGATGGGAGTAACGACACCTGGTGGCTGGGAGCGGATTACCTGATGTATATTATCTATTTTCTCTATAAAGTGGGAGGCCAGGTCATCAGCACAAATGTCTGTGATAGGGACTTGTGCTTTCGGTCAGAGAATGGAATGAAAGGTGTCAAAAAGTTTCTTTTGGTTGTTGGATAGTGAGGACTGAGGAGATATTGTGGTGTAGTAGGTCTGTTTGGCGAGGTGAAGGGTGGAATTATAGGTTCTTAACATAAATTTGTAGTGGATGAAGTCTTCTGGTGTGCGAGTTTTCCTGCATAAGCGTTCAGCACTCCAAGAGCATAGAGTTTGCGATGTGAGCCAGGGCTGTTTTACTCTGTGCTTGGAGGTTCTTTTGCATGCATGTGTAGTCCAAACATATGTCTCATTAGTAATGGAAACTATTGTAGAACATTACATTGTTGCCATGAATTAATGTAGCCTGAGGTTATAAAAACTCACACACACACACACGCATACTACGAGTACCTTGTGTATATGTATACTGTATACAGTGGGGAAAATAAGTATTTCATACACTGCTGATTTTGCAAGTTTTTCCACCTACAAAAAAAGGAGAAGTCTGTAATTTTTATCTTAGGTACACTCCAAATGTGAGAGACAGAATCTAAAAATAAAAACCAGAAAATCACACTTTATGATTTTTAAATAATTAAATTGCATTTTATTAAATGAAATAAGTATTTGGTCACTTACCAACCAGCAATAATTCTGGCTCTCACAGGCCTGTTAGTTTTTCTTTAAGAAGCCCTGATATTCTGCTCTCATTACCTGTATTAATTGCAACTGTTTGAATTCATTACCTGTATAAAAGACACCTGTTCACAAATGCAATCAATCACACCGTAACCTCTCCAACATGGCCAAGACCAGAGCGGTCTAAGGACACCAGGGACAAAATTGTAGACCTGCACAAGGTTGGGATAGGCTACAGGACAACAGGCAAGCAGCTTGGTGAGAAGGCAACAACTGTTGGCTCAATTTTTAGAAAGTGGAGGAAACACAAGATGACTGCCAGATTCTTTCTTTGTCTGGGTCTCCATGCAAGATCTCGCTTTGTGGGGTAAGAATGATTATGGGAAAGGTCAGAAATCAGCCCAGAACTACATGAGAGGACATGGTAAATGACCTGAAGAGAGCTGGAACCACAGTCTCAAACATGACCGTTAGTAACACACTATGCTGTCATTGATTGAAATCCTGCAGGGCTCACAAGGTTTTTCTGTTAACGTCAGTGGAATGCCCAACAGAGCCGTGGGGTACTCGGTATCGGGTCCGGTACTTAAAGGGATGTGTCACAGCGGCGGCAATTAAAAGGGACAGTCTTTAAAGGGGGTTTGTGAAATAAAGTTTGTAAAGTAAGAAATGTTCATGACGCCACTTGTGGTGTTCGGTCAGGAACACCGACGCTGCTTAAAGGGGTCCGCTGGGGTGATGTTATGGCAGATGGGATGTTATGACTTCCCACAGGTGAAGCTGGGTCCCCAGTGCTCCCGGTGTGTTTATCAAGAATGGGGTGGTGCTGGAAATAAACAGAGGACACGGGGTTGCAGTCTCTTTACCTCTTTACTGAAGAGTTCAGGCATCCACAGTCCAGGGTACCAGATCACAGGTGTCGATGGTCTGGCCAGCTTGGAAGCGAGTCTGGAATCCCTCTTACCAGGTGGGGTTGGAAGCCTTCCCTCTAGCGCTGTGGTGTTGCTGTCCCTTGCTGCCTTAGGCCTCTCAAAAGGTCCTCATATTTTCTTTCTGTCCCCCTTTAGGTAGGACACTACCCATACGACAGGTAGCTCGAGCCTTTTTACAGGATCTCTATCACAACCCAGGCTCTGTTTGCTACTGTGTCCTCAGGTGTCAATGGTGGAAGGTAACTTGCAATCTGCTGTCTGCCGGTTTCTGCCATGGGGCATAGAGTTACCCCCACAACCTCGGTCTTCCGGCTACCGGTATCTGCGCTCAGCGCGGAGAAAGCCCAGTTGCAGCTTCTCTCTCCAGCTCTTCGCTTCGCCTTTGCTCCTTTCCTCCTTCATGAGCTCTACAACTTATTCCGCCCTTTCCTTTCCAGGAGCTGCAGAACTCAGTCTGCACTGGCCCTGCTTTCCTCCCAGCAGCTGCAGCACTCCTCGTGGCTGCACGACCCCTCCTTTCCTCTTTCTCTCTCACAGACTCCTCTCTCTGACTGACTACTTTCCCTCCAGCCAGAATATATATATGGGAGCCACCCATAAACTGGATCAGAGCTCCCTCTTCTGGCCTGGAGTAAGAACATGTTGCATGTTTGTGAATACCTGATAAAAGAGATTCCTCCTCACTTCCAAGCATGACATCACTCTCCCCATGAGGAAAGCAATGCCACTGTAACAACCAGGAACCTGGGGTGTTACACTCCCCCCCTTTCCCCGTTAAATCCAGTACTCCCAGACTGGGAAAACAAAAACAACAGTACAGGTAAGATAAAGACATATGCAAAACATTTTTGGATATGCACACAACAGGTTAAACTTTTGCTTCCCTTTATGGGAGGTATTTATGCTTTCACGTTGCAAAACTTTAATAGAAGGTAAAATACAACTTTTCAAAAATAGAACTTTCTTATGATATTAAATAATAAGTATGAAATGGCGATTACGCTTTAAAGGCATACTATCTTTTACTAACACTTCTTACGTTAAAGTGCATAACATCAGCTTTACCACAAATACAAAACTCCCTCCGTAATACTCAACATTACCTATGCATATTTTAAACTATGTGACATTTAAACTACAATCCTATTCTCTTTTACTGGCTAACTCTTTCAGCAATATTAAACACTATCCCTTTACTACAGTGCTATAAGGTCAACATTTTCCTATTCTGAGGTAGTGCAATTAAAGGTGCAAACATTCAAGTATCAATAACATTATAACAGCAGCAGTTTCAGTTACAACAATTTGTAACAATGACTTACTCATGTGGGGGACCGCTTCTTCAGCCACGCCACACAGGTTTTTCTTCTCAGTCCCTTTAAGATAAACAACTTTAATGAAAAAAAAATTACAGTATCTCTTTTGATGATATGTAAAACCAGTAGGAAGCACCTTAAGAAGCGGTAACTATTTACATGACAGTTTGTGGATCATTCACTGTCCATGGCCTCAGTGTCTTTTCAAACAAATGAACTTTTAAACTTCAACAGTCATTTTAAACTTTCAGAAATAATCAGCATAGCTCTCTTACTTTTTCCTCCAGGGCAGGAGAATTTCCTGCTCTGGGGTCACTCCTATTGGTTCATATAGGACTAGTCCCACCATCGGGGTAAAGGCAATTACCACCCCTTGCCGCAGTGGGCCTTGGTCAATGTGCTAGTTCTTATGGGCTAGGACCTTAGCCTGCAGGTTCCTCTTCTCCCTCTCCTCCTACCGGGCCTTCCTTTCTGCATCATATTTTGCTGATCGCTGTCTGCGATATTCCTCCCGCATGATGACCGGGGTTTCCCCTTTAATTACCACCGCCTCAGCGTGCACCTCCTGAGGCCCACTCGTTGGTGTCAGTGGGGCTAGCATGTCATCTAAGATGTCTGGCATCCTGTCCCAGGATGCATTTCTGAATGCCCAGCCAGACTTAGGGGCTGTCAGGGTGGGGTGCCTTCACACCCCCCGGAAGAAGGCAAGCGCCGAAACGCGCGTCGGGTCCTGAGCACATGTAGGTATTGTGACCCTCCATTATTATTGTTTTTTATTGATTTTATCCTCCTCAGTATGTTAATATGGTAGTGATTTTTTAGCCATTGAGCACTTCCTGCACCTTAATGTTCCATGTAGCACTTTCTATCATAGCCATAGTGGCATTATATTTATATGGGCTTATGTGCAATTGCTTTAATTAGTGAATTGTGCAATATAGGCCTGGATGTGAAATCTTGGTTCACTTAGCACCTTCTATCACAGCCATAGTGGCATTACACTTATATGGGCTTATGTGCAATTATTTTACTGAATGAACTGTGCAATATAGGCCTGGTTTTGTAATTTTTGTGGCACTTTATCTAGCACATTGCAGCTTTAAAATTTTTTTATGTATTTTTGCTTTTTTTTGCACATTGGTTTAATGATAATTATATTTTGTACATATTGTTGCACTATTTGCACATTCAGATGCACTATGCACTTTTATATGGTTGCCATTTAACCCCAAATTTTTTTGGAACATTGCAGAAATATACCGTATTACTTTGGAGGTTTATAAATTTGATGACTATTTTTTGTAAATATTGGTTGGTGTCTGTTTTGTACTATTACAGTGTGCTCATGTTTATCAGCTATATTTGATTAATTTAGTTTCTTTATACTTTATAATAATTCTAATAAAATAATTTCATACACTGTCTTTTTTGCACAATTTTTTGGGATGATTTATGTTATTATCGGTGCATGACACATTATTTTACATATAAGTGGTTACATATCTGATTAAACGGGTGGGAAGTGGGCCTACTAAAGTATCGTAGGTCACCGGAACAAGGTCAATCTCTGGAGCCGGAGCAGTTGCCGGAGCAGGGTCAGTCACTGGGGCAGGGTTGATAATAGTACCTGCTGCTGGTATCTCACTGGTGCCGGTCTCCTCCTCCGTTGCGGTTGATGTTGTTGGCGGTGAGGCCATTCGTCGCCCGGTCAGATTCTCCAGGAAGGCCTCCTTTCATCCTGCTATCGCTGCCAGCTGTGTCTGCAGGAGCTGGCGGGTCAGCTAATCCACTTCCGCGTCCAGGCGGTCCGGATCCACTGGAGGCGACTGGTACAGGTCTTCCGAGTCTCGGCTGGGGGATTCCTCCTGCTCCACACCACACACCGGTGCTCGCTCACCTTCCTCTGCCATCTTGCCATATGGGTCTCTCCTTGCACCCAGATCCGGATCCCGCTCTCTCCTTCTGGGGCGGAGCTTCTTTCTCCCACCATTTAGGATCAGTAGGCACATCTCACTTGCCGACTGGCATGTCCTTAGGGTGCAGAAGTAATTAGAATGGGTAGCCATAACTTTTCACACTACACAGCTAGTCCCCGCCCACGATGGCATGCCTTTCTTCTCCTGTGCTCATCCTGGCGCTATAATGGTGGCAATTTTCGCAGCAATTAGCAATTCAATGTTCTCACAATTAAGCACAGTGTCTTAGGCACACAAGACCCATTTTAATGTGTTGGTCCATCCTGTTCACGACGCCAAGTTGGAAAGCCCGCCAGGTCCATTGGGTACTCGGAATCGGGTCTGGTACTTAAAGGGATGTGTCACGGTGGCATCTACCTGGTCCGTTGGCTTGGGTGCCCAATTAAAAGGGACAGTCTTTAAAGGGGGTTTGTGAAATAAAGTTTGTAAAATAAGAAATGTTCGTGATGCCACCTGTGGTGCTTGGTCAGGGTGACTGACACTGCTTAAAGGGGTCTGCTGGGGTGATGTTATGGCAGCTGGGATGGTATGGCTTCCCACAGGTGAAGCTGTATCCCCAGGGCTCCCGGTGTGTTTGGCAAGAATGGGGTGGTGCCAGAAATAAATGGAGGACACGGGGTTGCAGTCTCTTTACCTGTTTACTGAAGGGTTCAGGCATCCACAGTCGAGGGTACCAGATCACAGGCATCAATGGTGCGGCCGGCTTGGAAGCCAGACTGGAATCCCCCTTACCAGGTGGGGTTGGAAGCCTTCCCTCTAGCGCTGTGGTGTTGCTGTCCCTTGTTGCCTTAGGTCTATCACAAGGTCCTCATGTTTTCTCTCTGTCCCCTTTAGATAAGACACTACCTGTACGACAGGTAGCTGGAACCTTTTTACAGGATCTCTATCATGACCCAGGCTCTATTTGCTACTGTATTCTCAGGTGTCAATGGTGGACAGGTAACTTACAATCTGCTGTGCGCCGATTTCTGCTGAGGGGCATAGAGTTACCCCCACAACCTCAGTCTTCCGGCTACCGGCATCTGCGCTCTCTGCGTGGAGGAAGCCCAGTCGCAGCTTCTCTCTCCAGCTCTTCAGTTCACCTTTGCTCCTTTCCAGCTTCTCGCTCTCTACAACTTATTCCGTCCTTTCCTTTCCAGGAGCTGCAGAACTCAGTCTTCACTGCCCCTGCTTTCCTCACAGGAGCTGCAGCACTCCTCATGGCTGCACGACCCCTCCTTTCCTCTGTCTCTCTCACAGACTCCTCTCACTGACTGACTACATTCCCTTCAGCCAGAATATATATAGGGGAGCCACCCATAAACTGGATCAGAGCTCCCCCTTCTGGTCTGGAGTAACAACATGTTGCATGTTTGTGAATACCTGATAAAAGAGATCCTTCCTCGCTTCCAAGTATGGCATCACTCCCCATGAGGAAAGCAATGCCACTGTAACAACTAGGAACCTTGGGTCGTGCATCAGCATATGTCCAGGCTTGTTTGAAGTTCGCCATTGACTATCTGGATGATCCAGAGGAAGCATGGGAGAAGGTCATGTGGTCAAATGAGACCAAGGTAGAACTCCAATTGCCATGTTTGGAGGAAGAAGAAAGATAAGTACAACCCCAAGAACACCACCCCACTGTGAAGCATGGTGGGGGAAGCATCATATTTTGGAGTGCTTTTCTACAAAGGGGACAGGATGACTCCACAGTATGGAAGGGAGGATGGATGCGGTTATATATAATGAGATTTTGGCCAACAATCCCCTTCCCTCTGTAGGAGTATTGAAGATGGGTTGAAGTTGGGTCTCCCAGCATGACAATAACCCGAAACACACAGCCAGGGCAACTAAGGAGTGGCTCCGTTAAAAGCATTTCAAGATCCTAGAGTGGCCTAGCCAGTCTCCAGACTTGAACCCAGTAGAAAATCCTTGGAGGCAGCTGAAACTCACTGTTGCCCAGAGACAGCCCCAAAACCTGAAAAATCTGGAGAATATCTGAATGGAGGAGTGGGCCAAAATCCCTGACGTAGTGTGTGCAAACTTTGTCAAGAGCGACAGGAAATGTCTGACCTCTGTAATTGCAAACAGAGGTTTCTGTACCAAATATTTGGTTCTGTTTTTCTATTTTATCAAATGCTTATTTCATGCAATAAAATGCAAAATAATTATGTAAAAATAATACATTGTTATTTTTTTGTATTTTTTTAAAAAAGATTCTGTTTCTCAAAGTTGGTGTACCTACGATAAATATTACAGACCTCTCTATTTTGCATAGGTCGAAAACTTGTAAAATTGACAGTGTATCAAATACTTATTTTCCCCACTGTGTATACATATATATATATATGTGTATATCTATATATATAACTGTCTAAGGGTTTTTCTGTCTGTCTGTCTGTCCTGGAAATCCCGCGTCTGGCGGCCTCGACCAATCAGCGACGGGCACAGCATGGTGACGATGATGTCATAAAGGTTGCCTCAACCAATCAGCGACGGGCACAGTCTGCCGCGAATTCGCCTCGACCAATCAGCGACGGGCACAGTATCGACGTAGATGTCATAATGGTTGCCATGGCGACGATGATGTCATAAAGGTTGCCTCGACCAATCAGCGACGGGCACAGTCTGCCGCGAATTCTGGAATCATCATTGTCCATATACTATGGGGACATGCATATTCTAGAATACCCGATGCGTTAGAATCGGGCCACCATCTAGTATATATATATATACATACTAGATGGTGGACCGATTCTAATGCATCGGGTATTCTAGAATATGTATTTATGTATGTATATAGCAGCCACATAGTATATAGCACAGGCCACGTAGTATATAGGAGCCATGTAGTATATAGCAGACAAATACTACGTGGCCTGTGCTATATACTATGTGGCTGCTATATACATACATATTGCAGAATACCCGATGCGTTAATACAGGCCACGCAATATATAACAGTGGCCATGCAGTATATAACACAGCAACGTACTATATAACACAGCCCACGCAGTATATAGCAGCCACGCAGTATATAACACAGGCGACGTAGTATATAACACAGGCCACGCACTATATAACACTGGCCACATAATATATAGCACAGCCCACGCAGTATATAGCAGCCACACAGTATATAACACAGGCGACGTAGTATATAACACTGCCCACACAGTATATAACACTGGCCACGTAATATATAGCACAGCCCACGCAGTATATAGCAGCCACGCAGTATATAACACAGGTGACCTAGTATATAACACAGGCCATGCAGTATATAACACTGGCCACGTAATATATAGCACAGCCCACGCAGTATATAACAGCCACGTAGTATATAACACTGCCCACGCAGTATATAGCAGCCACGTAGTATATAACACTGCCCACGCAGTATTTAACAGTGGCCACGTAATGTATGTAGCACAGCCCACGCAGTATATAGCACAGCCCACGGAGTATATCACACTGCCTATGTAGTAAATAGCAGCCACGCGGTATCTAACACAGCCCACGTAGTATAGAGCAGTGTGGGCACCATATCCCTGTTAAAAAAATTATTAAAATAAAAAATAGTTATATACTCACCCCTGGGATCCAGCGAAGCTCCGGCGATACTCGCGCGACTGCCCACATCTTCCGTTCCCAGGATGCATTGCGAAATTACCCAGACTACTTAGCGGTCTCACGAGTCTTCTGGATAATTTTGCAATGCATCGCCGGGAACGAAAGATGGCGGCCGGCGCGAGCGCATCGTCGGTTTACGGAGGGTGAGAACAGCAGGGGTTTTTTTTTATTATTATTTTTAACATTACATTTTTTTACTATTGATGCCGCAAAGGCAGCATCAATAGTAAAAAGTTGGGGACACACAGGGTTAACAGCAGCAGTTACGGAGTCCGTTACCCGCAGCATAACGCGGTCTGTTACCGCTGGTATTAACCCTGTGTGAGCGGTGACTGGAGGGGCATATGCGGGTGCCGGGAGCTGACTGCGGGGAGAAAGAAGCCGCCATTTTCTTCCGGACTGTGCCCGTCGCTGATTGGTTGTGGCTGTTTTGCCGCAACCAATCAGCGACTTGGATTTCCATGACAGACAGAGGCCGCAACCAATGAATATCCGTGACATAAAGACAGACAGAAAGACGGAAGTGACCCTTAGACAATTATATAGTAAATACTGTGGGGAAATCCTTCCCTTCTTCCAAGAGCCATAACTTTTATGCATTATTACCTGAGGTTATATACCTGCCAGCGCACGCACATGTGATCTATATACAGTACAATAATTGAACACTTCCCCTTTGAAAAAGCTATTAACGCGAAACGCGCGTCAGGGGTAGTGGGAAGGCCACGCTGATGTGGACTTATGATGGGTAAGTGCAGATAACTTTGGTGATATGTTGTTTTCAGGATTGTGTGATTTACTTAAACAGGGCCTGTGTGGCACCGGAGGGATGATCCCTCATTACTTATATTCTTCTTAATCCTGATTCACTTCTACCCTCTGAACCATCTACCCAGGTCGTATGTGCATCAACGTGCTTTACCATTAGTGTATCGGTTGGCTTTTCCTCCTCTTCGTATGGTGGAATCTTTTATAGTCCTCCATACTTTTTGTATGTACAGTGGGGCAAAAAAGTATTTAGTCAGTCAGCAATAGTGCAAGTTCCACCACTTAAAAAGATGAGAGGCGTCTGTAATTTACATCATAGGTAGACCTCAACTATGGGAGACAAACTGAGAAAAAAAAAATCCAGAAAATCACATTGTCTGTTTTTTTTAACATTTTATTTGCATATTATGGTGGAAAATAAGTATTTGGTCAGAAACAAAATTTCATCTCAATACTTTGTAATATATCCTTTGTTGGCAATGACAGAGGTCAAACGTTTTCTGTAAGTCTTCACAAGGTTGCCACACACTGTTGTTGGTTTGTTGGCCCATTTCCATGCAGATCTCCTCTAGAGCAGTGATGTTTTTGGCTTTTCGCTTGGCAGCACGGACTTTCAACTCCCTCCAAAGGTTTTCTATAGGGTTGAGATCTGGAGACTGGCTAGGCCACTCCAGGACCTTGAAATGCTTCTTACGAAGCCACTCCTTCGTTGCCCTGGCGGTGTAGTTTGGATCATTGTCATGTTGAAAGACCCAGCCACGTTTCATCTTCAATGCCCTTGCTGATGGAAGGAGGTTTGCACTCAAAATCTCACGATACATGGCCCCATTCATTCTTTCATGTACCCGGATCAGTCGTCCTGGCCCCTTTGCAGAGAAACAGCCCCAAAGCATGATGTTTCCACCACCATGCTTTACAGTAGGTATGGTGTTTGATGGATGCAACTCAGTATTCTTTTTCCTCCAAACACGACAAGTTGTGTTTCTACCAAACAGTTCCAGTTTGGTTTCATCAGACCATAGGACATTCTCCCAAAACTCCTCTGGATCATCCAAATGCTCTCTAGCAAACTTCAGACGGGCCCGGACATGTACTGGCTTAATCAGTGGGACACGTCTGGCACTGCAGGATCTGAGTCCATGGTGGCGTAGTGTGTTACTTATGGTAGGCCTTTTTACATTGGTCCCAGCTCTCTGCAGTTCATTCACTAGGTCCCTCCGCGTGGTTTTGTGATTTTTGCTCACCGTTCTTGTGATCATTCTGACCCCACGGGGTGGGATTTTGCGTGGAGCCCTAGATCGAGGGAGATTATCAGTGGTCTTGTATGTCTTCCAATTTCTAATTATTGCTCCCACTGTTGATTTCTTCACTCCAAGCTGGTTGGCTATTGCAGATTCAGTCTTCCCAGCCTGGTGCAGGGCTACAATTTTGTTTCTGGTGTCCTTTGACAGCTCTTTGGTCTTCACCATAGTGGAGTTTGGAGTCAGACTGTTTGAGGGTGTGCACAGGTGTTTTTTTTATACTGATAACAAGTTTAAACAGGTGCCATTACTACAGGTAATGAGTGGAGGAAAGAGGAGACTCTTAAAGAAGAAGTTACAGGTCTGTGAGAGCCAGAAATCTTGATTGTTTGTTTCTGACCAAATACTTATTTTCCACCATAATATGCAAACAAAATGATAAAAAAACAGACAATGTGATTTTCTGGATTTTTTTTTCTCAGTTTGTCTCCCACAGTTGAGGTCTACCTATGATGTAAATTACAGACGCCTCTCATCTTTTTAAGTGGTGGAACTTGCACTATTGCTGACTGACTAAATACTTTTTTGCCCCACTGTGTATGTCATTTTCCTTGTATGTATTTATTAATAAAATTTGTACATTTTCTCTATTATATTTTGGTGTCGACACTCCCCATTTTTTTGCTAGTGTAATACAGAACAATATGTATGGATACATGCACCATATGTACATATATATGTATAGAAAATAGAAGCAGCACTGACACAGTCTAAGGCCCCCTTCACACATCCTTTATTAATGTCTGTATGCAGTCTGTTTTTTAAGGACTGCAAATACGGACACACGCACACCCATTGTATTCAATGGTGATAAGCAAATGTCCGGTTTTTCACTTGGATGCTACCCTGCCCGTGGTTGTTCCTTCCCGGTGAAAGACATGGCTATGTATTGCTTGCGTTGAGAAACACGTGATGGTGTCTCCGCGACTTTTCTACATGCATTTGCATATTTCCCATAAGGAATGGGGGCAGTGTTCTGGATCACTGCGTTGAGAAACATGTGATGGTGTCTCCACGGTGTTGGATGTTTTGATCTCCCCATTCATCCTTATGTCTACGGTTTTTCACTTGGACATATCCTTTTTTATCTGGCATCTGGCATAGAGAAATTGCGTGCCGCACACATGCACACTGATAACACGGATGACATCCGTGTGACATCAGCATGACACATACCCAAATTAAATTCTCCGGCGGCTGGGGAAAGCAGTACAGTACTTTTCCCAGCCGTTGGTTGCTGCTTATAACTATCATCATCCTCGCATGGTCTCCCTTTGATCAGCACTGATGATATTTATAGTCAGCGCATTAAATAAAAACATTAAAAAAATGGTATTGGGTCTCCCTTATTTTTAAAAGCCAGCTGAGAGAAAGGAGACAGCTGGGGGCTGGTATTATTATATTGGGAAGAGGCCAATATCCATAAGGCTCAGCGCGGAGAAAGCCCAGTTGCAGCTTCTCTCTCCAGCTCTTCGCTTCGCCTTTGCTCCTTTCCTCCTTCATGAGCTCTACAACTTATTCCGCCCTTTCCTTTCCAGGAGCTGCAGAACTCAGTCTGCACTGGCCCTGCTTTCCTCCCAGCAGCTGCAGCACTCCTCGTGGCTGCACGACCCCTCCTTTCCTCTTTCTCTCTCACAGACTCCTCTCTCTGACTGACTACTTTCCCTCCAGCCAGAATATATATATGGGAGCCACCCATAAACTGGATCAGAGCTCCCTCTTCTGGCCTGGAGTAAGAACATGTTGCATGTTTGTGAATACCTGATAAAAGAGATTCCTCCTCACTTCCAAGCATGACATCACTCTCCCCATGAGGAAAGCAATGCCACTGTAACAACCAGGAACCTGGGGTGTTACACTCCCCCCCTTTCCCCGTTAAATCCAGTACTCCCAGACTGGGAAAACAAAAACAACAGTACAGGTAAGATAAAGACATATGCAAAACATTTTTGGATATGCACACAACAGGTTAAACTTTTGCTTCCCTTTATGGGAGGTATTTATGCTTTCACGTTGCAAAACTTTAATAGAAGGTAAAATACAACTTTTCAAAAATAGAACTTTCTTATGATATTAAATAATAAGTATGAAATGGCGATTACGCTTTAAAGGTATACTATCTTTTACTAACACTTCTTACGTTAAAGTGCATAACATCAGCTTTACCACAAATACAAAACTCCCTCCGTAATACTCAACATTACCTATGCATATTTTAAACTATGTGACATTTAAACTACAATCCTATTCTCTTTTACTGGCTAACTCTTTCAGCAATATTAAACACTATCCCTTTACTACAGTGCTATAAGGTCAACATTTTCCTATTCTGAGGTAGTGCAATTAAAGGTGCAAACATTCAAGTATCAATAACATTATAACAGCAGCAGTTTCAGTTTCAACAATTTGTAACAATGACTTACTCATGTGGGGGACCGCTTCTTCAGCCACGCCACACAGGTTTTTCTTCTCAGTCCCTTTAAGATAAACAACTTTAATGAAAAAAAAATTACAGTATCTCTTTTGATGATATGTAAAACCAGTAGGAAGCACCTTAAGAAGCGGTAACTATTTACATGACAGTTTGTGGATCATTCACTGTCCATGGCCTCAGTGTCTTTTCAAACAAATGAACTTTTAAACTTCAACAGTCATTTTAAACTTTCAGAAATAATCAGCATAGCTCTCTTACTTTTTCCTCCAGGGCAGGAGAATTTCCTGCTCTGGGGTCACTCCTATTGGTTCATATAGGACTAGTCCCACCATCGGGGTAAAGGCAATTACCACCCCTTGCCGCAGTGGGCCTTGGTCAATGTGCTAGTTCTTATGGGCTAGGACCTTAGCCTGCAGGTTCCTCTTCTCCCTCTCCTCCTACCGGGCCTTCCTTTCTGCATCATATTTTGCTGATCGCTGTCTGCGATATTCCTCCCGCATGATGACCGGGGTTTCCCCTTTAATTACCACCGCCTCAGCGTGCACCTCCTGAGGCCCACTCGTTGGTGTCAGTGGGGCTAGCATGTCATCTAAGATGTCTGGCATCCTGTCCCAGGATGCATTTCTGAATGCCCAGCCAGACTTAGGGGCTGTCAGGGTGGGGTGCCTTCACACCCCCCGGAAGAAGGCAAGCGCCGAAACGCGCGTCGGGTCCTGAGCACATGTAGGTATTGTGACCCTCCATTATTATTGTTTTTTATTGATTTTATCCTCCTCAGTATGTTAATATGGTAGTGATTTTTTAGCCATTGAGCACTTCCTGCACCTTAATGTTCCATGTAGCACTTTCTATCATAGCCATAGTGGCATTATATTTATATGGGCTTATGTGCAATTGCTTTAATTAGTGAATTGTGCAATATAGGCCTGGATGTGAAATCTTGGTTCACTTAGCACCTTCTATCACAGCCATAGTGGCATTACACTTATATGGGCTTATGTGCAATTATTTTACTGAATGAACTGTGCAATATAGGCCTGGTTTTGTAATTTTTGTGGCACTTTATCTAGCACATTGCAGCTTTAAAAAATTTTTATGTATTTTTGCTTTTTTTTGCACATTGGTTTAATGATAATTATATTTTGTACATATTGTTGCACTATTTGCACATTCAGATGCACTATGCACTTTTATATGGTTGCCATTTAACCCCAAATTTTTTTGGAACATTGCAGAAATATACCGTATTACTTTGGAGGTTTATAAATTTGATGACTATTTTTTGTAAATATTGGTTGGTGTCTGTTTTGTACTATTACAGTGTGCTCATGTTTATCAGCTATATTTGATTAATTTAGTTTCTTTATACTTTATAATAATTCTAATAAAATAATTTCATACACTGTCTTTTTTGCACAATTTTTTGGGATGATTTATGTTATTATCGGTGCATGACACATTATTTTACATATAAGTGGTTACATATCTGATTAAACGGGTGGGAAGTGGGCCTACTAAAGTATCGTAGGTCACCGGAACAAGGTCAATCTCTGGAGCCGGAGCAGTTGCCGGAGCAGGGTCAGTCACTGGGGCAGGGTTGATAATAGTACCTGCTGCTGGTATCTCACTGGTGCCGGTCTCCTCCTCCGTTGCGGTTGATGTTGTTGGCGGTGAGGCCATTCGTCGCCCGGTCAGATTCTCCAGGAAGGCCTCCTTTCATCCTGCTATCGCTGCCAGCTGTGTCTGCAGGAGCTGGCGGGTCAGCTAATCCACTTCCGCGTCCAGGCGGTCCGGATCCACTGGAGGCGACTGGTACAGGTCTTCCGAGTCTCGGCTGGGGGATTCCTCCTGCTCCACACCACACACCGGTGCTCGCTCACCTTCCTCTGCCATCTTGCCATATGGGTCTCTCCTTGCACCCAGATCCGGATCCCGCTCTCTCCTTTTGGGGCGGAGCTTCTTTCTCCCACCATTTAGGATCAGTAGGCACATCTCACTTGCCGACTGGCATGTCCTTAGGGTGCAGAAGTAATTAGAATGGGTAGCCATAACTTTTCACACTACACAGCTAGTCCCCGCCCACGATGGCATGCCTTTCTTCTCCTGTGCTCATCCTGGCGCTATAATGGTGGCAATTTTCGCAGCAATTAGCAATTCAATGATCTCACAATTAAGCACAGTGTCTTAGGCACACAAGACCCATTTTAATGTGTTGGTCCATCCTGTTCGCGACGCCAAGTTGGAAAGCCCGCCAGGTCCATTGGGTACTCGGAATCGGGTCTGGTACTTAAAGGGATGTGTCACGGTGGCATCTACCTGGTCCGTTGGCTTGGGTGCCCAATTAAAAGGGACAGTCTTTAAAGGGGGTTTGTGAAATAAAGTTTGTAAAATAAGAAATGTTCGTGATGCCACCTGTGGTGCTTGGTCAGGGTGACTGACGCTGCTTAAAGGGGTCTGCTGGGGTGATGTTATGGCAGCTGGGATGGTATGGCTTCCCACAGGTGAAGCTGTATCCCCAGGGCTCCCGGTGTGTTTGGCAAGAATGGGGTGGTGCCAGAAATAAATGGAGGACACGGGGTTGCAGTCTCTTTACCTGTTTACTGAAGGGTTCAGGCATCCACAGTCGAGGGTACCAGATCACAGGCATCAATGGTGCGGCCGGCTTGGAAGCCAGACTGGAATCCCCCTTACCAGGTGGGGTTGGAAGCCTTCCCTCTAGCGCTGTGGTGTTGCTGTCCCTTGTTGCCTTAGGTCTATCACAAGGTCCTCATGTTTTCTCTCTGTCCCCTTTAGATAAGACACTACCTGTACGACAGGTAGCTGGAACCTTTTTACAGGATCTCTATCATGACCCAGGCTCTATTTGCTACTGTATTCTCAGGTGTCAATGGTGGACAGGTAACTTACAATCTGCTGTGCGCCGATTTCTGCTGAGGGGCATAGAGTTACCCCCACAACCTCAGTCTTCCGGCTACCGGCATCTGCGCTCTCTGCGTGGAGGAAGCCCAGTCGCAGCTTCTCTCTCCAGCTCTTCAGTTCACCTTTGCTCCTTTCCAGCTTCTCGCTCTCTACAACTTATTCCGTCCTTTCCTTTCCAGGAGCTGCAGAACTCAGTCTTCACTGCCCCTGCTTTCCTCACAGGAGCTGCAGCACTCCTCATGGCTGCACGACCCCTCCTTTCCTCTGTCTCTCTCACAGACTCCTCTCACTGACTGACTACATTCCCTTCAGCCAGAATATATATAGGGGAGCCACCCATAAACTGGATCAGAGCTCCCCCTTCTGGTCTGGAGTAACAACATGTTGCATGTTTGTGAATACCTGATAAAAGAGATCCTTCCTCGCTTCCAAGTATGGCATCACTCCCCATGAGGAAAGCAATGCCACTGTAACAACTAGGAACCTTGGGTCGTGCATCAGCATATGTCCAGGCTTGTTTGAAGTTCGCCATTGACTATCTGGATGATCCAGAGGAAGCATGGGAGAAGGTCATGTGGTCAAATGAGACCAAGGTAGAACTCCAATTGCCATGTTTGGAGGAAGAAGAAAGATAAGTACAACCCCAAGAACACCACCCCACTGTGAAGCATGGTGGGGGAAGCATCATATTTTGGAGTGCTTTTCTACAAAGGGGACAGGATGACTCCACAGTATGGAAGGGAGGATGGATGCGGTTATATATAATGAGATTTTGGCCAACAATCCCCTTCCCTCTGTAGGAGTATTGAAGATGGGTTGAAGTTGGGTCTCCCAGCATGACAATAACCCGAAACACACAGCCAGGGCAACTAAGGAGTGGCTCCGTTAAAAGCATTTCAAGATCCTAGAGTGGCCTAGCCAGTCTCCAGACTTGAACCCAATAGAAAATCCTTGGAGGCAGCTGAAACTCACTGTTGCCCAGAGACAGCCCCAAAACCTGAAAAATCTGGAGAATATCTGAATGGAGGAGTGGGCCAAAATCCCTGCTGTAGTGTGTGCAAACTTTGTCAAGAGCGACAGGAAATGTCTGACCTCTGTAATTGCAAACAGAGGTTTCTGTACCAAATATTTGGTTCTGTTTTTCTATTTTATCAAATGCTTATTTCATGCAATAAAATGCAAATTAATTATGTAAAAATAATACATTGTTATTTTTTTGGATTTTTTTAAAAAAGATTCTGTTTCTCAAAGTTGGTGTACCTACGATAAATATTACAGACCTCTCTATTTTGCATAGGTCGAAAACTTGTAAAATTGACAGTGTATCAAATACTTATTTTCCCCACTGTGTATACATATATATATATATGTGTATATCTATATATATAACTGTCTAAGGGTTTTTCTGTCTGTCTGTCTGTCCTGGAAATCCCGCGTCTGGCGGCCTCAACCAATCAGCGACGGGCACAGCATGGCGACGATGATGTCATAAAGGTTGCCTCAACCAATCAGCGACGGGCACAGTCTGCCGCGAATTCGCCTCGACCAATCAGCGACGGGCACAGTATCGACGTAGATGTCATAATGGTTGCCATGGCGACGATGATGTCATAAAGGTTGCCTCGACCAATCAGCGACGGGCACAGTCTGCCGCGAATTCTGGAATCATCATTGTCCATATACTATGGGGACATGCATATTCTAGAATACCCGATGCGTTAGAATCGGGCCACCATCTAGTATATATATATATACATACTAGATGGTGGACCGATTCTAATGCATCGGGTATTCTAGAATATGTATTTATGTATGTATATAGCAGCCACATAGTATATAGCACAGGCCACGTAGTATATAGGAGCCATGTAGTATATAGCAGACAAATACTACGTGGCCTGTGCTATATACTATGTGGCTGCTATATACATACATATTGCAGAATACCCGATGCGTTAATACAGGCCACGCAATATATAACAGTGGCCATGCAGTATATAACACAGCAACGTACTATATAACACAGCCCACGCAGTATATAGCAGCCACGCAGTATATAACACAGGCGACGTAGTATATAACACAGGCCACGCACTATATAACACTGGCCACATAATATATAGCACAGCCCACGCAGTATATAGCAGCCACACAGTATATAACACAGGCGACGTAGTATATAACACTGCCCACACAGTATATAACACTGGCCACGTAATATATAGCACAGCCCACGCAGTATATAGCAGCCACGCAGTATATAACACAGGTGACCTAGTATATAACACAGGCCATGCAGTATATAACACTGGCCACGTAATATATAGCACAGCCCACGCAGTATATAACAGCCACGTAGTATATAACACTGCCCACGCAGTATATAGCAGCCACGTAGTATATAACACTGCCCACGCAGTATTTAACAGTGGCCACGTAATGTATGTAGCACAGCCCACGCAGTATATAGCACAGCCCACGGAGTATATCACACTGCCTATGTAGTAAATAGCAGCCACGCGGTATCTAACACAGCCCACGTAGTATAGAGCAGTGTGGGCACCATATCCCTGTTAAAAAAATTATTAAAATAAAAAATAGTTATATACTCACCCCTGGGATCCAGCGAAGCTCCGGCGATACGCGCGCGACTGCCCACATCTTCCGTTCCCAGGATGCATTGCGAAATTACCCAGACTACTTAGCGGTCTCACGAGTCTTCTGGATAATTTTGCAATGCATCGCCGGGAACGAAAGATGGCGGCCGGCGCGAGCGCATCGTCGGTTTACGGAGGGTGAGAACAGCAGGGGGTTTTTTTTATTATTATTTTTAACATTACATTTTTTTACTATTGATGCCGCAAAGGCAGCATCAATACTAAAAAGTTGGGGACACACAGGGTTAACAGCAGCAGTTACGGAGTCCGTTACCCGCAGCATAACGCGGTCTGTTACCGCTGGTATTAACCCTGTGTGAGCGGTGACTGGAGGGGCATATGCGGGTGCCGGGAGCTGACTGCGGGGAGAAAGAAGCCGCCATTTTCTTCCGGACTGTGCCCGTCGCTGATTGGTTGTGGCTGTTTTGCCGCAACCAATCAGCGACTTGGATTTCCATGACAGACAGAGGCCGCAACCAATGAATATCCGTGACATAAAGACAGACAGAAAGACGGAAGTGACCCTTAGACAATTATATAGTAGATACTGTGGGGAAATCCTTCCCTTCTTCCAAGAGCCATAACTTTTATGCATTATTACCTGAGGTTATATACCTGCCAGCGCACGCACATGTGATCTATATACAGTACAATAATTGAACACTTCCCCTTTGAAAAAGCTATTAACGCGAAACGCGCGTCAGGGGTAGTGGGAAGGCCACGCTGATGTGGACTTATGATGGGTAAGTGCAGATAACTTTGGTGATATGTTGTTTTCAGGATTGTGTGATTTACTTAAACAGGGCCTGTGTGGCACCGGAGGGATGATCCCTCATTACTTATATTCTTCTTAATCCTGATTCACTTCTACCCTCTGAACCATCTACCCAGGTCGTATGTGCATCAACGTGCTTTACCATTAGTGTATCGGTTGGCTTTTCCTCCTCTTCGTATGGTGGAATCTTTTATAGTCCTCCATACTTTTTGTATGTACAGTGGGGCAAAAAAGTATTTAGTCAGTCAGCAATAGTGCAAGTTCCACCACTTAAAAAGATGAGAGGCGTCTGTAATTTACATCATAGGTAGACCTCAACTATGGGAGACAAACTGAGAAAAAAAAAATCCAGAAAATCACATTGTCTGTTTTTTTTAACATTTTATTTGCATATTATGGTGGAAAATAAGTATAGGCAGCATGAATAGTAAAAAGTTGGTCACACAGGGTTAATCGAGTGCGTTACACCACGGTCAACGCTGCCATTAACCCTGTGTGAGCGCTGACTGGAGGGGAGTATGTGGGTGCTGGGCACTGACTGCAGGGAGGAAGGAGCGGCCATTTTCTTCCGGAATGTGCCCATCGCTGATTGGTCATGGCTGTTTTGCCACGGCCAATCAGCGACTTGGATTTCCATGACAGACAGAGGCCGTGACCAATGAATATCCGTGACAGAAAGACAGACGGAAGTCACCCTTAGACAATTATATAGTAGATTGGTGGGGACCCCAAGTCAATTTTTTTGGTGTCCCTCCTTTTTAATAACCAGTAAATTCTACGCAGACAGCTGTGAACCTTTACTAATAGGCTGGGAACCTTTATGGATAGTGGCCAGCTCCCAGGATAATAACACCAGCCCCCAGCTGTCTGCTTTTCCTCAGCTGGTTATTAAAAATAAGGGGGGCCCCATTCCATTTTTTAAATTTATTTATTCAATAAATACAAGTACAGAAAACTACACACAAAGCACTGAGTATGTAACACACTGACATATTTCTATTCATCACCTATTGGAAAATAGGTGCAGTACTAGCAACTAACAAAAAAAAAGATAATGGATGCAAAGCCCCCAGGAACTCACTCTATCTATCTATCCCATCTATCTATCTATCTATCTATCTATCTATCTATCTATCTATCTATCTATCTATCTATCATCTATCTATCTATCTATCTGCATTTCATTCCATTTGTCACACTGACAGCACACAGACAGTACACAGACACATGGATGTCTCACGCGTAGATATGGATGGCACACGGACATGGACCAAGGATCTCACCAGTACTGTTTTTTCCATCACTGGAAACACCTGGACGCGTGAATGGGGCCTAAGAGTGCAAATCCAAATCTCACCTCAACCAGGTCTGTAACAGATAATACCCAAAAATGGCAGTGCTGCTCCAATAGGTTAATGTTACAAGCAAAATATAATCTGCACTATGCTAAAAAAATTGGAAGTGAAAAAATATTGCCAAAAAGAACAATTAATAGTGTAATATTTTTATCTTTCTATTATATTTCATATAGTAATCTTGTTAATTTTTAAGAGATACTCTTTTTTTCAATCAACTATATAGTCATGCTTGCCAATCTCTGTCCAGTTTCAGAGATGGCACCACTGACCTGTCATACAGATATTGATCATAATGCTCTGCCCTCACAATACATGATGCTAATAATGGCTATAATGCACAGCGCATATGCAATATTTGACTTTACTGGATTTTCCCTTTGCATATTCATGTGATAGACATATGCACTAGCGACTTGAAGATGTCAATATTAATTAATCACTGTTCATTAATGATATGATGTCTTTGATATACTACTTAAGGCCAATCATTTCACCTTTTGACTGCTTGAGAAAGGTTCTAGGAGGAACTGAAACTTTGTCATTGGATAGGCACTAATAATAAAGGCACCTTATTTTTTTCCACTTATTTGAGAAGTGCTGCCATTTTTATTTGAAATAATAATTTTCTCCTTCAAACTTTGCTTTAGTCAAAGAATGCTCCCTTTGCAGCAATTACAGCATTGGAGACCTTTGGCATTCTAGCAGTTAATTTGCTGAATTAATCTGGAGAAATTTCACCCCATGCTTCCAGAAGCCCATCCCACAAGTTGGTTTGGCTTGATGGGCACTTTTTGCCTACCATACGGTCAAGCTGCTCCCACAACAGCTCAATGGGATTGAGATCTGGTGACTGCGCTGGCCACTCCATTACAGATAGAATACCAGCTGCCTGCTTCTTCACTAAATAGTTCTTGCATAATTTGGAGGTGTGCTTTGGGTCATTGTCCTGTTGTAGGATAAAATTGGCTCCAATCAAGCACTGTCCACAGGTTATGGCATGGCGTTGCAAAATGGAGTGATATCCTTCGTTATTCAAAATCCCTTTTACCTTGTACAAATCTCCCACTTTACCAGCACCAAAGCAACCCCAGACCATCACATTACCTCCACCATGCTTGACAGGTGGCATCAGATACACTTTCAGCATCTTTTCAGTTGTTCTGCATCTCACAAATGTTCTTCTGTGTGATCCAAACACATCAAACTTGGATTCGTCTGTCCATAACACTTTTTTCCAATCTTCCTCTGTCCAATGTCTGTGTTCTTTTGCCCATATTAATCTTTTCCATTTATTAGCCAGTTTCAGATATGGCTTTTTCCTTTCCACTCTGCCCTATTAGCCAGTTTCCTGGATTCGCCTCTTCACTGTAGACGTTGACACTGCCTTTTTGCATGTACTATTTAATGAAGCTGCTAGTTGAGGACCTGTGAGGCATTGATTTCTCAATCTACAGATTCTAATGTACTTATCTTGTTGCTCAGTTGTGCAGCGGGGCATCCCACTTCTCTTTCTACTCTGGTTAGAGCCTGTTTGTGCTCTCCTCTGAAGGGAGTAGTACACACCGTTGTAGGAAATCTTTAGTTTATTGGCAATTTCTTGCATGGAATAGCCTTTATTTCTAAGAACAGCAATAGACTGTTGAGTTTCACATGAAAGTTCTTTGTTTTGTTATGTACAGCTGACATGTGCGCGCAATAGCGGCAGGTGGAATCGCGATCCACCTGCCGCTATTAACCACTTAAATGCCACTGTCAAACACTGACAGCGGCATTTAACTACCGCTTCTGGCCGCGCGGCCGGAAATGCATGCATCGCCGACTCCGTCACATGATTGGGAGATCTTGGATCGGCTCTACCTGCCTTTGCACACATGGGTAACTATTTACCGTCACTTCTTTGTTACTGCGGTCTATTTGGGGGATATTTGTCATTCTTCTTAGACTGACTCTTCTGCGCTTTGGGGGTTTTTTGCGTGTGGGTGTGATTTGGATCTATTGGAGTTATGGAGGACACATTACTTGTGCTGCTTTGGGAACATTATAAGCATTACTCCTCTTCATAAACACCCCCGCTTTACTCTTTGCCCATACTTATGGATATACGATGTAGTTTGGTCTATGTATGTATTATATGATATCCCCTGCATATATTATTCTTAGCACCATTGTGATGGATGTTATTTGACATAGTATATTATACCCAGTGTAGATACTTAGGCTTGGTGAACCGTTCATTGTTTTAATTGGAATCTTGCTTCACACCTGTTGTTTATACGGCTATATATTGTATTGGTTGCTCATTGGAACTGTTAGACACTTTGTATAAACAGTTCTGTTTCTTTGTTTGTTTTATTTCACATTAATAAAGCTTTTTCACATTTGTTTATATTGGCATATTTCTTTGACTCATTTTCCTCCTGTTGTATTTAATATATTTTGAGTCGTTTTTTGTCTGCTATTAATATGCTATTTAGCATATACATGCCACTGGATGCATGGTACTATCATTAGTTTAAAATGTCTTTGGGAATATTTCTTATATGATTGGGAGTCAGCGATGCATCAGGATAGTAGCCATAGAGGTCCTTGAGACCTCTATGGTTACTGATGCCGGCTTGCTGTGAGCGCCACCCTGTAGACGGCTCTCATAGCAAGCCTGCAATTCAGATACATAGCAGCGATCTGATGATCGCTGCTATGTAGCAGAACCGATCCAGTTATGCCAGCTGCTAGCCTCCCATGAAGGCTATTAAAGCATGGCAAAAGTTTAAAAAAAACTTTTAAAAAATATGAAAAAAATAAAAAAAATATAAAAGTTTAAATCACCCTCTTTCGCCCTATCCAAAATAAAACAATAAAAAAATCAAACACATATTTGGTATTGCTGCACTCAGAATCGCCCGATCTATCAATAAAAACTAAATAATAACCTGATTGCTAAACAGCGTAGCGAGAAAAAAATTTGAAACCCCAGAATTACATTTTTTTGGTTGTCGTGACATTGCATTAAAATGCAATAACGGGCAATCAAAAGAATGAATCTGCATGAATGTGGTATCATTAAAAACGTCAGATTGGCACACAAAAAATAAGCCCTCAGCCGACACCAGATCACGAAAAATGGAGGCGCTACGGGTATCGGAAAATGGCACAATTGTTTTTTTTTAGCAAAGTTTTGATTTTTTTTTCACCACTTAGATAAAAAAAACCTAGACATATTTGGTGTCTATGAACTCGAAATGACCTAGAGAATCACAATGGCAGGTCAGTTTTATCATTTAGTGAACCTAGCAAAAAAGCCAAACAAAAAACAAGTGTGGGGTTCCACTTTTTTTGCAATTTCACCGCACTTGGAATTTTTTTCCTGTTTTCTAGTACAAGACATGGTAAAACCAATGGTGTTGTTCAAAAGTACAACTCATCCCGCAAAAAATAAGCCCTTACATAACCATATTGACAGAGAAATAGAAAAGTTATGGCTCTGAGAAGGAGGGGAGCGAGAAACGAAAACGCAAAAATGAAAAAGGGCCGCGTCTTGAAGGGGTTAAAGCCGGATTTGGATACAAAATTATTTCCAAAACTTTAAACATCCCAAGGAGCACTGTGCAAGCGATCATATTGAAATGGAAGGAGTATCATACCACTGCAAATCTACCATGACCCAGCCGTCCCTCTAAACTTTCATCTCAAACAAGGAGAAGACTGATCAGAGATGCAACCAAGAGGCCCATGATCACTCTGGATGAACTGCAGAGATCTACAGCTGAGGTGGAACAGTCTGTCCATAGGACAACAATCAGTCATGCACTGCACATATCTGGCCTTTATGGAAGAGTGGCAAGAAGAAAGCCATTTCTCAAAGATATCCATAAAAAGTGTCGTTTAAAGTTTACAACAAGCCACCTGGTAGTGACACCAGACATGTGGAAGAAGGTGCTCTGGTCAGATGAAACCAAAATCAAACTTTTTAGCAACAATGCCAAACGATATGTTTGGCATGAAGGCAACACAGCTCATCACCCTGAAAACACCATCCCCACTGTCAAACATGGTGGCGGCAGCATCATAGTTTGGGCCTGCTTTTCTTCAGCAGGGACGATGGTTAAAATTGATGGGAAGATGGATGGAGCCAAATACAGGACCATTCTTGAAGAAAACCTGTTGGAATCTGCAAAAGACCTGAGACTGGGACGGAGATTTGTCTTTCAACAAGACAATGATCCCAAACATAAAGCAAAATCTGCAATGGAATGGTTCTCAAATAAACGTATCCAGGTGTTAGAATGGCCAAGTCAAAGTCCAGGCCTCAATCCAATCGAGAATCTGTGGAAAGAGCTGAAAACTGCTGTTCACAACCGATCTCCATCAAACCTCACTGAGCTCGAGCTGTTTGCCAAGGAAGAATGGGCAAGAATTTCAGTATCTCGATGTACAAAACTGATAGAGACATACCCCAAGTGACTTGCAGCTGTAATCACAGCAACAGGTGGCGCAACAAAGTATTAAGCTAAAGGGGCCGAATGATATTGCACGCCCCACTTTTCAGTTTTTGAATTTCCACAAAAATGGAAAATAAGCAATAAATTTCGTTCAACTTCACAATTGTGTTCCACTTGTTTTAGTTTTTTTAAATCATGCCATTCATTTATACTCTAATCTACAGGAAAACATGAAAACAAAAAAAGCATGAAAACAGAAGACTAGGAAAAAAATACCAAGAGAGGTGAAGTGTTGAAAAAGATGTAATTCTGCCACAGTTTTTTCTTTACAGCGTTCTTGTTGTGAAAATGACCTGGCAACGAGACTTCAGGTCAGTACCATAAAGACTGTACACAAACTTATAAGCATTTTGTTAGACTTTAATGGTTAAAAGAAATATTCTGAACTTTGTAAAAGAAAAAATATTATTTATCGCCATTTTAGGGGATCGCTCTATTTTTCGTTGATGCACCTGTGTGAGGGAATTTTTTTGTGCTGAGTTTAGTTTGTATTGAGTCCATTTTGGGGTACATATGACATTTTGATCACTTTTTATTACCAAAGAACGGCAATTCTGGCATCTCGATGGTTTTGGGGGACATTTACCATACGTGTAAAAAAATTCTATATTTTGATAGATTATTTTTTTACAGACACAATGATACCAAACATATTTTTATTTTTGTAGGACAATGTAAATTTATATTTTTTTCAAACTTTTCAAACTTTTTTTTTATTTTGACTTAATTTTTCAATCCCCCTAAGGAATTACAAAAATGAGAGCAAACAGAATCCTCTATAAATCCAATATTTTTTGGACAATCTTTAGAAAGGGTTAATTTCTCACTTTAGGTATTACGAATGTACAAGTATAAAACTTAAGCTACAGATTGCAGACAAGCACAAGTCAGGATTCTCAGAAACTACAGAAATATTTAACAAAGGTTTTGACATTTTCCTACAAGAGCTACTGGCATTAATAATGCTGTATTGATTCAGGAACTTGCAAGTGAGAGGTCAAGAAGATTTTTTTCCCGTACTTAATTCCCACTACTCGTTTTGTCTCTGTTAGAATGTACGCAGAAGAAAGGGAGAACTAAGGAGCCAAAGAGCACTTTTATTAGAGCGATTCTCTTAAACATTGATGGACTGGGTTCCTAGGATACACCATAGTTGTGCTACCCTCTGTACATAAGTCTTATTGTCAGGAAAAAGGACTTGCAAACTCATCTGTTTTCTTCACCGTGAGTTTGAAGGGGTCCGGTGCCACACAATTGGTGTCAGAACGAACCCTGAAGGCGTCCACAGGAGAACCACAATCCCATGCATACACCTCGGGACCCCTTTGGTGTTTAGGGGCACAGATATAGATGTTGGCCAAAATCCCTTAGAAGCTGGCATGCTGTTCGCCACAATTTTCACATTGATTGGTAATGGTTGACATTTTGTGGCCACATCCTATCCTCTAGTATGCCGCTTCATGTAACCTTTCTTATAGGCCACATTCTCACTCTTAGTATTGGGTCACTATTTAACATCAATATTTGTAAGCCAAAGCCAGGTTTTGGTGAAAAATACCAAAGTGGTGACGTGTTTCTATTTATTTTTCCTCTGTTTGTTCTGCTCCTGATTTTGCATTACAAATACTGAAGTCAAATACTGATCAAATACTGATAGTGTGACTGTGACCTTAGAAGGAAGATCTCCAACTGAACTATTCATGATGCGACTTCTTGGCTAACATAAGGTAGCCAGATATCTCAAACATGGATATGGGTTTGATACAAATTCCAATGCATGTTATATAAACTCTGTGTTATTCCACTGTAAGGAGATAGACCGGGACCACGGGTACCTGCATTCTGGGTCGGGAACTTCCCCTGCTGCCAGAGGGAGACCTGAGAGAGAAGGAGCTTCCTACTGACAGGAGGGCGGGGAGAACCCAGAAAGAGCGCGCAGCCACAGGACTATAAGAAAGAAAAGCGTGCATGCAGGAGGGGTTGGCGCCAAGGAAGTACAGCTCGCAGAGTGGTGAGCAGTGCGCTTTGCTTCCCCCACCTGAGAGTGCTGGGCCTGTGACAGGCCGTGCTGCTGCTGTCCAGGATAGGAGCTGTAGTGCTGGCGGGATTAGCCATGCCAGCAGAACCGGGCCAACAGTGAAGAGCTGAACCAGCAGAGCAGAGCCGTGCCAGCAGAGCGGAGCTGTGCGGAGCCATGCGTAGCTAAGCCAGGTGCCGTACTCGGCGTGATATTGAGTAGAGCACACGCCCTGTAATCTGCTGCTGCAGTGCAGTATAGTGCAACCTCCACCAGGGGGTGCTGGTGAGGGAAGAGAGGTTGCACACACAGCGTAGCAACACTGAGCAGCAGCACAGGTGCCACAGGTAACAAAGAGTAGTCAGACAAGCCGAATCCAAAACTGCCAGGAGCTGAAGTACCAAAGATAACAGCAAAACACGTAGTCAGGGACAAGCAAGAAGTCAGAGTCTACTGGGAATGTGGTAACCAAAACGTGAGACGTAAGACGAAGTCGGGGTAAAAGCCAGAGTCGAAGCCAGTCAGGAAGTGTGGTATCAGAGATGGAAAACAAGGGGCGAAGTCCAGAGATCAGGTCGAGTCATACATGAGTACAGGCAGTCAGAGGCACAAGGATCACTAATACAGGTATACAGGTTAGGGGCTCAAGCCAGGAAGCATGAACTATAGCTGACACTGGCCCGCAGGCTGCAGAGGACTGAAATAGCCAAGCCATCTTCAAAATGACGCAGAGGGGATTAACGCCTGCATGACCAGTCCAGAGACAAGTGTAGAGAAAACAATGTGAGCACAACTAGTCAGAGGTGCTAAGGTTTAGGTCCCAAACCATGCAAATAGTGAATAAAAACCTAGCACTCAACTTAAATATATATGCTGAAAATTTATTATAGTATACACGAAGACGTTTCAGTCTGGTGAGACCTTCATCAGTTATAGAAATATCCATTATTTGGCACCCATAAGCTGGAGAAACAAGGAGTAATAGTTCCTTAAGCAGACGTGCTTCCAGACACGGCATCTGTTGTGAATTCTGTGATCAAGCTCCCTCCTGTGGTCACGAGTGGTACTGCGGCTTCTGAGTTTCCTTCCTCAGGTGATGAGGTTAAGTCGTTAGGTGCTGCTCTATTTAACTCCACCTAGTGCTTTGATCCTGGCCTCCAGTCAATGTTCTAGTATTGGTCTAGCTTCCTCCTGGATCGTTCCTGTGGCCTGTCTGCTCAGCATAAGCTAAGTTCTGCTTATGTTACTTTTGTTGCTATATTTTCTGTCCAGCTTGCTTAATTGGTTTTTCTTGCTTGCTGGAAGCTCTGAGACGCAGAGGGAGCACCTCCGTACCGTTAGTCGGTGCGGAGGGTCTTTTTGCCCCTCTGCGTGGTTGTTTGTAGGTTTTTGTGTTGACCGCAAAGCTATCTTTCCTATCCTCGGTCTATTCAGTAAGTCGGGCCTCACTTTGCTAAATCTATTTCATCTCTGTGTTTGTGTTTTCATCTTACTCACATTCATTATATGTGGGGGGCTGCCTTTTCCTTTGGGGAATTTCTCTGAGGCAAGGTAGGCTTATTTTTCTGTCTTCAGGCCTAGCTAGTTTCTCAGGCTGTGCCGAGTTGCATAGGGAGCGTTAGGCGCAATCCACGGCTACCTCTAGTGTGGTGTGATAGGATTAGGGATTGCGGTCAGCAGAGTTCCCACGTCTCAGAGCTCGTCCTATGTTTTTTGGTTATTGTCAGGTCACTTTGTGTGCTCTGAACTTCAAGGTCCATTGTGGTTCTGAATTACCTATTCATAACAGGCATCCACCGCTAGTCTGGCAAGTTAAGTTGAGTGCTAGGTTTCTATTCACAGTCCAGAGACAAGACAGCTGAAGTCAAACTCAGGACTGGATCATGACAGTCCAAGAGTGACCACATACTTGACAGGCCCCTTCATACAGGTCCAATGTTTGTGGATGACCGACTGTTAGGGCACCACTACCCTCCACACTAGGAGGTGACCCCAATTGAAAGCAGAGACTGCACTGAGCGTGCGACGGCTAGCCAGAGCCTCTCTACCAAGGACTTGTGTACACCGCAGAGCGAAGTCCTGTTCTGGTGGTTCCCTATACTAGACTCGGTATCGTGCTAGGTACTTTTTGAGCACGGGAAATCTTCATACCTTCCAGAGACTGCGACCAGATGACCTGAACCGCTGTTGTCGGTGCCACCGTTGGATTTCCTCCTGTCAGCGGCTCCATCGAGACGACCCTCGCCGCTGTTGCCAGTGCCACCATTGGAACCTTGAACTTGCTCACATCAGAAGTCTACAGTCCGATAAATTTAACCTCTTTATTACTGAACTTCTGTCCGTCCCTATCCTACCCTGCCATCCTCCCAGTTATGCCCCATTCCTTACCTTCACCCTTCAACCCCCTACTCCCTACGAGGAGTATTGTTATTTGTTAAATAAATACCCTAACTCTTGGTCTGCCTCCTGTCCGTGGCAACATCCCTTGTTCCTGCGATATCTACACTTGGCGTAGTCGGCAAGATGTTGTACAATGGCGCAGAGGTTGCAGATCAAGCAGTTAGAGGGGGCCCAAGATCCAGCATTTCCCTGGGAGCCTAGTTAAATAACATCCCAAAGTTCAATGGGACTAATGCTATGCTGTGGAGTTGGACTGAGCGCTTAAGGGGGATGTTGAGGATGCATCCCATCACCCCGGCCCTGGAAGCAAAGGTAGCAGTGATGGGTTTTCATGGGGAGGCTAGGGACTCTGTCATGTTGTGACCCCCTCAAATGAGAAACACCCTGGGAAAAGAGTAGTTAATACTTGAGAAGACACGTGGGGACCATACGAACATATGGGAGTTACGTATGTGTCTGTTCAGGTGTATTCAAAGAGAGGGGGAGACGGTGACACAATTTGTGAATGCGCTGCAGGAACTCCATACTGCCATCGCTCGCAAAGACGGAGTAGGCATAGGGTCCATTGACTTAGTGCTGCAAGACCAGCTAGTGACAGACCTACGTGACGTGCTGCTGAAGCAGGCTCTGAGGGAGAACTTGAAAGTAAAACCAAGCATGACCTTCTCTGAATTAGGGGCAGAAGCGCGCATAAGCAAGCAGGAGCAGGGGATTGCAGCCTTGACAGGGATGGTCCGGAGTTGCGGAGTACCTAACTCGAATGAAGAAGAGCCCCACTCAGAGCAAGACAGTGCCACGATGTTGGATGGCAAAAAGGGATAGAGAGGGTGTCGACTGTCCACGGTAAAATGTCTGCGCTGTCCCGATGTGTGGAGACAAGTCTGGCAGAACTCCAACCTGGGTCTAGAGGTCCCGACGATGAGGATCGACCTGAAGA
Organism: Ranitomeya imitator; assembly: GCF_032444005.1. Classification (NCBI taxonomy): domain Eukaryota; kingdom Metazoa; phylum Chordata; class Amphibia; order Anura; family Dendrobatidae; genus Ranitomeya; species Ranitomeya imitator. Next base: position 87,626,827 of record NC_091287.1, on the reverse strand, counting down.
AGAGGAAGGGACGACTATCCGGGTGGTCCATCGGGGTAAATCGCCATCATGCTTGCCACAAGCTCCCAACAAAGGAGAGGTGACTAGCATAACAGAGACGCCCACTCCTACGGTTCTCATTGATGAGAAGGAAGAGCTGCTAGAATCGTCCCCTGAGGTGGAAAGTTTGCCAGCGTCAGCTCACAAGATCCTGCCAACTACAGCATGGATGACAAAGGGTCCGGCCTGCATGGTCTTAACGCATCCAAATCTAGTTCTGACAGGAATGCGCCTGTCAAAGAGAGGGGGAGCTATGGTAAAGAATTGGCAGGACTTAGTCCCCAAACTGAGGAGCACGTGCAAGAAGTCCCTATGATTTCCGCTGATGATTAAGAGAAGGGAGAACTGTCTGCTCAAACGTCTGTTAGTGGCAAAGCTAAGAAGAAGAAGAAAAAGAAGACGACGATGGATGCAGTAGGTAAATGTGACAACACCAAATTCGTCAGGAATTTTCTTCTACGACTGCCAATGAAGAAGAGGAAGAATTTCTTGACCTGGCCAACGAGCAACTTCTAGACCATTTAGTTTTACAGTATGTGAAAGAAGAAAGGCAGGAGAAGACATGAAAATTGCGGGTGTCTGTCTCCTCTCTAAAGAGAAAAGAAGAACACGAAGAGTCCTCGCTCATGGAATGGCGAGCTACAAGAGAGGGGGGATGTAAGGAGATAGACCGGACCGCGGGTACCTGCATTCTGGGTCCAGAACTGAAAGGGCTGCATCCTCTGTTTCTGGGGGGAAGCCTGAGGGAGGTGGATCTTCCCCTGCTGCCGGAGAGGGCCTGAGAGAGACAGAGCTTCCTGCTGATAGGAGGGGTGGGGAGAGAGAGCCCAGAAAGAGCACGCAGCCACAGGAGTATAAGGAGCGTGCAGAGTGGTGAGCAGCATGCTCTGTTTCCCCCACCTGAGAATGCTGGGCCTGTGACAGGCCATGCTTTTGCTGTCCAAGATAGGAGCTGAGGGGATTAGCCGCTCCAGCAGAGCCGGGCCAGCAGTGAAGAGCCGAACCAGCAGAACAGAGCCGTGCCAGCAGAGCAAAGCTGTGAGGAGCCGTGCGGAGCTAAACCAGGTGCCGTACCCGGTGTAAGTACCGCACATGCCCTGCCCAAGAGTGACCGCATACATGACAGACCCCTGCGTACAGGTCCACCGTTTGTGTCTAACCTCTTTATTTCTGAAATTCCGTTCGGCCCTATCCTACCCTGCCATCCTCCCAGTCCTGCCCCATTCCTTACCTTCACCCTTCAACCCCCTTCTCCCTGCGAGGAGTATTGTTCTTTGTTAAATACCCTAACTCTTGGTCTGCCTCCTGTCCGTGGAGACATCCCACATATCTGTGATTTCTACACCATCATAACGAACTTGAAGTTCAGTGAAGTTCTTTATGAAATAAGTAGAGTTGCATAATGTTATGTGTATAACCAGAAGCAAAAATAGACCTAGATGCAATGAGCAGTAATGTGTCTAATATGTGTGCTGCACATCAATTATCCACTTGAGCTTAATGACTGAAGGAAATCTAAAAACTATAGCCAAGGGCTAAAGGTTTCTAAAACTTCAGCTACAGTCTGTAATCTTTCCAACCCAGTTAGTTCATAACAAACCTTGCTGGAAAGCAGACAGCTTGTAATTTTTTTGGCAAAATGAAACCGATTCTCAGTTTAATTAATATCATTGCAGATATGTAATAATTTCAGGTAATAGACACTTTGCACTCTTGTCTTGCCAAGATGCTGGAGGTCTATTGCAAATGCACATTAAAAGTGTTAAATGACCTGATGTAGATGACTTATAGACAACTGTATTTCTCCTGATTTTTTTATATTTATTTTTGAAAGGTGTGGCGGTGTACAAGCAGAGTAGGCGCCGTGGCTGAGGTCTGCATCTGTGCCCAGTCACGTTACAGGAAAATTGGTATACTGGAGGGATGCGTGTGCTGCTGTTACCTTGAGAATATGCCTCTGCAGACCTCATGCTGCCACTTGACATGGTAGGCCAGATCCAGATGGAGTAGAGATGAGTTAGGGAGGCCAGAGTCCATAAATAAACTTTTCTATACTGAACAACTTGATTAGAAGTATATACATCAGATAGTAAGCATAACATTTCAAGAATACTTCTGCACAATCCAGAAAAGGTACTTATGATAGTACATTACTTCCATTACATGTTACATAAGTACAGCAAACATTATGAGACACAACCTCTCCTGTGAGGACCGCACGGGTTGACGTCTGTCGCTATGGTCCCTCACAGCTAGTTTCAACTCCCAGTTGATTCGTGAGGACTTCACTGGCTGATGTGCGTTGGTACAACTCCTCACTAAATGTTTCACAGGTAGAGAGTTATTCTCTGTACAGGTATGAAAAAGAAATTAGTTCACAGTGTAAAATTCTGTACTTATTAATACAACCTTTATTTAAGTCTTGACTTAATGCAAAATTAGTGGTTTAAAAATGAGACCACTATCACCATTAAAAAGGAAAGAAGATAGAACCAGGAGGTGCCTAAACCTATCAGGTTGCTAGACTGTTCCTTCCTATTTGCAGCGGAGGTTAGCACCATCTGCGAACTGGTGCCCCCGCTCACCGACGGTTGCCCCTTTTATCCTTATATGACCCTGTATGGGATGGAGAAAGGGTGTCACAATCAATTTTTGGATTTGTGACAGCTCTGGTTCCACTTTTTTTTTAAATGTAGCCTTTTTCTTTTCAGTCCATCGGGGGTTAATGTCAGTCCCCCCCCCCCCCCTCGCTGGCAATCTGGTATAACTACAGTGCTGCTGGGTGGTAACCACTCCAACCATGTGTTAAATGGTCACCTGATGCATCAGCTGACTGTTGATGATGGAGTTTATCTTTGGAGCACAGCCTAGCAGGAGCAGCTCTCTGGTGTCAGCCACTTCTGGTGTTTGGAGTCCTGTTGCTGTGCTATTTGTGGTGTGAAGCTTTGCAGCGGTGTCTGGAAGCTAAGTGCTGTATTTTCACCTTGTCCCTTTGGCGTTTGTCACTGTCCCCTGTGTTGTATTATCTGCCGTGGTGAGGCTAGTGCTCCTTGCTACAGTAACAGGACTCCAAACACCAGAAGTGGCTGACACCAGAGAGCTGCTCCTGCTAGGCCGGTCTCCAAAGATAAACTCTATCACCAACAGCCAGCTGATGCATCAGGTGACCATTTAAAGGATGGTGGGAGTGGTCACCACCCACATCAGCTGACCCAGCAGCACTGCAGTTACACCACATTGCCAGCAGGGGGGAAAAACTGACATTAACCACCGATGGACTGAAAGGAAAAAGCTACATTTAAACAAAGTGGAACCAGAGCTGCCACAAATCCAAAAATGGATCGTGCAAAGGGTATGTAGGAAGCCTGGGAGAATGCATACATGGCCAAAAATTGGCCTTGTTTATATTGAAAATCTAAATCTTTGTTGCTAGGGCCACCATCAGGGTATTACTGCCCTCCTTGCTGTTTGGGGCCCGGTGAGCAGCAATAGAGAAGGGGGTCCACAGGTCCGGGGTTCTGCTCCTGTGCTTCTTCTCATCGGGCCCCAAGAGCTGTGCATCATCGGGCCCCAAGTGCTATGCACTGCGGGCTTGTGGCACACACATCAATGAACCTTGACCGCTGCACAACTCCTGCTCCCTTTGTACTTCCGAGTTAAATGTCAGAGCGTGCGTGATGACATCATCGTGCATGTGCCAACATGTATCGGATGCTGGAAGCAGAGCTGCACTGCTGGGGAGTGACTGTGAGGTAAGTATGAAAAACTTTTTTTTCTTTATAAAATGAATTCAATGGGTGACGGGGTGAGGGTAACTGCAAGTGATGAAGTGGGGCGTGTAAGTGGGACTGCACATGATGGAGTTTGGGGGTTAAAGGAGACTGCACATGATGAAGTGGGGGGAGTGTGGCTGCACATGATGGAGTGGGGCTGCACATGATGAAGAGGGGTAAAGGGGGACTGCACATGAAGTAGGAGGTAAGGGGGACTGCATATGATGAAGTGGGTGGAGGGTACAGGGGACTGCAAATGAGGAAGTGGAGGGAGGGGATGGGGGACTGCAAATGATGAATTCAGTGTGAAGGATGGGGAAAGCAATTTAATTGAAGGTGGGGGTGGAGAGAGCAAAGGGTGAATTGAAGGTGGGGGTGGGGAGTTCAAATAATGATCTGGGGAGAACAAATAATGAATTTTGAGGGATGGGGAGTAAATGATGTATTGAATGTGGGGTAGAGCAGTTGATAATGCATAGAGGGTGGGAGAGAAAGACATGACAATGAATTGGGGCAGGAGGGGCATGTAAATATAATGAATTGGGGTTAGGGTTAGAGCAGGAAGTAGATAGTGGGGGCGTTGAGGATGAAGTGACTGGCAATGAATTGAGGGAAAGAGTACAGGTGCTAATTAATTAATTTATATATTAAATGAGGAAAGTGGCTATATTTATAGTTAGTGGGTGCACAGTGGCAGATAATTTATATTTGGAATGGTGGGTTGCATGATAACCAGTTATATATTGATTGTGGGTGCACCACTGTATTCATATAACATAGTAACATAGTAACATAGTTAGTAAGGCCGAAAAAAGACATTTGTCCATCCAGTTCAGCCTATATTCCATCATAATAAATCCCCAGATCTACGTCCTTCTACAGAACCTAATTGTATGATACAATATTGTTCTGCTCCAGGAAGACATCCAGGCCTCTCTTGAACCCCTCGACTGAGTTCGCCATCACCACCTCCTCAGGCAAGCAATTCCAGATTCTCACTGCCCTAAAAGTAAAGAATCCTCTTCTATGTTGGTGGAAAAACCTTCTCTCCTCCAGACGCAAAGAATGCCCCCTTGTGCCCGTCACCTTCCTTGGTATAAACAGATCCTCAGCGAGATATTTGTATTGTCCCCTTATATACTTATACATGGTTATTAGATCGCCCCTCAGTCGTCTTTTTTCTAGACTAAATAATCCTAATTTTGCTAATCTATCTGGGTATTGTAGTTCTCCCATCCCCTTTATTAATTTTGTTGCCCTCCTTTGTACTCTCTCTAGTTCCATTATATCCTTCCTGAGCACCGGTGCCCAAAACTGGACACAGTACTCCATGTGCGGTCTAACTAGGGATTTGTACAGAGGCAGTATAATGCTCTCATCATGTGTATCCAGACCTCTTTTAATGCACCCCATGATCCTGTTTGCCTTGGCAGCTGCTGCCTGGCACTGGCTGTTCCAGGTAAGTTTATCATTAACTAGGATCCCCAAGTCCTTCTCCCTGTCAGATTTACCCAGTGGTTTCCCATTCAGTGTGTAATGGTGATATTGATTCCTTCTTCCCATGTGTATAACCTTACATTTATCATTGTTAAACCTCATCTGCCACCTTTCAGCCCAAGTTTCCAACTTATCCAGATCCATCTGCAGCAGAATACTATCTTCTCTTGTATTAACTGCTTTACATAGTTTTGTATCATCTGCAAATATCAATATTTTACTGTGTAAACCTTCTACCAGATCATTAATGAATATGTTGAAGAGAACAGGTCCCAATACTGACCCCTGCGGTACCCCACTGGTCACAGCGACCCAGTTAGAGACTATACCATTTATAACCACCCTCTGCTTTCTATCACTAAGCCAGTTACTAACCCATTTACACACATTTTCCCCCAGACCAAGCATTCTCATTTTGTGTACCAACCTCTTGTGCGGCACGGTATCAAACGCTTTGGAAAAATCGAGATATACCACGTCCAATGACTCACCGTGGTCCAGCCTATAGCTTACCTCTTCATAAAAACTGATTAGATTGGTTTGACAGGAGCGATTTCTCATAAACCCATGCTGATATGGAGTTAAACAGTTATTCTCATTGAGATAATCCAGAATAACATCCCTCAGAAACCCTTCAAATATTTTACCAACAATAGAGGTTAGACTTACTGGCCTATAATTTCCAGGTTCACTTTTAGAGCCCTTTTTGAATATTGGCACCACATTTGCTATGCGCCAATCCTGCGGAACAGACCCTGTCGCTATAGAGTCCCTAAAAATAAGAAATAATGGTTTATCTATTACATTACTTAGTTCTCTTAGTACTCGTGGGTGTATGCCATCCGGACCCGGAGATTTATCTATTTTAATCTTATTTAGCCGGTTTTGCACCTCTTCTTGGGTTAGATTGGTGACCCTTAATATAGGGTTTTCATTGTTTCTTGGGATTTCACCTAGCATTTCATTTTCCACCGTGAATACCGTGGAGAAGAAGGTGTTTAATATGTTAGCTTTTTCCTCGTCATCTACAACCATTCTTTCCTCACTATTTTTTAAGGGGCCTACATTTTCAGTTTTTATTCTTTTACTATTGATATAGTTGAAGAACAGTTTGGGATTAGTTTTACTCTCCTTAGCAATGTGCTTCTCTGTTTCCTTTTTGGCAGCTTTAATTAGTTTTTTAGATAAAGTATTTTTCTCCCTATAGTTTTTTAGAGCTTCAATGGTGCCATCCTGCTTTAGTAGTGCAAATGCTTTCTTTTTACTATTAATTGCCTGTCTTACTTCTTTGTTTAGCCACATTGGGTTTTTCCTATTTCTAGTCCTTTTATTCCCACAAGGTATAAACCGCTTTCACTGCCTATTTAGGATGTTCTTAAACATTTCCCATTTATTATCTGTATTCTTATTTCTGAGGATATTGTCCCAGTCTACCAGATTAAGGGCATCTCTAAGCTGGTCAAACTTTGCCTTCCTAAAGTTCAGTGTTTTTGTGACTCCCTGACAAGTCCCCCTAGTGAAAGACAGGTGAAACTGTACAATATTGTGGTCGCTATTTCCTAGATGCCCGACCACCTGCAGATTTTTTATTCTGTCAGGTCTATTAGATAGTATTAGGTCTAAAAGTGCTGCTCCTCTGGTTGGATTCTGCACCAATTGTGAAAGATAATTTTTCTTGGTTATTAGCAGAAACCTGTTGCCTTTATGGGTTTCACAGGTTTCTGTTTCCCAGTTAATATCCGGGTAGTTAAAGTCCCCCATAACCAGGACCTCATTATGGGTTGCAGCTTCATCTATCTGCTTTAGAAGTAGACTTTCCATGGTTTCTGTTATATTTGGGGGTTTGTAACAGACCCCAATGAGAATTTTGTTACCATTTTTCCCTCCATGAATTTCGACCCATATGGACTCGACATCCTCATTTCCTTCGCTAATATCCTCCCTTAAAGTGGACTTTAGACAAGACTTTACATAGAGACAAACCCCTCCTCCTCTCCGATTTTTACGATCCTTTCTAAACAGACTGTAACCCTGTAAGTTAACTGCCCAGTCATAGCTTTCATCTAACCATGTCTCGGTTATTCCCACTATGTCAAAGTTACCTGTAGATATTTCTGCTTCTAGTTCTTCCATCTTGTTTGTCAGGCTTCTGGCGTTTGCGAGCATGCAGTTTAGAGGATTTTGTTTTGTTCCAATCTCCTCGCTGTGGATTGTTTTAGAAATGTTCTTACCTCCCTTCTGAGTATGTTTTCCTGGATCTTCTTTGTTCAAGTCTAATGTTTTTCTTCCCGTCCCCTCTTCTTCTAGTTTAGATGTGTAGTGCAGAAGAAAGTGAAAAAGTGGGGAATGTGCTCTGGAAGCGGTGCTCTGGGTAACTGTGTTATTTTATGCAGAGATGAGTCCTGGCTGGAAGAAGTGACAGCGGTCTGTGCTGGATGAAAAAGAAAAGCAAAGCTGAAGGACTTCAGCTAGAGACGTCACTGGTGAATCAATGTGTTACCTGTACACTGACACTATACACTGTATACTATATACAGAGCTCCTGTGTATAATGTCACTGGTGATCACTGTATTATCGGTACACTGACACTATATACAGAGCTCCTGTGTACATTATCACCTGTGATCACTGTTATTACCTGTACACTGACACTATACACTGTATACTATATACAGAGGTCCTGTGTATAATGTCACTAGTGATCACTGTATTACATGTACCCTGACAATATATACAGAGCTCCTGTGTAGAATATCACCAGTGATCACTATATTACCTGTACACTGACAGTAAATACAGAGTTCCTGTGTGCAATGGCACTTAGTATTGTGTTTTTGTTATTAATTATCACTATTGTAGTATTCAGTCACTATGTGGTGGTAATATGTGGGCTGGCCATGGTGTGGCAGCATTTGTTCCTTGTATGTGGTATTATTCAGTCACTAGGTGATGCTAATATGTGGCCTGGCCATGGTGTGGCCGTATTTGTTCCTTGTATGTGGTATTATTTGGTCACTATGTGGTGGTAATATGTGGTCTGGTCATGGTGTGACAATATTTATCCCTTTTATGTGGTATAAATGGTCATGTATGTGACTCATTCCCTTAAAGAAAAATACATAAAAATATATTTATTTTTAATAGTTTAGAGTAGAGTAGGGCCCCACCAAAAGAGTGGCAGCTTAAAAATTCTTTTAGCCAGAACAAAAGCTGCTGGTTATGAATGTGATCTGGTGTTTGATGGGAACTGTTAATATCTGATTGGTGAGGACATGGTGGAGAAGTTGAATGTTTCCAAGAGTGGGCGGTGGGATGGTAGAGGCGGAGCTGGGGTGGACCCTGGGCGGAGTCTCAAGGTGGCCCGAAAATGTTGTCAGTATGGGGCCCCAAAATTCCTAGTGGCAGCCCTGTTTGTTGCAGAAATTTATATTGGATGTAAAGTATCTGTGGCTTCAATTTGATAAGGTGCATTACTGCTGTTTAATAGGCAATAGGAAAGAAGCAATTCATTAGGAAAGAAGGACATATTTCCCTTATCTGTGCCCTGCCTGACAGTGGGGGTTGGCACCCTAAGTTGATAACAAAATTGGCGCCCCTGCTCCAACTGGCTGACCCTCCTTTCCCTAAAAATGTCAACAGATGCTACATGGGTAGCCAGAAATAAGTATACTGGGTAGTGAAGGAGGGCAATACAAATTAGAAGGTAGGGGGTATCTAGCAATCATATATGATTACAAGTACAAATTGATATAAAAGATAAACAACTTGATATTGATGAACCATCCCAAATGTTAGGTATATATGAGACCAACAGCTCTAAAAAAAACACTCATGAAAAATTCAGGACATAAGGGTATGAGCTAATGAAGATTCATCACAAATATATAATCAAAAAACAGAACTCAGAGCTCTGAGGAACACTTGATGCATTTCCCTTTTCAAAGGTTCATCAGGAGTGAATAGGATGTTAAGAGACTACTTAGTTGGTAGATGTTCCAATTCACCCAGCATGGTACCAGGGTTTGGGGGTTAAGCACCTGAGGATCAATCCCTCCTGATGGTGTGCTGTGGGGTTGCCAGTGCGCAGGTCATATGGTGCCAACCTCCGCTACAAGGTAAGGCTAGGTTCACATTCCGTTAGGGCAATCCGTTTAGAGCATACGCTAGCGGATTGCGCTAACGCAATGTCCCAAAAAGGATCGCGTTTGGCGATCCCGCTAGCGCAGATACCCGATCTGCGCTAGCGAGGAACGGACCTCGGACACTGCAAGCAGCGTCCGAGGTCCGTCCGAAACTAACGGGACATCGCTAGCGTATGCCAAAAATGGCATGCGCTAGAGATCCGTTAGCACATTGCAGTCAATGGGTGCGCTAACGGATCCATTACATAGCGTTAATTGCGACAATTGCGCCATGTAACGGAGTCCGCTAGCGGACACCCGTTAACGCAATGTGAACCTAGCCTAAGAACTGCCTAGCAATTGAATAGGTTCAGGCACCCCTTGGTCCTATCTGCTTTCATTTTTAATGGTGATAGTGGTCTCGTTTTAAATCACAAATTTCACGTTAAGTCAAGACTTAAATAAAGGCTATATTAATAAGTACAGAATTTTACACGGTGAATTAATTACAACTCCTCACTACTATCCAAGTCCATTAAATGAGGGCCACATGCTCCTTGCTGTACCACTGCATCTTCAGCTCCTATCTCAGCCTTGCAATCTTCTACTCTATGACCCTCAGGTCTGGCTACACTCTAATTTCTTATGTAGTATGAAAAATGTTTGCTTTTTACCCACTTCCCTGAAATAAATCCTTCTGCTACTTAGTCCTTTTTTCCTTCAGAACATGCTCTCCGATTATGGCCTCCCTTCTTCACACACACCCCCATTTCAATGAGGGTATGCGAGCAACAGAACCATAGGTGTTAGGGTTGGCGGAACGCACCGAGTATATATATGTATTATTAGGTGCGTTCGCAACCCGGGGTCCACCGTGCAGGAGAGGAACCTGCTGCTGGCAAATGGCGGCGCTATATGGCGATATAAGCGAACTCTGTTAACTCCACAGAGTCGCTAGGAACAAGATGCTGTGCCCTATTAACCTCACAGAGGTACACAGCTACCAACCAGAGGAAACTGTGGTCATGCAGACAGAGAAAACAGACAAACAACTCCTCACCGGAGTTGCCGGTATTCTAGCGGCTTATTTCAGCCAAGGCCCTGAATACACTCATACAAACTCCTCACCGGGGGTGCCGGTATTCTAAGGGCTTATTTCAGCCAAACCCTAACTGCATCCAAACATGACCACACTGGCTCTGAGCTCATAAACATTGGTTTGATACTAGCGCATGGCTGTGTGGCCATGCAAACCTTTTATAGCTGCAGCAACTTCAGGACCTTCCTAGAGGACCAATGGGAGCTGCTACAGTACCTGAGCAACTTCAGGACCTTCCCAGAGGATCAATGGGAACTGCTGCAGTGTCTGAGCATGTGACCCTCGACCTCCAATGAGAGGTCTTACCCTTGGCATGCTCAGAAGGGGAAAAGCAGGACTTAGTCCCAGAGACGTCTGCTCGCCGCTGACCAGTCCTGGCTATAAAGGCAGAGCCTGGAAGAACAGTAGTAACCAGTCGCCCAGTATCAGCCTGAGGCCGGAGTCACACTACAGTGAGATACGGCCGAGTCTCGCAGGTTAAAAACAAGCTCTGGCACCGGCACTCTGGAGTGGAGCGTGCGGCTCCATGTATTGCTATGCGGCTGCATGCTCCGCTTTGGAGTGCCAATGCCAGAGCTTGGTTTTAACCTGCGGGACTCGGCCGTATCTCGCTGTGTGTGATCCCGGCCTTAGTCAGATACTGGGACCGATGTCTCTGCTGAGCAGGCTCCACTGCGGCTGGAGAAGAATGGGAGACCGCAGCGGAGGTGGTTCGAGATTTCCCCTGTGCAGAGGCAAGAACTCGACACCTAACAATAATGTCTGAATTCTTTCACTGCCTTTCCATAAATGCCTAACAACAATAACCTGCTCCTACCGGCTTTGTTTCTCCTAACATGAGCTGTTATTTGAAATAGAAAGATTTGAATACACATATGCTTTATTTATGAATCTTCCTATGAATCCTTCCTCACAATCTTGTAATCAAACAGGTAGGGGCCACACCCATTTCAATAGAGTTAGCTTGAGAAGGATGCTAGTTCCTCTGGAGCCAACCACTAAGCTCCTGCAGACTTAGGCTGCCATCACACTAGCAGTATTTGGTCAGTATTTTACATCAGTATTTGTAAGCCAAAACCAGGAGTGGAACAATTAGAGAAAAAGTATAATGGAAAAATTTGTACCACTTCTGTATTTATCACCCACTCCTGGTTTTGGCTTACAAATACTGATGTAAAATACTGACCAAATACTGCTAGTGTGACGGCAGCCTTATAGTAGACAGAATGAGGGAAATATGCACCTAAAGGCACTTTGCAGATGCTTCCAATAGGATATATTGTCAGTATTTCATATCCATTGGTTACACAGTATTAATTTGCTTGGAGGAATTCCACCCTGCAGCCTGGACTCCTTTGACCTATGTATGCAATGAACATAGCCTATACGTCTAATGAAGGGTCTTCACCGGAAACATTAACGAAATTTAGTGTACTTACCGCTGTCTAGCCAATGGATATGAAATACGTAAAATCCTATTTGAAACATCTCCAAGTGCCTTTTAGGTGTGCAGTTCTTTCACTCTGTCTACTAACTTGGTAGTATGATGCCTATGCAGCATCAATAGTAAAAACATCTAATGTTAAAAATAATAAAAAACAAAAAACCTGCTATTCTCACCTTCCGTAGTCCGACGATGCGCCCGCGCCTGCCGCCAGCTTCCTTTCCCAGAGATGCATTGCTAAGTGATCTGGGTAATTTCGCAATGCATCCTGGGAACGCAAGATGGCGGCAGCCGCGCACGCATCGCCAGAGGTTCGCTGGATCTACGCTGGATCCCGCCGGCGGGTGAGTATATAACTATTTTTTATTTTAATTATTTTTTTTAACAGGGATATGGTGCCCACACTGCTAAATACTACGTGGGCTGTGTTAGATACCGCGTGGCTGCTATATACTACCTGGCCAGTGTTAGATACTATGTGGGCTGTGTTCTATACTGCATGGGCTGCGTTATATACTACATGGCTGCTATATACTTTGTGGGCAGTGTTATATACTACGTGGCTGTGTTCCATACTGCATGCTATATTCTACGTGGCCACTGTTAGATACTATGTGGGCTGTTGTCTATATTACTAGGCCAGTGTTACATACTATGTGGTCTGTGTTATATACTGCGTGGCTGCTATATACTGTGTGGGCTGTGTTATATACTACGTGGGCTGTGTTATTTACTGCGTATATATATATATATATATATATATATATATCCAGCCATCTATATTGTTCTTTTATTCTATAAAGTTCTGACAACATGTCTCCGAATTTCCAAACAATACATTTTGTATTTTTTCCTGAAAAGGAGAAATGGTCAAAATTTTAAAAAACCCCAGCGCTTTCAGAACTCAAATAATGCAAAGAAAACAAGTTCATAATCATTTAGAAACAACAATTCTAATGTTTTAACTCGGGAAGAGTTCAGAAATCAATATTTTGTGTAATAACCATGATTTTTAATCACAACTTTCATGCATCTTAGCATGCTTACCACCATTCTTTCACACTGCTTCTGGCGCAAACATTTAAGCAGTTCTTCTTTGTTTGATGGCTTGTGACTATCAGTCATCCTCTTGGTTACATTCCAGAGGTTTTCATTGGGGTTCAGGCCTAGAGATGGTGGTCTCTTAATGTTTGTAAGAGCTGTATATATATATATATATATATATATATATATATATATATAGAGAGAGAGAGAAAATATATATGTGTTACTGATATCTATATATCTATGTATTCTATGTGTATATATCTATTCTATTCTAATCGGTCACTCAGTGATTTTACTGTACGTGGCACATGAATTGTCGGCTTTTCAAAGGATCTAGAGGTATGTTTCTACAGGAAGTATTTTTTTTCTGGTGGCACTCAAATTTATTAGAATGCACAAAGAGACTCAAGTTAGCCCCAAAAAAGAAAAAAACGCTCCAAAACCGCAACAAAAAAGCACCAAAACATGCAGCTTCTTTCTTGCCAAGAAATCAGGTTTTGCTGCAGAAAAAACGCAGCAAAAATGCCCTGTGTGAATTTACCCTTAAAAGAATAATTTTTCTCAAAATCACATGTTAATATTTTTTATATTAGGGCATGTACTGTACATGATACAGATATATTTGTCGTGGTTCTGATCCATCAATGTTTTACATGTGCGACTGTTTATTTTTATGGTTGCAATAATACTACATTTCCCCTTTATTCCTGTAGCCATAACATACTGAGCCTAGATAGAGGCAGAATGTTAAACTGACAAATTAGCTTTAAACTTGATATAATGTTTTTATTTGGTATACTATTTGCATCCTGCATGGGGCTGGGAGTGGGCATGGTTGTTGAGCGTCTTGGAAAGTTCTTTTAAAATAAAAATCACCTTTATTTGCTTAAAACATTTTTCAATAGCCCTGACTTCTTTTTTACAGTGAAAAGGGCAGCTTGTATTTATCTACTTTCATTCGCTGTTTGCAAGATTTGCAGGTAGCCTGGGGAGAACGTACATTCCTTTGCTGGTTTTGAGCTTAGCAGCATGCTCCAGCAGCTGTCAAGAGTACTTCCAAAATCACCACTAAAGGTACACTTTCTGTTCATGACTGGGAGCTGGATTAATGACTACAGGAGAACAAGTTTTGATATTGGCTTTAACAGTATATATAATAACAGTGAAAAAAGGCAAGAAGTCTCTTTTTTTCTTTAGCTTCTCACGTAATAGACCCTCAACTCAGAAGCATAGCTAGGGGTTCAACATGGGGGGGGGATATAAGAGGTTAAACATTTGAGTGGGCCCCTAAGGCTAGGTCCACATAGCGTTAGGGGAATCCGTTTAATGGATCCGTTAAACGGATTGCCCTATCGCAATGTGGACCTAGCCTAACCAGTAAGCCTGATTACTAGAGATGGGTGAACCCGAACAGTAAAGTTTGGGGTCCATAAAATCATTACCGACGATCAGACAGCCGTGGTTCCCACACTGTCAAATGACAATGTGAGCCCGCAGATATGATCGAAGGTAAAAAGTTTACCTCCAGCCACTGGAGTTGACTAATGGGACTACTGCTCCCACCAGCCTATGCCTGCTTCCACTAGTAACAGCGAGATCATGCGGTAGCTCAAAATAAATAATTAAAAAACCCTCAAGGCTTACTTTTTTTTGTTAATTTTTTAATTAGAGTGCGGGCAGCAGCTGATGAATACTTCCATCAGCCGCGCCTGCTTTCGCTGTTATTAGTGGCAGCAGGCGTACGCTGATGGGAGTACTAATCCTATCAGCTGACGCCAGTGACCGGAGGTAAACTTTTTACCTCCGATCACAGCTGCAGGATAAGGCTGCCGTCACACTATCAGTATTTGGTCAGTATTTGGTCAGTATTTTACATCAGTATTTGTAAGCCAAAACCAGGAGTGGAACAATTAGAGGAAAAGTATAATAGAAACATATGCACCACTTCTGCATTTATCACCCACTCCTGGTTTTGGCTTACAAATACTGAGGTAAAATACTGACCAAATACTGCTAGTGTGACGGCAGCCTAACACTGTAATTTGACAGAGTGGGAGCCGTGGCTGTCTGACCAGTGGTAATGATTTTACCGTCGATCACAGGCAGTGTTTGTCGTGCTGTCATGCACATCACAGCTTGGCAAACACTGGATGGTCGGGCCTCCCATTCAAGTGAATAGGGCCCAGGTTCAGGTACTGTTCTGGTACCCAAACCAAACTTTTTTTTAGCTGTTCGGCTGAACCTGCCAGACCTGAACATCCATTGGTTTGCCCTTCTCTACTAATTACAACTATCGTGGCGCACATTGATTGTGGGTATAGTGGGACCTCAGCAGATGACTCTTGTTACTGAAATTAAATCTCTGTAAAGGACCAACATTGATATTATCACCATATGGTGACCATAGAGTTGTAGATACCAGTTCTTGCAGAACATATGAGATTACTGTACAGTTACAGATAGTGACTTACTGGTGACGTACTTTCTGATGGAGTAATTCATTTTTCCCATCTTTTCCATCTGATCCTAATTGACAAGACGATTTTTTTCCAGCCATGACTCACCTGCAGAGATTTTAGCAAAGACATAATTGACTTCCCACGTTTCCAGCACCATCCCCATCTATTCCCAACATTCACAAACTCCTCATCCTACAGATATCCTAATGCTGACCTGCTGCCCTATGTGTCTCTATTAGTGCATCTGCTGTTTGGCACAAAAACAGTTCTCCTATTTCTGCCCCACATAGTAATGCCCACTGTGCCCCTTATATTGTAATAATGCCTCCTTTGTGCCCTCTAGATGGTAAAATTGTCCCCTAAAAAATATTAATTCCCTGTGTAAACAGTGTTCACATTTTGCCAATTTCACGGCCCCAATACTCTGAGTGTCTCTATAACAATAATGTTTCTTAAGTTCCCACTTAACATTTAATAATGTCCACTGAGTACTCCAATCTTCAACTCCTCTACATACAGTATGATGGGCTCACAGCTTCCTTATACAGAGTATGATGTGCCCACAGCTCCACTATATACAGTATGATGGGCACAAAGCTCCCCTATACACAATATAGTGCCCTCACATCTTCCCTATACACAGTATGGTGGACCCACAGCTCCCCTATACATAGCATGCTCAGCCCACAGCTCCCCTATACACAGTATGGTGGCCCCACAGCTCCCTTACATACAGTATAATGTCCCCACAGCTCCACTATATACAGTACGATGTGCCAACAGCCCCACTATATACAGAATGATGTTCTAACAGCTTGGCTATATACAGTATGATGGGCCCACTGCTCACCTATACACAGTACGGTGTGCTCACAGCTCTCCTATGCAGAGTATGATACCCCCACACTGACCCACCGAGACACAGGACAATTTTATAATCATTAGGCATTTAGGACAACATTAGATCATTCAGAGATCCACAATGAACTTCTGGGGTGAGTTTGCTGCACTGAAAGTAAAGGGGCTGAATAATATTTCACGCCCCACTTTTCAGTTTTTTAATTTCCACAAAAATTTAAAATAACCAATAAATTTTGTTCAACTTCACAATTGTGTTCCACTTGGTGTTGATTCTTCACCCAAAATTTACATTTGGTATCTTTATGTTTGAAGCATGATATATGGGGAACGGTTGAAAAGTTCCATGGAGACGAATACTTTCGCAAGGCACTGTATGTATATATATATATATATATATATATATATATATATATATATATATATACCAAACAAAGAAAGGAAGGCAGCACTCCAATTCTTGAAAAGGTGAAAAAACTGTGAAGTTTATTTCAGACCCACATCTCTATACGACGTTTCGGCTCACACTGAGCTTTTCTCAAGCCTTGCACTGAGAAAGGCTCAGTGTGAGCCGAAACGTCGTATAGAGATGTGGGTCTGAAATAAACTTCACAGTTTTTTCACCTTTTCAAGAATTGGAGTGCTGCCTTCCTTTCTTTGTTTGGCAAATTATTTGGGTGGATGAGTGGACTGTCTTACCCAGGAGGCTTGGCACCCATCCGTGAGCATTGTGCTGTTCCCATTTTTTTTTTTATCTATCTATCTATCTATCTATCTATCTATCTTTCTATCTATCTACATACATACAGTACAGACCAAAAGTTTGGACACACCTTCTCATTTAAAGATTTTTCTGTATTTTCATGACTATGAAAATTGTACGTGTAAAGGGGAGGAGCTTGTGGTTTTTTTTTACTGGACTGTGGGGCCATTCTAGGGGGGAGGAGAGATGTAGGCTCTGCTGTATACTACTATGTGGGCTCTGCTGTATACTACTATGTGGGCTTTGCTGTATACTATTGTGTGAGCTGTGCTGTATACTACTATGTGGGATGTGCTGTATACTACTATGTAGGCTGTGCTGTATACTACTATGTGGGCTGTGCTGTATACTACTATGTGGGCTCTGCTGTATACTACTATGTGGGCTCTGCTGTATACTACTATGTGGGCTCTGCTGTATACTACTATGTGGGCTCTGCTGTATACTACTATGTGGGCTCTGCTATATACTACTGTGTGGGCTGTGATATATACTACTGTGTGGGCTCTGCTGTATACTACTATGTGGGCTGTGCTGTATACTACTGTGTGGGCTGTGCTATATACTACTATGTGGGCTGTACTATATACTACTGTGTGGGCTCTGCTGTATACTACTATGTGGGCTGTGCTATATACTACTGTGTGGGTTGTGCTGTATACTACTGTGTGGGCTCTGCTGTATACTACTGTGTGGGCTGTGCTGTATACTACTGTGTGGGCTGTGCTGTATTCTGCTAAGTGGGCTGTGCTGTATACTGCTACGTGGGCTGCACTGTATACTCCTATGTGGGCTGTGTTATCTGCTATGCGGAATGTGCTATATAGTATGGGGGGTATATTATATTCTATGGGGGAGGCTGTGTTATATACTATGGGGGGCTGCATTATATTCTATTGGGGCTACATTATATATTATGGGGAGGTGGGATGTATTATATTCTATGGGGTGGCTGCATTATACTCTGAGGTGGCTGCATTATACTCTGGGGTGGCTGCATTATATTCTGTGGGGTGGTGGCTGCATTATACTATATTTGGGCTGCATTATACTGTATTGATGACTATGGGGAATACGTTATACTATATGAAGAACTATGTGGTGCATTATACTATGGGAAGTGAATTGTACTACATGGATGACTATGGCGGTGCATTGTACTATATGGAGCACTATGAGGAGTGTATTATGCTATATGGAGGACTGAGCAGTGTATTTTAATATATGGAGGACTATAGGGAGTGTATTATACTATGTGGAGGACTGTGGTGCACATTATAATATATGGAGGACTATCGGGTGTATTTTACTAAACAAGTAAAATACTGCATATTCAGATTGTTTTTGCTGGAACAAAAATCATTGTTCTCAGCAGCACATTGCCGGTGTAAACTGTAGATGTGCTGCTGATAACATGATACTGTAGGGTGATCTGTGCACACGTTGCGGTTTTTACTGCGGATCCGCAGCAGTTTTCCATGTGGTGTACAGTACCATGTTAACCTATTGAAAACAAAATCCGCTGTGCACATGCTGCGGAAAAAAACACGCGAAAACGCTGCGGTTTGTTTTCCTCAGCATGTCAATTCTTTGTGCGGAATCTGCAGCGGTTGAACACCTGCTCCATATTAAAAAAACGCAGGTGTAAAACCGCAGTAGAATCCGCACAAAAACCATGGAAAATATGCAGAAAATCCGCCATAAATCTGCAGGATAAACGCAGTGATTTTGCCCTGCGGATTTATCAAAATCAGTGCGGAAAAATCCGCACACCAGGACGTAGCGTGGGCACATACCCTTAGTGATCGTTTTGTCCCATCATTATTCCTCAGCTGGTGGAAAGAGGCCGGGAAACAAGCGTTGAACGACTTCAGTATTGTCGATCAAACTCATTTAGCGGCCTGAACTCAGCGCTTGTAAATACAACCGAAATGCTTTTGTGTGATATGCAATATGTTAGCATTTTGAGGGCCCCATTTTAAACTTTTCCTAGGCGTAGGGCCCCACTTTGCCTAAAACCGGCCCTGCCTACAAGTGTACAAAGATATTCAGAAAACAGATGCCGCGCTTGGGGGATATGCTCAAGGATGCCACCTGGCAGCAATCAACACAACATGAATGAGTCTCCACCACACACCAAATACATGTGACAACCAGTGTGATAATGGTATGGCAGAAGTGCAGTCACAGAAGTTCTTACATAGCCGTTGCAGCACCCTGGCTGCGGGAATCGTATAGCTGTATACACATGAGTGATAAAGCGCTATCCCCCAAGCGCGGCATCTGTTATCTGGTTATCGTTGTTGTTTTTTACAAAAGTGGCACATATTCTGTTATTGATTCCAGCAGCTGGGGGTTCACACTTCTTGTAGTTTCTAACCTATTGGTGATCTAATGGCGAGCGCCAGTGTTATTTAGTATTCATTGTTTACAAAGATATTATACAGTCGCCATGTGACAAGTGGGCCTGTGTAACTTCAAATTCCAGGGCTGAATTTTAGCCCCAGTCCGGCCCTGTCATGCAGTCAGCATAGCACACACAAAACTCCTCACCGGAGGTGCCGGTATTATAGGGGCTTATTTCAGCCGAACCCTGACCACATGCAAGCATGACCACACTGGCGCAGAGCTCATAACTTAGGTTAATACTAGCGCATGGCCGTGCTGCCATGCGAACATTTTATAGCTGCAGCAACTTCAGGACCTTCCTAGAGGACAAATGGGAGGTGCTACAGTACCTGAGCAACTTCAGGACCTTCCTAGAGGACCATTGGGAACTGCTGCAGTACCTGAGCATGTGACCCTCGACCTCCAATGAGAGGTCTTACCCTGGGCATGCTCAGAAGGAGAAAAGCAGGACTTAGTCCCAGAGACGTCTGCTCGCCGCTGACCAGTCCTGGCTACAATGGCTGAGCCTGGAAAGGCAGCAGTAATCATACGCACGGTATCAGGCTGAGCCAGATGCTGGGACCGACGTCTCCGCTGAAAAGGCTCCACTGCAGCTGGAGAAGAATGAGAGACCGCAGCAGAGATGGTTTGAGATTCCCCCTATGCAGAGGTGGGAACTCGACCCCTAACATTACCCCCCTCCTAGGGCCCCCCTCCTTGAATCTCACTACGCTCGAAAGCCACAATGAGCTGCGGAGCTCGAATATGCTGAGCAGGCTCCCAAGACCTGTCCTCTGGGCCATAACCCTTCCAGTCCACCAAATAAAATTTCTTGCCACGTACCACCTTGCACCCAAAAATAGCGTTCACCTCATAATCGTCCGTAGACGAACCCGATGTCCCGGCAGATGACTCGAAAAACCAGGACATGTATATGGGCTTCAAGAGGGACACATGAAAGGTGTCAGTGATACCTAGGCATGGAGGAAGGGACAGACGATAGACCACAGGGTTAACCTGTTCGAGGACCTTGAAGGGACCCAAGTAGTGAGGTGCAAACTTAGTGGACTCAACACGCAGCCTGATGTTACGGGCGGAGAGCCACACTAAGTCGCCAGGAGAAAAGGTCGGAGCGGGGCACCAATGAGCATCGGCGGAGGACCTCATTCTCTCTTTGGAGGTCCGAATGGCATTCTCAGTGCGATCCCAAATGTCCTGTGCCTCCACAGCCCAGTCTGCCACCCTGGAGTTGGCGGAAGACACGGGCATGGGCACAGGAACACGCGGATGCTGGCCGTAATTAAGGAGGAAAGGAGTCTGACCGGTGGAGTTGGCTACGGAGTTATTAAGCGCAAACTCTGCCCACGGTAGCAAGGATGCCCAGTCATCCTGCCTGGCAGAAACAAAATGACGTAGATATGTGACCAGAGTCTGGTTGGCACTCTCTACCAACCCATTCGTCTCAGGATGATATGCCGTGGATAGATTCAACTCAATGCTGAGTAGACGACAAAGTTCTCTCCAGAATCGAGACGCAAACTGGGGACCCCGGTCACCAGCAATTTTGTCTGGCATACAGTCTAGGCGAAAGATAAGTTTGATAAACAATGCTGCCAGCGCCCGTGCAGAAGGTAGCCGTGGAAGAGGCACCAAGTGCACCATTTTCGAAAAATGGTCGGTGATCACCCAAATAATAGTGCAGCTATGAGACTTGGGTAAGCCCACCACAAAATCCACCCTGACCATCTCCCAGGGCCTGTCTGCCACGGGCAGGGGGTGAAGCAACCCAGCTGGCCGTTGACGAGGAGACTTGTTCTTGGCGCAGGAGACACATGCCTGAACATAGTCTGCGGCGTCTCAGGCCATATGCGGCGACCAGTATGTGCTTGCCAGTTACTCAGATGTCCTTTTGGACTCGAAATGTCCACCTACCCTGGACGAAAGAGCCCAAGAGAGAACCTCTGGACGCAGACTGGATGGTACAAAAGTTTTGCCTGGAGGCACAGGCTGTAGCGAAACCGGAGCCACAGTTCTCAGACTCTCGGTAGGGACAATAAGCCGAGGCTCCTCTTCCTCCTCCTCAGATGACACAACGGAGCAAGAGAGAGCGTCGGCACAAATGTTCTTCTCCCTGGAAAGGAAATGGAGGGTGAAATGGAACCGTCTGGCCTGGCGAGAATTTAACCGCTGGGCTGTCTGTAGGTAAACCAAATTCTTGTGGTCTGTGAATACTTGGAAAGGAAAGCGAGCCCCCTCCAAAAGATGTCTCCACTCAGAGAAGGCCAACTTCTTTGCTATAAATCATCCCAAAAAAATGTGCAAAAAAGACAGTGTATAGAATTATTTTATTAGAAATATTATATCATATAAAAAAACTAATTTAATCAAATATAGCTGATAAACATGAGTACAAAATAATAGTAAAAAACAGACGCCAACCAATATTTACAAAAATAGTCATCAGATAATTAATAAACCTCCACAATGATACAGTATATACCAGCACTATTCCAAAACAAATAATTAAATAGCAACCACATAAAAGTGCATAGTGCATTAATTGTGCAATTAGTACAAAAATATGTGCAAAAAAATATTCTAATAAAAATATTTTTAAAATATTTGGTTAATTGAAAAATGTTCATTTTTTTCTCATTAATGTATACACTCTGCACCCCATCTTGACTGAAAAAAAAAATTGTAGTAGTTTTTGCAAATTTTTAAAAAAGAAAAACTGAAATATCACATGGTCATAAGTATTCAGATCCTTTGCTCAGTATTGAGTAGAAGCACCCTTTTGAGCTAGTACAGCCATGAGTTTTCTTGGGAATTATGCAACAAGTTTTTCACACCTAGATTTGGGGATCCTCTGCCATTCTTCTTTGCAGATCCTCTCCAGTTCCATCAGGTTGGATTCTGAACATTAGTGGGCAGCCATTTTCAGGTCTCTCCAGAGATGCTCAACTGAGTTTAGGTCAGGGATCTGGCTGGGCCAGTCAAAAATGGTCACAGAGTTGTTCTGAAGCCAATCCTTTGTTATTTTTGCTGTGTGCTTAGGGTCATTGTCTTATTGGAAGGTGAACCTTCGGTCAAGTCTGAGGTCCAGAGCACACTGGAAGAAGTTTTCATCCAGGATATCTCTGTACTTGGCCGCATTCATGTTTCCTTCAATGACAACCATTTATCCTGTCCCTGCAGCTGAAAAACACCCCCATAGCATGATGCTGCCACCACCATGTTTCACTGTTGGGGATTGCATTGGGCAGGTGATGAGCAGTGCCTGGTTTTCTCCACACATACCGCTTAGAATTATCACCAAAAAGGTCTACCTTTGTCTCATCAGACCAGAGACTGTTATTTCTCATAGTCTGGGAGTCCTTCATGTGTTTTTTTGCCGCAGAACACCAGGATTGACAAATTCGCCACTGGTGCCCTGTGCTATTCACAGATGAAAGCAGGTTAACACTGACCACATGTGACAGATGTGACAGAGTCTGGAAAGGCCGTGGAGAGCAATCTGCTGCCTGCAACATCCTTCAGCATGACCGGTTTGGCAGTGGGTCAGTAATGGTGTGGGGTGGTATTTCTGTGGAGGGCTGTACAGCCCTCCTATGCTTGCCAGAGGTAGCCTGACTGCCATTAGGTACCAAGATGAGATCCTCAGACCACTTGTGAGACCATATGCTGGTGCAATTGGCCCTCATGCCAGACCTCATGTGGCTGGAGTGTGTCATCAGTTCCTGCAAGATGAAGGCATTGAAGCTATGGACTGGCCAGCCCGTTTCCCCAGACCTGAATCCGATTGAACACATCTGGAACATCGTGTCTCACACCATCTACCTTAGTAAATAAACGTGTGCACAGCTTTCGACATGTGGTGCCCAGGTAGGTTCCAACACCTTAATTATATGTAATAAAACCTGGCACTCAACTTATATTTGGGGGTGATAGGATCTCACTCCTAAAAAAACGGGTAGCCTTCTGGATCCATACCCTGGAGACCCTAACCCCTAAGGGGTTAAACAGAGAATATGACCTATTTGCCTTTATTTAAAGTGACATGGTTGATTTGTGTTATTTAATGCCTGATTTCTAATGACTTCTTTTCTATTCCTTTAGAGTCGCCTGTATTGATCCCCGGATCCAAACCTTCTATTGGCACTCACTATACTCTGACGGCTCACCCTAATCCATCTGCACGTATTCAGCAAAGCAATGTTATTACTGTCTCTCTCTTCTCTTTCCTTCGTGGGTCCAACCGCATTCCATATACCATCACTATATCAGCCCCATATAGCGCTTTCTGCATAGGCACCCGTACTGACACATAACTTATTGCCTATGTGGTTGCATGGCTTTTTTTAGGGGTGGAACACAAGCGCCGCTCCTTGGAACGCACCACCATATTGGTGACATCATCCCCTTTCCCAGACAGCACCGCTTCTTGCCAGATACGCCCACTGGGGTGGATCGCACCACCATATTGGTGACGTCATCCCTTTCCAAGACAGCACCGCTTCATGCTGGACACACCCACTTCCGGTCGGCGATACTCGTTCCCTCCCTGCCGCTCACCCAGCACATATATTGCATACGACAGCGCACATGGCATCAGACAAGCGGTGGACACCGCGTCTGCAACGCCATAAACATGTGGTAAGACACCCTCCTGCCTCTGTTTTACTTTACAGGCCGGCATTGATACCTAACCACTTTGCGCTTTCTATCCATTAGGCTGTCTCATACATACCACTTCTCTACATGGACCAAGGGTATGTCTGTGACCTCATGTAAATAACACTATGCCATTTGGCCCGTCACTTATATAGGTTAACCCGTTTATTGCAGAAGCTAATTACTACTTGCCTACATTGGCACGCTTTTCTCAAACACCATCCACTACACGGTATGTGACCCCTCTTCCACTATCTAGCCACTCACCTCTTTCTCTCCTTACTAGTATTGTGCCAAGATTGGTTGGTTCTGTACTGTTTTTATACTAGTTGTATATTAGTCCTAACATGTTGCCATGCTATTTCTGCACTGGAAGTCCAGTCTTGTATATACCTTATTTATTTAGTTTTTTTCTTTTGTGTATATTGTTTTCATTGTATTTACAGTAACTGATGAAGGTCAAATTGGTGACCGAAACGTTTTTTGTTGCTGAAAATAAATTCACACCATCTACCAACCTCACGTTGCACCACAGAATGTCCAGGAGTTGGCGGATGCTTTAGTCTAGGTCTGGGAGGAGATCCCTCAGGAGACCATCCACCGCCTCATCAGGAGCATTCCCCGGCGTTGTAGAGAGGTCATACAGGCACGTGGAGGCCACACACACTACTGAGCATCATTTCCTTGTCTTGAGGCATTTCCACTGAAGTTGGATAAGCCTGTAACTTCATTTTACACTTTGATTTTGAGCCATCATTCCAACTCCAGACCTCCGTGGGATATTAGTTGTGATTTACGCTGATCATTTTTAGGTTTTATTGTTCTGAACACATTCCACTATGTAATGAATAAAGATTTACAACTGGAATATTTCATTCAGTGATATCTAGGATGTGTGATTTTAGTGTTCTCTTTATTTTTTTAAGCAGTGTATTAAGATGGTAATGGTGAATATAATATAATGGTCACCCTTACCCCTGAGAAAGCCACAACAGGTGTGGCAATACTGTTACGGGTTTACCACAACTAAGAGGAGCCAGAAGACTGCAGCGCTGGATTTCTCCTAATCTTGCACTGTTTAGAAGCACTTTACCTTCATATTAAACCGTGCTGGTTTATTTTAGCAGTTGAGAGTTTCCCTGCATTAAGGCTCTCAACTGTTCACTGTTGGCCACTCCCCTGTCCTATATATCCTGGGCCCTGGCTAGCACTTATTGCCAGAGCTAGCTTCATGCTGCATGGTTACTTGATGCTGGTTTGTGGTTGTTGTTTGAGAAGGTGTTTGGTGGATTTATCTGAGATTGTTGCTAGGTTTTTTGTGTGTGTTAATTCCCCTCCTTCTCCTACTTTGGTTTTAGCCCATACTCCACTCCCCTGCGTTTACCTCTGTTGTTTGTGTGAGTATATTTGCTTGATTTGTGTTTTCCTTTATCCCTGTTTGTATTACCTTGTTAGTCTGGTTGGTGTTTTACGGTACATTACTACTCCCCTCTTCCCTGGGTGGGGAAAGGGTACAGACTGAGGGCAAATTTAGGTGCTTATGCATGGTACGTAGCCATTGTGTCTTCACCATCAGAAGTAATCCGGGGAACATGCAGAGTGAGGGTGTCCCTAGTGTTAGGGACAGGGAAGGAGCTCCTGGTCCCGGGACCTCCAACAACAGAGTGGTGACAGATACATGTGGGGTTGTAATTTCTTCTTTACATTTCTTGTCTTACTCAAACGTCCAGATGCACTAGGTCTGTTAGGCTGATTTTTGTTATTCAGTATTTGGTACATTATGCTATTCTCTTTTCTGCATCATACACATTTTTGAGTACTCTTTATTTTGTTCATTTTTGGCTTTGATTATTATCATGCACTTTCTTTTTTAAGCCTTAGAGAGAACACCTTACGAGTATACTATATATTGTGGTGATTGCAGTTTACTTATATGACCTATATATGCCTTGTTATAATAAGACTGTTATCTATTTCTTCTTTTGTTTGGGCTTTCAACCTTAATTGTTTTTATTATCTTGTGTACGGAACTGTTGAGTCATTCATATAAATAACACTTCTGCTCTCTTTTTTCCTCTGTTACATTAACAGTATGGACTGGGATGACCCCTTAAATATCATGTGGTGCCCTAATACCTGCTCTTATATAAGATAATGGCAGCGCTGCAATTGTAGCCAGCAGATTATTGGGCACGATTAGTGTATATTGCCTAGATGCAAGCGTTTGCAAGTCAAGGAGATTATTTCATTAACGATCCCATTGTGGGTAACAAGCCGCACTTTAATCTAAACGAGTTTTTCAATAAACAAAATATGCTATTTTGGGGGAGAGAAAAAGCAAGAGTACTCCATCAGCATGAATTGCAACCCATAAAAGTAATGGTTTGATGCCATGTAAGTGGAGAAAGCGTTCTTGGTTCTTACTTTTTTCTGTGAAGATGAAGTACAAAACGTTAAGGCAAATTTTTGGACGGTGGATAATTTTGCAAAACTCTAAATTCAAGTGACATCCACGATCACTTGCCCTTATGGATATAATTTACAAAACTAATTAAAAATAATTTCCAAGCAGTTTATTTATTGGTTCTAAAATAATAAAAGCTAATTTTTAATACATAAAAGAAGGATTCCATTCTTAAATAGTCTAGTGACTTTTGGGCCACCCTGTATATGCATGCATAATGTGTTAATTCATGTGTAAGGTATTATCATGTGTGTATTTTATGTATGTGGTGGACCGTTGAGGAAGAGGGAACCAGACAAACGTCCGCCACAGGGGCCCTTCACTGTTAGGCTGGAGTCACACACAACGTATAAATATACGGTCCGTTTTTAACAGACCAAATACACAGAAATGTTCCCTGAACAGTGATCCGTATGTCATCCGTAGGCAAGGTGTGGCTGCGTGTTTTGCGCATGTAAATCTTCGTATGACATGCGTATGGCGAGATTTTCTCACCGGCTTGCAAAATGGACATAGAATGGATCCATGGGCTCAAATATTCGTGAAAACATATATACAGTCTATATATATATATATTTATATTTAATACAGAGCTAGATAGCAGAAAAGCCGGTAATTCAATTGCCGGCTTTTGCTATCTCCTTATCAAACCCTACAGGATATCAGACATGGTTTACATACAGTGGTTCCAGTAATTTTCATAAATGGCCTAAGAAATAAGATGCATCGATTCAAATAAATCTGCAACGTGACAACATACTCATGTATCCAAGGACAATACCAGATATTCATTACACTGTTTCAGGTTCTAAGCAATTTATTGAATAGCGATGTCACTGAACATGTGCAGAAACAATATTACCAGTCAATGGTATAAATTATTCTGAAAAATTAGACAGTCAGAGAAGAGCATACTGTATAACATTTACTAGAAAAAGGGGCAAAAGTAAAATACTATTAAAAATTTGCCACTTTCACCTTGTTTTATAATCTGATTTTTTTTTATGACATCTCCATGACTATTATCCTGGATTTTTTATTGCTGAACACCTGGTAATAAAATGATTATTCAGTAGAAGAAAATAATTAGATTTTATGTATGATTTTAGCCACCAACCCCAGCTATGAAAGAAGCACTGGTAATAAATGCAATAAAAGTGAATTGATTTGTACAACAATTTCATTGACACCTTGTGCGAATTGATATTTTAATTTCCCTTCCTTGCAAAACATTATAAAAGGAAATAAAACATATGGTCTACAAAGTAAAGTGCATCTTAAATATGTAAACTCAAAACACAAATAATCATATACATATGGGAACCATCATTTGTCTGCTCCTTTCCCCTTATCCTCAATTTAGGGTTGAATACATTTCTTTCCTCAATTCTTAATGGCGAGAACATTTGGGTAATATAATACAGTAGCTAACATATCCTGTGGTGATTCTACTTGATCGGCTCAGTGGTCTATGTGCATAATAGTATTACAGAAATGATATAAACAAATGAAATACACTATAAAAGCCATTTAGGAATTTCAGAGTCTATCAGAAAGGAGTGCACTTAATTAGATTTTCGCAACAGAACATGTACCCATTAAAGTCTATGGGGCTGTTGAGATGTTCATGTTTTTTTTTACGAACCGTGCATCTGTGCAAAAATTATGGAAACGTCCATTTTCCTGTTCTCTTCAACATATTCATTAATGATCTGGTAGAAGGTTTACACAGTAAAATATCGATATTTGCAGATGATACAAAACTATGTAAAGCAGTTAATACAAGAGAAGATAGTATTCTGCTACAGATGGATCTGGATAAGTTGGAAACTTGGGCTGAAAGGTGGCAGATGAGGTTTAACAATGATAAATGTAAGGTTATACACATGGGAAGAGGGAATCAATATCACCATTACACACTGAACGGGAAACCACTGGGTAAATCTGACAGGGAGAAGGACTTGGGGATCCTAGTTAATGATAAACTTACCTGGAGCAGCCAGTGCCAGGCAGCAGCTGCCAAGGCAAACAGGATCATGGGGTGCATTAAAAGAGGTCTGGATACACATGATGAGAGCATTATACTGCCTCTGTACAAATCCCTAGTTAGACCGCACATGGAGTACTGTGTCGCTCAGGAAGGATATAATGGAACTAGAGAGAGTACAAAGGAGGGCAACAAAATTAATAAAGGGGATGGGAGAACTACAATACCCAGATAGATTAGCGAAATTAGGATTATTTAGTCTAGAAAAAAGACGACTGAGGGGCGATCTAATAACCATGTATAAGTATATAAGGGGACAATACAAATATCTCGCTGAGGATCTGTTTATACCAAGGAAGGTGACGGGCACAAGGGGGCATTCTTTGCGTCTGGAGGAGAGAAGGTTTTTCCACCAACATAGAAGAGGATTCTTTACTGTTAGGGCAGTGAGAATCTGGAATTGCTTGCCTGAGGAGGTGGTGATGGCGAACTCAGTCGAGGGGTTCAAGAGAGGCCTGGATGTCTTCCTGGAGCAGAACAACATTGTATCATACAATTATTAGGTTCTGTAGAAGGACGTAGATCTGGGTATTTATTATGATGGAATATAGGCTGAACTGGATGGACAAATGTCTTTTTTCGACCTTACTAACTATGTTACTATGTTACTATGTATGTATTTTTCATCAGCGTCACTGAACAAAGAGTCGCAACACAAGTCTATGGGTCTGTGAAAATCATGGACAGCCCATGGATCCAGCCAAATCACTGATAGTAAAAAAAATGACACACTGATCAAGCACTGATGAAACTCGGATCCAAAACACTGATGATACTTGTACCATTTGTTTTAATACATAAAGAAACGTCTGAACAAGCCCTAAGGCCTCATTCACACCTCAGTTTTTCACATACAAGTGTGATCCGTGTTTTTTTTAAGGATAGCACTTGTACCTATGACAGTCTGTGGGGGTGATCACATGTCAGATTTTTTCCTCATCCCAAATGGTCAGTGCAAAATTGCAGAGACATGTCCAATACTGATCTGAGTGTTGGACGGTCAGTCAGTGATAAATAGGAGAAGGTGGAGAAAGTTTTTTTTTCCTCATCAGTGAAAAAAACTGATGAAATTCTTATGAAAATCTCTGATGAAACGCGATCTGTTTTTCATGTACATCAAAAAACTGATGTCTGAATAAGGCCATACTTTGATACCTACGTTCTCATGTCTGTACAAGCAGAACTGCAAAACATTTTTGTTTTACTAAGGAACATGTAAAAAGTTGTGATTTCTTCAATGCAGTAAGAGAGGGTGGTACTAATTGGGTAATATGGATATGGGTGGTCAAATTGGCAGTATCTCTTTAACATAGAGAAAAAAAAAAGTTTTGTTCATGATGTGCAGTGTTCCAAACAAGTAAGTAGCTGAGGTGCACCATATGTCCCCAGCGTGAAGCTTTCAAGTTTTTTTGGTAGTGGCGTGGCTCCACTTAAAACTCATAATGACTGTTCAAACCAAGTCCAGGTACTCAGTGCACCCTTGCAGTGGACAAACAAATCAGTGCACATTCCCACCTACTGGTTTTCTATTAATCTCTGCTCTTCTTTGGCTCCCGTAAAGTCAGAGCTGCCAATGAAGCAAGAGAAGGGTGGTGACTGGTGATGAGTGAGTATACTCGTCACTTGGGTTTTCCTGAGCATGCTCCGAGTATCTTGGGCATGCTCGGAGATTTAGTTTTTGGCGCCGCAGCTGCATGATTTGCGGCTACTAGACAGGCTGAATACATATGGGGATTTCCTAACAAACAGGCAACCCTCACATGTACTGGCTAGCAGTTGTAAATCATGCAGCTGCGGCGACGAAAACTAAATCTCCGAGCACTAACAAATACTCGGAGACCACCCGAGCGTGCTCGGGAAACCCCAAGCAACGAGTACACTCGCTCATCACTAGACAAGTAAGTGGTATGGTGCACTGAACTGCTTAGCCATGCCAAGTGCACACCAAATGGCTGTGCTTGCTTTGAACAGTCGTGTTTTGCTTAAGTCTATTAGTTTTGAAAATGGCTGAAGAGAAGACGTACAAAGGCTTTGGACCTCTGACCCATCATGTACAGTACATGTCAGTGTACAGTTTTATCAAATCCACATCTGTCTGATCACTGACTGTCTTCCAACAGTTTAAAAAGAGAAAGATTCTTATGAACTGCCAGCTATAAAAAAAAACTTTTCTCAATATAGGAGGTGACAGGCAGTGTTAAGTCATTTTATTTGGTAAAGTAATAAGCACATCCACAGCTCTGATGACAGAACGTTTACTATAATTTGACCAGACAAGTTAAAATGATAGCCAGGGAAATTCAATTAGGAGATGCTGCCAAATATAGAGGCAGATTTCATTCCATCCTCGTTTAGACATTTGGAGGGCAGCAGCAGTTCTAATTGCATCTGAATTGTCATCTGCACGCTCAGATGTGTAAAGTAGAAAGCTAACTTTGTAAACACAAGCATCTTGGGGTACAAAGTACCATTCTACAATAGGCTTTTTTGGGTTTGCCCCTTTAAATGAAATACTGAATACAACCTTCCCTTTAACCCCTTCGCCCCAAAGCCTGTTTTCCCTTTCCTGACCAGGCCAATTTTTCCAATTCTGACCACTGTCACTTTATGAAGTCATAACGCTTCAATGGATCCCACTGATTCTGAGAATGTTTTCTTGTGACATATTGTACTTCATGATAGTGGTAAAATTTCTTTGACCCGACTTGTGTTTATTTGTGAAAAAAACTGAAATTTGGCAAAAATTTGGCAATTTTCAAACTTTTAATTTTTATGCCCTTAAATCAGAGAGTCATATCAGACAAAATAGATAATAAATTACATTTCTCATATGTCTAATTTACATCAGCACAATTTTTGAAACATAATTTTTTAAAAGTTGACCACTGATTTCTCAAAACCATTTTTTAAGGGACCACCTCACATTTGAAGTGACTTTGAGGGGTCTACTCTATATGACAGAAAATACCCAAAAGTGACACCATTCTAAAAACTGCACCCCTCAAAGTGCTCAAAACCACATTCATGAAGTTTATTAACCCTTCAGGTGTTTCATAGGAGATTTTGGAATGTGGAACGAAAAAATAAACATTTACTTTCTTTCTTTACTTTCACAAAAATTTTCCTTTAGACCTATTTATATGTGGGGGAAATCTACTGTTTGGGTACAAAGCAGGGCTTGAAAGGGAAGGAGCGCCATTTCACTTTTTGAATGTAAAATTTGCTGGCAAAATTAGCGGACGTCATGTCATGTTTGGAGAGCCGTTGATATGCCTGAATAGTGGAAATCCCCCACAAGTGACATCATTTTGGAAACTAGACCCCTTAGGGAACTTACCTAGATGTGTATTGAACACCTTGAACCTCCAGGTGCTTCACAGAAGTTTAATAACTTTAAGCCATGAAAATAAAAAAAAATCAAATTTTTCCCGTATTTTTTTTACCTTAAAATTTTGTTTTTTCACCAGGGTAACAGGAGAAATTGACCCCAAAATTTGTTGTGCAATTTCTTCTGAGTTCACCAATAACCCATATGTGGTCAAAAACTACTTCTGTGGCACAGTACAAAGCTCAGAATGGAAGTAGCGTCTTATTACAGTGCAGATTTTGAGAGTTCCTAGTTACATTGGCAGAGCTCCTGAGGTGCTAAAACAGCAGAACCCATATAAGTGACCCCATTTTACAAACTAAACCTCTCAGTTAATTCATCTAGGGTGCAGTGATTATATTGACACCACAGGTGTATTACAGACTTTTATACCATTGAGCAGTGAAGATAAAATAATTTAAATTTTTACCACCAAGATTCTGTGTTATCCCCAAGATTTACATTTTCATAATGGGAAATGGATAAAAATGGCAGCAAAATTTGTCCCACAATTTCTGTTGAACGTGGCAATGCTCCATATGTAGCTGTACAGTACTACTTAGCCATACGGAGAGATTCGTAAGGGATAGAACGCTATTTGCCTCCCGGAGCGCAGATTTTGCTAGAATAGTTTGCAGATTCCATATCAATAGCCCCCAAGTGCTAGAAAAGCAGAATGGAATCCCCTGTCAAGTGACCCCATTTTGGAAATAGTAACCCTTTGGGAATTTATCTACAGATGTAGTGACGATTTTGACCCCATGGGTGTTTTCCAGAAACAGGTAGCAGTGAATGTTTCTGAGTGAAAATTCCAAACTGCCGTTGTACTGACCAGTACATTAGCCCAGCCCGTGATTCTGGAGACACGCATCTGTAAATTAGGGGGGCTCTCATCACTATACTACATATGTGAGCTAAATGTGGTTTGGGCAGACTGGGGCTCAGAAGGGGGTGGGCATTTGGATTTGGGAGCTGAGAATTTGATGAATTTCTTTTGGGGAGCGAGGAGAAATTTAGCTTTTCCAGAGCCTTTGTGCTACCAGTAACATGGAAACCCCCCTATATTTCCATTAACAGATGACGGCCCAGAGTGAAGGCTTGATTTTTTGCAGATTGAGTTGAAGCTTTTAGGACATGTTTCCATGTTAAGGATTCACTCAGGATTTGCTGTGGATTAAATGCTGCGTACAGCCGCAGCGTCCAATCCCCAGCATCCAGATGTTACATTTTATGAAATCCCATCTCCACTATGCGTGCAGGGCCGCATCCGGCGGCCCTGCGTAACCGGACATGCGGTGCATGTTTCCAGACCAAAGCTTGTGTATTGATCTTGCTGAGACACTCCGTCTCCGCAACATAAATAACACAGTCTATAACTACAATGTGGTGATTATGCACGTGTTCAATGAACACATGCAGAATCACCATGCGAACAATAGCGGGCGGCACTTTGGGTGGAGAGGGGTATCCACTGCATCCAAAGCGCTGCCAATACCCCCCGTGGACACATGCCCTTATTGGGAACATTTTGCATAACATTTATGATCACATTTATCTGGCGCTCTTCGCTAATCACTTATATCTGGGTTTCCATATAAATCTCCGAGTGACATGACAAATGAAACTTCCGATAGATCCATTCACTATAATGAGGCAGCAGAGTTACTCTGGAATCCGTCTATCTTCTGTTCAGTGATGTCCTTCTTATCTGAAGTGCACAAAACTATGGCCAATGGCACTTTTATGCAATCCTAAAAAAACAGACACTGCTGGATCACAGGTCTTATGGCGTCCACAGTGCCTCCATCTGCCTCATTATAGGGAATCTTCAGCCACGGGTACCGTCTGAATCACATATTTCAGAGATTTATATGGAAACCCCGGTGTAAGCACTCAGCACAGAGCGCAAGATAAATGTGCGCCAGAGCCTTACTGTGATCTTTGGGAGGCAGAATGAAAAAAATCAACAACAGGTAAAGAATTGGTTTTATTTATTTTTTACGCAGTAGGTGCGATTACAGTAAAACCAGATTTATATCGGGTTTTTATGTTTGGCTGCTTTCACCCACTAAAAGACGCTTTTTATTGCGAAAACTAGTTTTTGCATCACCATATTTTGAGAGCTATAATTTTTCTATATTTTGGCCAACAGAGTCCTGTTATGGCTTGTTTTTTTGCGTGATAAGCTGACGTTTTTATTGGTACCATCTTCGGGCACATGACATTTTTTGATCGCTTTCTGCAATTTCAATATTGAGGAATGTGTATACACCAGACCCAACAATGCAGACAAGCTGAAGGCTGCTATCAAAGCAACCTGGGCTTCCATAACACCTCAGCAGTGACACAGGTTGATCGCCTCTATGCAATGCTGCATTGATGCAGTAATTGATGCAAAAAGAGCCCCGACCAAGTATTGAGTGCATTTACTGACTATACATTTCAGTAGGCCAACATTTTGGATTTTAAAATCATTTTGCAAACTGGTGTTATAAAGTATTCTAATTTACTGAGAAACTGACTTTTAGGTTTTCATTGGCTGCGAGCCATAATCATCAACATTAACAGAAATAAACACTTGAAATAGATCACGCTGTTTGTAATGACTCTATATTATATATAAGTTTCACTTTTTGTATTGAAGAACTGAAATAAATTAACTTTTTTAATAATATTCTAATTTTGTGAGAAGCACCTGTAGAGGAGGAGGGAGTGGCCAACATTGAACAGCTGAGAGCCTTCATGCAGGAAAGCTTCCAAGAGCTCTAAACTGAGCATATTAACCCCTGCACTGTAAAAAGAAACCTGCACCATTTAAAATGATAATTAAGTGCTTCTAAGCAGTGCAGGAGTAGGAGAAATCAGATGCTGCGGTTCCCCTCTGTTGCGGTAAACCCATTTAATAACCGTTGTATTAGTTTGATATATTTCTTTTTTCAAAACCACCAACTATCAACTTTATAACAAAGACATCATGATTTCAGGCAAATCCATCAGATGTAACATGAAAGAAACCCCAGACAAGTATTTCACCACATGGATGTGTGGCACCCCTAGGGGTATTTGCCACAAAAATAGTTACTGACAGTAAATGCAAATACTAAAATAGCAAGACTGCACTACCACCTCCGGCCAGAAGGGGGAGCTCCAGAGACTCCCCTTGATCCATTCTGGTCTGAGAGAAGAACTGGCAGTTGGGCTAAGGAGCTGATAGTGAGAGGTCATACAGTTGAATCTCTAACAGCCCTGTGACTGTTACCAGGCCTAAATCACCGGCCTGAGGAGAAGAGGGATAGAGAAAAAGGACATTGTGAGAACCGGGTAGCATTAATCACTACCCAGAACAGGCGCAAAGACGGATACCGGATCCGTGGCTGTATTCATTACATATAATACAGCAACCGGAAAAACGTGAGGTGATATCAGCTTCACTAGGGTCGGACGCAGCAACAGACACAGAGTTCAGCGGTACTCCTGGAGGGGGTAAGCCGATAAAAGGACTCGGGTTGCCCGTCGAACCAGGACCCGGAGGGGACAGATTGGGCCGGCAGCCAGTTCACATACAGCAGCAGGGCCACACAGATATTGCGTACAATAAGAGGCGAAGACCCCGGCAGGGTCAAAGTAACTCAGAGTTCCCATACAGACTCCGGTGACAGGACTGGTTGTAAATCCTTTTTTGTTAAAGTAAACTGGTTAAACGTTTCAGTGCCTCAGTCTTTCATTTGGACAATAGCCATCTATCCAGGATTGGGATCATCACCGCTGGGAGAACCTGCTGCTGATCAAGTAAGTGCCTGTTCCCTCACGATACCCTTTACACTGTGCATTGCCTGAGGCCACAGCACCGGGTCAAGCCACCCGTGACACCCCCCTCAAGAGACAGACCCCATTGGTCCAGTGCTGGGTACCCCGGTCTCTTGGGCGTCACAATTGGCGTCACGAACAGGATCTAGCCAGCCCGTATACCGGGTATTGTGTGCCGTGATTGGAGCCCAAAACTGTGAAAACTTGGATGAAAAATCTTGAAAATTGACTTTATTAAAGAAAAATCCATTCTCCATTGAAAACTATTGAAAGTGACTTTTCCCCATTGGTTATAATGGAGTAAAGATGGCCGCCATCCCCTGAGGTAATCACTTCATAACCGTTAGGCACGAGACTGTTAATTGAGCTATGCCATCACCTGAGCCCCAGTCTAACTGAAAAACTTCAGAATCCGCCATTACAGAGCGCGGTGGGTGGGAGCAGCAGGGGGCGTGTCATTGTGGGCGGCACCAAGCTGAGCGCTCTGACATCAGAGCAAGGGGAAAATCGATCCTGCTGCACAGCGGAACGAATCTACACTATCCCGACGGAAGCGGAGGACCGGAAGGGTCCGGATTAACTAAGGGGGCACAGTATGTCGCAGCACGGAGACGCCGCAGCACCCGGCGACGCTAATGCAGCTGAAAGACAGAGTGTCAATAGAGAGTCCGGTAGCGCAGCGGTGCAAGGAGTGGCGCCCATCATGCCGGTGCTGATGCCATATACCCCGGGTGGCCCATGGCTTCCAATGTATGAAGGTGAGCCTAATACCCTTGACGATTTCAGAGAAAAGATGCTGGCCCATTTTGACATGTTCCCTGTGGGTGAAGTTCAGCGTGTTAGTCTCCTGATGATGCAGTTAAGTGGCCATGCTAAGCGAGAAGTCACAGCATGGGCAGCTGATCTAAAAGGCACTGTTGAACGCATATTTGCTGGATTAAAAGCTACATTTGAAACCACTGCCAGCAGCAAAGCTAAAGTACGATTCTTTAATTGCAAACAAAAAGTTAATGAGGGCGTGAGAGACTTTGCCTTAAACCTGCAGGAAGCCCTTAAATCACTTACACTGGCTGAACCCATTTTTAACACCGGAGCGGATAAACTGCTAAGAGATCAATTTATTGAGGGACTCTACACCCCTTCTCACCGGGGGCATGTGAGCATGCTTGTTTTTAAGAACCCTGAATTGACATTTGCCCAATTAAAGGAGAGCGTTATACGTCTCCAGCTGGCAGAGGCACCTCGGGATCAGGATCCTGCGCAACTCATGGCAGAGGCTCCTCAACAACATGGAGTACCAGTGACATCAGCTATGTCCGGGGCCATTGCTAAGCCCCTGGGGCCCAGTACTAATGAGGCTCTTCAACAAAAGCTTGACTCTTTAACTGATGTTGTTGCTTCAATGGCTAAAACCATGCAGGAGATGAGAGGACCCAAGATGGAGTTGTCAAACCATAGAGAAGGTGTTCCATGGATGAGACCCCGGAGATACCCGACATGGAGAGGACGACCCCGCGACCGCTACCAACTGGATGGACAGCCCATTTGCCGCCGTTGCCAGCATCCAGGCCACTTTGCACGAGATTGTGATTCAAACGGGAATCCCCTGGGAATGCGGGCCGCTTCGCAGGAATGAACTTTCAAGGCCCAACACCCTGGCACGACAGGTACATCGGAGGACGACCCATTATCCCTATCGTGCTGGACGGAATGCCCCTCAACGCTTTGCTGGACACAGGTTCCCAGATTTCATCTATACCGTATATCCTTTATAAGAGGTACTGGGCTGATGCAGATATTGATAAAGGGCCCTCTGATGTTGAACTAGATATATGGGCCAGTAATGGTAAGTTGGTACCGAAACTAGGATTCAGGGAGATGACCATAAAGATTGGTAAAGTAGAATTGAAGAAACAGGGTATAATTGTTGTTGATGTTGACCGGCGGAACTGTGAACCAACTGTATTGATAGGAATGAATGTGTTAGAGAACTGCTTTTCCGAAGTCATTTCTGTCTTACAGCAAATTGCTGAAACTGCCCAATCCTGCCAGCAGAGAGTTCTCCGGAGGGAAATAAAAGTATTGATGTTAAGGCAACAGGTAGAAGTTGCAGATGGAGAAATCGGCAGTGTGAGGGTAAGTGATCCAACATCTATTGTAATCCCACCAAAAACAGAAATGCTGGTATGGTGTAGAGCAGCCATTGGTACTAAGGGACGAGATTATCAAGCCTTAATAGAACCAGTGTACACCGACAGCAGGCCCACTATACTCACAGCACGAGGGATAGTCGAGGTACACCGGGGACGAGTGCCGGTACGACTTTTGAACTGTGGAGAGGAAGAGGTCACTTTGCCAAGGTATGCTACAATGGCAAAGCTATATACTGTTGACAACAATGCCATCACAACCATTGAGCCCTTAGAACCAACCTGTCAGGTGGAAGGCAATGGCTCAGATGGAGAAATGGAGGATTGGTGCCAACAGCTACACGTGGGCATAAATTCAACACCTACCCATCAAAAACAAGGGGTGTATAGGCTAGTGACGGAATATGAACAAGTCTTCAGTAAACACCCATTGGACTTCGGACGGATAGAAGGGGTAGAACACACAATCCACACCAGTGACCATCCCCCAATAAAAGAAAGATATAGACCCATACCGCCCGCTCACTATCAATGTGCAAAAGATATGCTGAGGGAGATGAAACAGGCCGGGGTAATAAGAGACAGCTGTAGCCCCTGGGCGGCCCCTCTAGTGATTGTCAAAAAAAAGGACGGAACCATGAGAATGTGCGTAGACTACCGGAAGATTAATAACATCACCCATAAAGACGCCTACCCCTTGCCTAGGATAGAAGAGTCCTTAACTGCTTTGAAATCTGCTAATTATTTTTCCACCTTAGACTTAACAAGCGGGTATTGGCAAGTCCCTGTGGCTGAGCGAGATAAGGAAAAGACGGCATTCACCACACCAATGGGTCTATGTGAATTTAATCGCATGCCGTTCGGACTCTGCAACGCATCCGGTACCTTCCAGCGGCTGATGGAATGCTGCCTCGGACACAAGAACTTCGAGACCGTCCTCCTGTACTTAGATGATGTGATCGTCTACTCAAAGACTTACGAACAACACTTAATAGACCTGGCAGAAGTGTTCGAAGCCTTATCCAGGTATGGCATGAAAGTCAAGCCATCCAAATGTCACCTTCTCAAGCCAAAGGTACAGTACCTGGGACACATCGTGAGTTCGGAGGGAGTAGCACCAGATCCCGAGAAAATAAGCGCCATAAGGGATTGGCCAAGACCTACCAGCGCAAAAGAAGTGAGACAATTCCTGGGATTGGTGGGTTACTATCGCAGATTTATAAAAGGATTTACCAAGTTGGCAGCACCCTTGCAAGACACCTTGGTAGGGCAGACGAAGAAACCTTCAAACCGAAACCCTCCTTTTCAGTGGAACGACGAAAGGGAAGACTCCTTTGAACAACTAAAGAAGGCACTAACCGGAGAAGAGGTTCTGGCATACCCAGATTACCATCAACCTTTCATCCTCTACACCGATGCCAGTAATGTGGGACTAGGAGCGGTGCTGTCACAAAAGCAAGAAGGTCGGGAGAAAGTCATCGCCTTTGCAAGTAGAAAGCTCCGGCCTACTGAAAGAAATTCAGAAAATTACAGCTCCTTCAAATTGGAACTACTGGCAGTAGTTTGGGCTGTGACTGAACGTTTCAAACACTATCTGGCCGCTGCAGAATTTATTGTCTATACTGACAACAATCCGTTGACCCACCTGGACACAGCCAAATTAGGTGCGTTAGAACAGCGATGGATAGCCCGGTTATCTAATTACAACTTCAAGATCAAGTATCGAGCAGGTCGCAAGAATGGAAATGCCGATGCCCTATCCCGGATGCCACACTTGAGAGATGTAGAAGAAGAAATGGGGGAGCTTGAAGAAATTGAACTACCAGCCTTCCATCATCCCAAGGCAAAACATCATCAGTCAAGTACCTATCAGAAACAACAAGAGGTGAATTTAAATCCGTTAGCACACCATAGATGGGCTGACACCCAAGACAGCAATCCGGCTGTGAAGTTGGTGAAGGAACTGTTAACTGAGCAAAGTGCATATCCCGATGAGGATGCCCCAGAAGAGACGCATCAACTCTGGAAAGAGAGAGGCAAAATGTTCCTGTATCAAGGGAAGCTCTGTAGAAGGTACACCAATCCGAAAACACATGAATTGGTTTGGCAGATTATCGTGCCTAAACAAGATGTCAAGATGGTCCTCGAAGCTTACCATAATGGTGCTGGTCACTTCGGTTGGAAAAAGTTAGAAGTACTTCTAAGAGAAAGATTTTATTGGGTCGGTATGAGAAAATCAATCGAACAGTGGTGCAGAAATTGTGGCCCGTGCAACCTCAGAAGAAACGATCAAAAGAACCAAAGAGCACCACTGCAGCCCATAATCACCAAACAACCACTTGAACTTGTAGCCATGGACCACGTGAAGTTGACACCAAGCCGGTCTGGCTATGTCTATGCCTTGACCATCGTGGACCATTATTCACGCTTCTTGGTAGTAGTACCCGTAAAAGATCTGACAGCAAAAACAGCAGCCAAAGCGTTCCAAACGTACTTTTGTAGACCCCATGGATATCCGGAACAGGTTCTCACCGACCAAGGTACAGCCTTTGAATCAGAGATCTTCAGAGAATTCTGTAATATGTATGGTTGCAAAAAGATCCGGACGACGGCCTATCATCCACAAACAAACGGCTTATGCGAGAAGATGAACCATATTGTAATAGAACTACTAAAGACTTTACCTGAGGCAGAAAGGAATCAATGGCCAGAGAAATTGCCTGACTTGGTGGATCTGTATAATCATGTCCCGGTGAGTTCCACCAATTGCACCCCAGCTTACCTTATGCGTGCAAGACCCGGCCAATTACCAATCGATCTAGAAATGGGAATTCTGAAACCAGACGCAGAAGTCCAAGACTCCAATTGGGATATCATACGGCAAAAGCAGTATCGCCAAGTGCAAGAGAGTGTGGAAAGAAGCCTTCAGCAAACTAGAGAAAGACAATAGCGAACTTTCAACCAGAATGCTCCAGCGACCCCATTAAGACCAGGTGACCAAGTGCTCAAGAGAAATCGTCGAACCAATAAACTGGACAATCAGTGGGAAGCCGTACCCTACACAGTTTTACCAACAAGAGTGGATAATCCTAAAATGTGTCTCATTAGCAAAAACGGAGGCTTAACATCTGTACTAGTGTCAAGAGACAATCTTAAATTATGTCCGGAAGCATTGAAAGAGCCAGACGTTGTCCAGCCAGAACCAGAAGTTATTCAACCCATACAGGTTCAACCAGTAAAGGAAAAAGAAGAGGAAGTGTAACACACCTGTATAGGAGACTTTCCCAAAACCCTACTAACATACCATGGTGCAGTAGTGGTTCCCATGGTGGCCTTTTACCCAACACCAAACCCAATACCAGAAGTCCCAAGACAGGAAGAGGCTGACCCCGTACTACAGGAGGTTCCAGGCCAGGAAGAACAGATTCCTGGTCAGAGTAATCCCATTCACGGTGGACTTGCCAACTCCATAGTCGTGGAATTATCTTTAGCAGAGCGGGCAGATACTACATCCGCAGTAGACAGTAGTACACCACATGAAGAGACACCGCTATTACGTAGATCACAGCGTAGTACCCAGGGTCAATTACCGGCCAGGTATGCAGATTACCAACTATAAAGCTCATAATGTGAATTGTATATATGTTATGCCGTATATAGTTAAACAAAAAGTGTAGTATAGTCATTGTTATCAGTCTGCAACGTTTAAGCCCAGTGCCTACAGAGACTTGTCTGTATGAACTTCTTGCATATTCTTGAACTTTTTATCAGCCCGGAGGCACTAAATCAAAGCTCCGGAAAGACTGCTTTTTGAACTTTGCTCCTCGCTCTTTTTGAACTTTCTTTAGACTTTATATTGATAACTCCGTTGGAAAAATGGAACTAAATTCCTGGACACTAAGTACAGTGCCTTTCCTAATACCTTCAAGGATAGAACTGTATTAATGGACGCTATTTGAAGTGACTTTGTACAGAACTATATTTTTGTTTCCTCGAGTGGTTTTTGTAACTTTTCATTTTTAAGACTCTGTACATATTAATTGTTATTTCAAAATGTTATTGTCCCACAGTCCCGGAGTACTGTTCTTAACTAAGGGGGAATGTGGCACCCCTAGGGGTATTTGCCACAAAAATAGTTACTGACAGTAAATGCAAATACTAAAATAGCAAGACTGCACTACCACCTCCGGCCAGAAGGGGGAGCTCCAGAGACTCCCCTTGATCCATTCTGGTCTGAGAGAAGAACTGGCAGTTGGGCTAAGGAGCTGATAGTGAGAGGTCATACAGTTGAAT
Source organism: Ranitomeya imitator (assembly GCF_032444005.1). Classification (NCBI taxonomy): domain Eukaryota; kingdom Metazoa; phylum Chordata; class Amphibia; order Anura; family Dendrobatidae; genus Ranitomeya; species Ranitomeya imitator. Next base: position 87,584,536 of record NC_091287.1, on the reverse strand, counting down.
CTCTAACAGCCCTGTGACAGTTACCAGGCCTAAATCACCGGCCTGAGGAGAAGAGGGATAGAGAAAAAGGACATTGTGAGAACCGGGTAGCATTAATCACTACCCAGAACAGGCGCAAAGACGGATACCGGATCCGTGGCTGTATTCATTACATATAATACAGCAACCGGAAAAACGTGAGGTGATATCAGCTTCACTAGGGTCGGACGCAGCAACAGACACAGAGTTCAGCGGTACTCCTGGAGGGGGTAAGCCGATAAAAGGACTCGGGTTGCCCGTCGAACCAGGACCCGGAGGGGACAGATTGGGCCGGCAGCCAGTTCACATACAGCAGCAGGGCCACACAGATATTGCGTACAATAAGAGGCGAAGAACCCGGCAGGGTCAAAGTAACTCAGAGTTCCCATACAGACTCCGGTGACAGGACTGGTTGTAAATCCTTTTTTGTTAAAGTAAACTGGTTAAACATTTCAGTGCCTCAGTCTTTCATTTGGACAATAGCCATCTATCCAGGATTGGGATCATCACCGCTGGGAGAACCTGCTGCTGATCAAGTAAGTGCCTGTTCCCTCACGATACCCTTTACACTGTGCATTGCCTGAGGCCACAGCACCGGGTCAAGCCACCCGTGACACCCCCCTCAAGAGACAGACCCCATTGGTCCAGTGCTGGGTACCCCGGTCTCTTGGGCGTCACAGATGCAGTCACCCCTTCTTTTAAAACTTTATCCAACCACTTAAGCATATTGACCTTACACACTTCTTCTGATAATGTCACCTTATACCTCATGACCACTTTGCCCAGGGCTTACCGGAGTCTGACCAAGTAGCTGTTGAAATAGAGTTCATTACTAGTAACTGCAGTTGGTCCACATCAATACCTTTAGGAAATTCATGCAGGACAAGCTTTCTATCTTCACCTGAGGATGCAGTTCATTGAAATGATTTGAATCTTTTCTGTCAACTGCCCAGGTAGAGTGTGCCTAATGGAACAACAACAAAAATAAGCATCCTGAAACATAGACTCTGAAGAAGGCATAGCGGTGTCAGGCTGGGTGGCAGCCCTATCTGGGAAAGGAGAAGCTATTGAAATCTCTGGGAAAACTGTTGAATTTACACAAGATATCACATTACTCAAAACCATTGAAATATTTGCATTAACAGCATAAGGGTTTTGATCAGAATTATTTATGAATCAATCCGTCATAATTATACCCCATAAAATCATCTATATTTTGGTAGAACTTATATATTAAAAACAACAACAACCAACCATTGGTTACTCATCAAAGAAAAAAATTGGCCCACAGTGAGAAAATAAACCCCTGTTACCAACCTATTGGGGGATTCTAGTCTGGAGTCTACTAGTCCCTAGTCTGGAGCCTACACTTGCACCTACCTAACTGCAGAGGTTGGCACCCTATGGGATACGTATTGGCGCCCCTGCTCAACGTTGACTGCCTCTATAGGCCCCTAATATCCTTTAAGTCCTCCTGGGTATACCCTCACCTGTTCTGAGATATATATATATATTTAAAGGCTACCTCTATGACTAGACAAGTGTCACTCCTACCACTAAGAGAACACAATCGGCATTTGGTGGCAATCATAGATATCTTCACTGTAAATCTTGATCCAAGGTACTGGGGAATGAACAAATATCCTTATTTACAAATTTGTTCCATCTATAGTTGTCCCCTTATGTTTACAATGACCAAGCACCAAAGAATAATAAATAGATAATCACAATCTATGCCCATATATGCCCTAGAATATAGATAGTAATTGCCAGCATAGGACATAATATACAAAAATCATGGTACTCATCTGAGCACCACCCGCGTACTCCGCTGTTATGACCTGGTGGTTAGGAGCACCCGGTACGACCTGATAGTAAACTCACACAGGACAAGCTCTGGGATGTGGGAGCTCTGCTGACCGCAACCCCTAATCCTAATCACACAACTAGAAATAGCCGTGGAGCGTTCCTGACTCTCCCTAGACGCCTCTTCACAGCCTAAGAGCTAGCTAGCCCTAGAGATATAAAATAAAGCCTACCTTGCCTCAGAGAAATTCCCCAAAGGAGCATTAGAAAGCCCGAATGGCATAACCAGGTACTCAAAATGGCCCTCGGGCGTATTAAATGCTGTTTTCCATTCATCACCCTGTTTAATTCGCACAAGATTATACGCCCCTCGAAGATCAATTTTGGTGAACCAACTAGCCCCCTTAATCCGAGCAAACAAATCAGACAGCAGCGGCAAAGGATACTGAAATTTGACTGTGATCTTATTAAGAAGGCGGTAATCAATACAAGGTCTCAAAGAGCCATCCTTCTTGGCCACAAAAAAAAACCCTGCTCCCAATGGTGACGACGACGGGCGAATATGACCCTTCTCCAAGGATTCCTTTATATAACTCCGCATAGCAGCGTGCTCTGGCACAGATAAATTAAACAGACGGCCCTTAGGAAACTTACTACCAGGAATCAAATTAATAGCACAATCGCAATCCCTATGAGGAGGTAGGGCACCGGATTTGGGCTCTTCAAATACATCCCGGTAATCTGATAAAAACTCAGGGACTTCAGAAGGAGTGGAAGGCGAAATTGACAACAATGGAACATCACCATGTACCCCCTGACAACCCCAGCCGACACAGACATAGATTTCCAATCCAACACTGGATTATGGACCTGTAGCCATGGCAACCCCAAAACGACCACATCATGCAGGTTATGCAACACCAAAAAGCGAGTATCCTCCTGATGTGCAGGAGCCATGCACATGGTCAATTGAGTCCAGTGCTGAGGCTTATTCTTGGCCAAAGGCGTAGCATCAATTCCTCTCAATGGAATAGGATACTGCAAGGGCTCCAAGAAAAAACCACAGTGCCTGGCAAACTCCAAGTCCATCAAATTCAGGGCAGCGCCTGAATCCACAAATGCCATTACAGAATAGGACGAAAGAGAGCAAATCAGAGTAACGGACAAAAGAAATTTAGACTGTACCGTACCAATGGTGGCAGACCTGGCGAACCGCTTAGTGCGCTTAGGACAATCGGAGACAGGATGAGTGGATTCACCACAATAAAAACACAGCCCATTCCGACGTCTGTGTTCTTGCCGTTCAGCTCTGGTCAAAGTCCTATCACACTGCATAGGCTCAGGCCTATGCTCAGAGAATACCGCCAGATGGTGCACAGCTTTGCGCTCACGCAAGCGCCGATCGATCTGAATGGCCAAGGACATAGACTCATTCAGACCAGCAGGCGTGGGAAATCCCACCATGACATCCTTAAGGGCTTCAGAAAGACCCTTTCTGAAAATTGCCGCCAGGGCACACTCATTCCACTGAGTAAGCACAGACCACTTTCTAAACTTCTGACAGTACACCTCCGCTTCATCCTGACCCTGACACAAAGCAAGCAAGATTTTCTCTGCCTGATCCACTGAATTTGGTTCATCATAAAGCAATCCAAGCGCCAGAAAAAACGCATCAACATCACGCAATGCAGGATCTCCTGGCGCAAGGGAAAATGCCCAGTCTTGAGGGTCACCACGCAATAAAGAAATAATAATTTTTACCTGTTGAACGGGGTCACCAGAGGAGCGGGGTTTCAAAGCTAGAAACAGTTTACAATTATTTTTGAAATTCAAGAACCTAGATCTATCCCCAGAAAATAAATCAGGAATAGGAATTCTAGACTCTAACATAGGATTCTGAACCACAAAATCTTGAATGTTTTGTACCCTTGCAGTGAGATGAGCCACACAAGAGGACAGACCTTGAATGTCCATATCTACACCTGTGTCCTGAACCACCCAAAGGTTTAGGGGAAAAGAAAGACAAAACACAGTGCAAAGAAAAAAAAATGGTCTCAGAACTTCTCTTATCCTTCTATTGAGATGCATTAATACTTTGTGCCAGCTGTACTGTTATGACCTGGTGGTTAGGAGCACCCGGTACGACCTGATAGTAAACTCACACAGGACAATCTCTGGGATGTGGGAGCTCTGCTGACCGCAACCCCTAATCCTATCACACAACTAGAAATAGCCGTGGAGCGTTCCTGACTCTCCCTAGACGCCTCTTCACAGCCTAAGAGCTAGCTAGCCCTAGAGATAGAAAATAAAGCCTACCTTGCCTCAGAGAAATTCCCCAAAGGAAAAGGCAGCCCCCCACATATATTGACTGTGAGTAAAGATGAAAGTCACAAACGCAGAAATGAAACTGGTTTCAGCAAAGGGAGGCCAGACTTACTAAACAGACAGAGGATAGGAAAGGTATCTTTGCGGTCAGCACAAAAAACTACAAAAGACCACGCAGAGTGTGCAAAAAGACCTCCGCACCGACTAACGGTGCGGAGATGCCACTCTGCATCCCAGAGCTTCCAGCTAGCAAGACAAAATCATGATAACCAGCTGGACAAGGAAACAATGAACAAATAATAACTATCAGGAACTTAGCTTCTGCTGGAGAAGACAGGTCACCAGAAAGATCCAAGAGCGAACTGAACCAATGCAGGAACATTGACAGCTGGCATGGAGTAATGATCAGAGTGGAGTTAAATAGAGCAGCCAACCAAAGGATAAACCACGTCACCTGTGTAAGGAACCTCAGAAGCAGCAGCTTCACTCACAGCCACCAGAGGGAGTCCATGGACAGAACTCGCCGAAGTACCATTCACGACCACAGGAGGGAGTTCGACAACAGAATTCACAACACTCCGCCTTAACGCGTTTCGCCCCTCTGGCTCATCAGGAGGCCCGATGTGTAGACTGTGTCCTGATATCAATTAGATGTCTTACTGATACTCCTCTCGTCTCCATTTAAATATCCCCGCTCCTCATTCCCCCGAACTTCCTGCATTGCGGACCAGATATCCGCATTACATCACATCTTCGGAATAACATTGGATAAACTAATTGAACGTGCCTTGAAATCAAAATCAGATCCAGATTTTAATAGGAGAGAGGGACTTCTTCAAACTTCAGTAGAGAAACATCAAGCCCTCCTAAAAGAAAGGAAACAATTACAGTTTCAAAAAGATCTTAAAAATTTTGGAGAAAATCAAGTTTATAATTTTCAACAAGAGAGAGTGTCAGAGGTGTCATCTTCAGATCTAGAGACTTCTGATATGGAAAGAACTGATACATCTATTAGAGAAGTACGATTCTTCAGAGGTGCACCATTAAAACGAGGATGGCAGGGCACAAGGAGGAGATTTGGAGGGAGGGGAAGGGGGGCTACAGAAATGTAGGGGAATTGAGAACACCAGTAACAATGCCCTTGGCCACATCTGGGTCTGCCCCCCCTCATATGCGCCCTCCTCTTCCTCCTCCTCTTTTTTGGAGCAGGGTGCAAGGACGGGTTACTTTTTAAGAACCAAATTAAATTAGACCGGGGACAGATTATCAACTTGTCCTCACATCTTCTTTCTAGGGATGAGTATAGTGTACTACATAAAGGTCTTAATTTTGCACCAACAAATAATTTTAATTGCTTTGAGTGGGTCAAGGATTTGAACCTGTTCTGTTCTATCTTTGTGTCAACTCTGTGACATACTGCCATCAGTTTGTGATGCTGACAGCAAAGGAGATGTCAATGAATGCATACAGGGTCTAGACCCATGCCATGAACATTTACGATAACCACGGCCATGATGGGAAAGCGATTGACTATGTGTCTGCATTGTCTCATATGACCGGCAGAAGAAACAGAACTACAGACAGATCTGGATGAAGGCCTCCTGGATCTATGTGTAGCTGTATCCTTTGAGCGCATAGTGAAGTCTGTATTAAAATTTTGTTGTGCAGCATATGTGTTACATCTTTGAGTGACAGGGATGATATTCGTATTAAATAAATCATCCCCAAAACTTTCAGTGTTACCTATATAGGAGGAGATTTACAATTTATCATATTGAGTGCTAGTGCAGTGTGGCCATTAGGTGGTGATGGTGCAAATTGTGATGAACTGCAAATGAAGTCTCTGACAGATGACCTCTGTGGTCGGGGCACAGGAGGAGGTAGGAGAGGGTTAATATGAAATTGTATGATAGAAGTCACAGGTCCCCACACTGTGATGGCTCCTACAGGCCTGAACACAGTATCATGACCCTCACAGACCCCCAACACTATGCCACCACAGCCCAACACACAGAATGATAGCCCCTACAGCATCCACAGTATGATGTCCCCCACAGCTCCCCTCACAGTATGTTGACCCCTACTGCCCCACACACATAGTATCTTGGCCCCCACAGCCCCACATACAATGGCTCCCACAGCCCCTCACTTAGTATGATGCACCTACAGCCTCCACACAGTATAATAGCCCCCACGAAGTATGCTGGACACTACAAAGTATGGTGTTCCCCTTATCCATCCTCAGTATAGCATAAGGTCATGACACATAGTACTCAGAGTCAGGTCCCCACAGCATGCCAAATCGATTGTCATTAAAAAAAAAATAAAACTTCTCATCTAGCCCTGTTCCTCCGATGCACAGATCCCATTGATTCACTGTTTGGACAGAGGCTCCATGCACGAAGTGGCTGCAGTCATCACTCACAGCATTGTAAGTAGTAGCTGTACGCGTACTATCAATCGAAGGGCTGGGGTGTGTGTACATCTGTCACTCACTTTCTGCTGAGCTGTGACTGTAGAAGTTTTGGAAATGCCTCTATGACTGAAAGCTGGCTCCTCACTAAGGCGGCTGAACAGCATTTTAATGCCATTAGCTGCAGATTAACCCTATATCTGCAGTTTAAAAGTATTTGTGGACATGACAGGTTCCCTTTAAGGAGATCTTGTCTAAGTAGTGAACAAAAATTTTAATGTAGAATGCTAATCCAGGCATCTGTCAGATTGCAGACAGGGTTAAAGGCTGATTTTTTTTTAATTCTTCTTGGCAAATTTACTCAATTCAATTTCTATGGGTGTTTTTTTTTGGCTTTTCTCTAACTCTGTGTTCCCCAATTGTGATCCACAAGAGCTACCATCAAATCTTTTTTCAGACTTTTCTAAGGAAATCTGGAAAACATGATCTGTTGATGGCTTTTGACGATTGGAGTTGGGGAACACTGCTTAACTCACCTGAAGTGAGCAGGGGTTTGGACCTGATGACACTTGAGGTCACTTCCAACTCTAACGTTCTATGATTCTATGAGTTTGTTAGTACTAAATAAAAGATTGAAGTTGATGAACTTAGATCTGCTTTCAGCCTACTTAGATCCGGTGCGAAATGGACAATGCATCCCCCATGCTCAGAGACTTTGCTAAAGGAGGATGCTGTGTTGCCGTTAGAGGTGGTGGGACCCCGTATTGTACTAGCGGACGTAGAACAGGAGGCAGAGAGAGGAAACACTGGGAACTGTGTGAAAACTGATGCTAATGTTGTCACTGACCAGGATGTGCTGTGTATAAGAAATAGTAAAGTTTCAAGTTTTAAGTACGTATTGGATTCTGTTTCTCATTGTACAAAAACACAAGCAGTGGAACCTCAGCAAGCCCGATGGGCTGACAGTGGGAAAGTGTTTTCATGTGATGGGAGACCAGGACGTGTTACTACACATAGTCACAGCCACGAATACTGGCCTTGCGCTCTCTCACACTTGTATGGGGGCCTCTTCTGTCCATGGCCACTCCTGGTTCAATGTATGTTAAGAATAACCTAACAATGTGTTACTGCAGGTCAGTGCAATTACGGCAACACAAAACTTGTATAGCTTTTTGTTTTATATATACTGTATATATCTAATATATAATTGCCTAGAATACTACTTCCTGCAATTTGTGCCAACTTCCGTGGCTTTGTCCGGAGCTAATGTCCGGAGCTAATGTCCGGAGCTAATGTCCGGAGCTAATGTCCGGAGATTAATTGCCTAGAATACTACTTCCTGCAATTTGTGCCAACTTCCGTGGCTTTGTCCGGAGCTAATGTCCGGAGCTAATGTCCGGAGCTAATGTGCTGAGATAATGTCCGGAGCTAATGTCCGGAGCTAATGTCCGGAGCTAATGTCCGGAGATAAGTGATGTTAACAGTGTCCAGTGTCTGATTGGTTGCCGCCTGCTGCGAGCGACCAATCAGAAACGTGCCGTACTGTGACACACTCCGCCCGCCATTTTGGTGTGATTTTTGAATTTTTACCTCACAGCAAGTTTCTACTGCGTGGAGGCGGGCCCAGTGACGTTGCTCTTCAAGCTCCTGCCGAATTTCATCAAAAAAATGATAATACCATTTACCAAAACTATATATATTTAGTTGTGAAGTGGTTCAGTGACATTTTCACACCAATTTTGAACTTTTGTTTGGTGTTTTCTCCATATACTGCCTATTATTTTTGTTCTTTCTTACTATTATTTATTAATTGTATTATTCTTACATTTGAATAAATAAAGTATATATGGATTCTAGACTCCCGATTCTTTAGAATCGGGCTGCCATCTAGTATATATATATATATATATATATATATATATATATATATATGTATTTGGTTAAAAAAAATATATAGTTTTGTAAAAACAGATAGTTTATATTGCCATTTTCTGAGTCTCATAACTTTTTATTTTTCCATCATGGAGTTTTATGAGGACTTGTTTTTTGCATAGCAATTAGTCATTTTCATTTGTATCACATCATTTTGTCTTTCATGTGCAAGGTATAAAAATATAGCACAGAGTATACACATAATATAACTATAGGTAATGAGCATTATATTGTCAATAGGATCACTAGTTTGCCAAACCTTTTCATTTGCTTTCTAGTTCATTGTGCACAGTTTCCATGCCACTGAATTCCTCTTTTGTTTTTTGTTTTTAATTATTTTAATTCTATGATGTCTAAATTATTTCAAAATGCCCCTAAGCAATCCTGCATTGTACATTCAATGAAGCAAAAAAGCAAAGTATTGTCACAACATGAACTTTTTATTCATCAGAGACACAAGCTTTTTCTTTAAGGTTACAGTTGTCCATTATTAGGAGATACTAAGGATTATTTTCTAGCTTTAATTATTAGTGTTTCAGAAAGCCTAATGCTTAATTCAATCAGAAATGCCTGTGAGTGGTTAAAGCGTTGCAATACTTTTGTCTTTGTGTAGTTCTGTCACTACAAATTATAAGTTCCTTTGAAAAGCTGATCACAAAAAAAGGTGACAGCTGACGACAGTAATGACATAGTAAGCAACTGTGGTGAGTTGTAGACTTTATCAAGCAAAGCTATAGAATGGAATATATTTTCCATTTTTATGCTACTACTGGAAGATTAATGTTGAGGTATGTTGAGGTTACACAATGCAAAATCTGTTAATTAAATATTAATAATACAGTCATGAGAAAACTGAGTACACCTTTTTGAATTCTATCATTTTACATATCAAGACACACACAAATAAAGTCTTGCCCATATGACCTCAGATGCAAAATAACACATGGCATTATACCGTGCCATTGTTTATTGACCGAAATGAAGAAGCAATGTGAGAAAAATTAAGTACCGTATATACTCGAGTATAAGCTGACCCGAGTATAAGCCGACCCCCCTAATTTTGCCACAAAAAACTGGGAAAACTTATTGACTCGAGTATAAGCCTAGGGTGGAAAATGCAGCAGCTACCGGTGAATTTCAAAACTAAAAATAGATGCTCCATACCGTTCATTATGGCCCCATAGCTGTGCCATATAGTGCTCTGCACCGTTCATTATTGCCCCATAGATGTACCATAGAAAGGTGTGCCATATAGTGCTCTGCACCGTTCATTATTGCACCATAGCTGTGCCATATAGTGCTCTGCACCATTCATTATTGCCCCATAGCTGTGCCATATAGTGCTCGGCACCGTTCATTATTGTCCCATAGCTGTGCCATATAGTGCTCTGCACCGTTAATTTTTGCCCCATATCTGTGCCATATAGTGCTCTGCACCGTTCATTCTTGCCCCATAGCTGTGCCATATAGTGCTCTGCACCGTTCATTCTTGCCCCATAGCTGTGCCATATAGTGCTCTGCACCGTTCATTATTGCCCCATATCTGTGCCATATAGTGCTCTGCACCGTTCATTCTTGCCCCATATATGCTCCTTATAAAGCTGTGCACCGTTCATTCTTGCCCCATATATGCTCCTTATAAAGCTGTGCACCGTTCATTCTTGCCCCATATATGCTCCTTATAAAGCTGTGCACCATTCATTCTTGCCCTATATATGCTCCTTATAAAGCTGTGCACGTTCATTCTTGCCCCATATATGCTCCTTATAAAGCTCTGCCATTACTGCTGCTGCTGCTGCAATAATAATAATAAAAAAAAGCCATACTCACCTCTCTTGCTTGCAGCTCCCGGCATCTCGTTCCGGCGTCTCGTCCCGGCGTCTATCTGCACTGACTGTTCAGGCAGAGGGCGCCGCGCACACTATATGCGTCATCGCGCCCTCTGACCTGCACAGTCAGAGCGCAGAGACGCCAGGAAAACAGAGCGGCGCCGGGAAGATGGAGCGACTCCCGGCATGTGGTACGCGGACAGGTGAATATAAAATACTCACCTAGTCCTGGCGCTCCTGACGCTGCCCCTGCCTGTCACACTGTCTCCGGGTGCCGCAGCTCTTCCTGTCAGCGGTCACTGGCTCTGCTCAGGGCAATGAATATGTGGCTCCACCCCTATGGGAGTGGAGTCCATATTCATTTCTCTAATGAGTGGTCCCACGTGACCGCTGACAGGAAGAGCTGCGGCACCCGGAGACACTGTGACAGGCATGGGCAGCATCAGGAGCACCAGGACTAGGTAAGAATGCCTCAGCGCCCTCTCCCTCTCACCCGCCGACCCTGCCGCCCACCGTGACTCGAGTATAAGCCGAGAGGGGCACTTTCAGCCCAAAAATTTGGGCTGAAAATCTCAGCTTATACTCGAGTATATACGGTAAACCCCCATTTCCATAGAAATTAAGAGGTCAAATACCCTGATTAATTGTTCACCAGCAGGTGTTGCTGCCTCTCTAAGGCCGGAGTAACATAGTAACATAGTAACATAGTAACATAGTAACATAGTTAGTAAGGCCGAAAAAAGACATTTGTCCATCCAGTTCAGCCTATATTCCATCATAATAAATCCCCAGATCTACGTCCTTCTACAGAACCTAATAATTGTATGATACAATATTGTTCTGCTCCAGGAAGACATCCAGGCCTCTCTTGAACCCCTCGACTGAGTTCGCCATCACCACCTCCTCAGGCAAGCAATTCCAGACTCTCACTGCCCTAACAGTAAAGAATCCTCTTCTATGTTGGTGCAAAAACCTTCTCTCCTCCAGACGCAAAGAATGCCCCCTTGTGCCCGTCACCTTCCTTGGTATAAACAGATCCTCAGCGAGATATTTGTATTGTCCCCTTATATACTTATACATGGTTATTAGATCGCCCCTCAGTCGTCTTTTTTCTAGACTAAATAATCCTAATTTCGCTAATCTATCTGGGTATTGTAGTTCTCCCATCCCCTTTATTAATTTTGTTGCCCTCCTTTGTACTCTCTCTAGTTCCATTATATCCTTCCTGAGCACCGGTGCCCAAAACTGGACACAGTACTCCATGTGCGGTCTAACTAGGGATTTGTACAGAGGCAGTATAATGCTCTCATCATGTGTATCCAGACCTCTTTTAATGCACCCCATGATCCTGTTTGCCTTGGCAGCTGCTGCCTGGCACTGGCTGCTCCAGGTAAGTTTATCATTAACTAGGATCCCCAAGTCCTTCTCCCTGTCAGATTTACCCAGTGGTTTCCCGTTCAGTGTGTAATGGTGATATTGATTCCTTCTTCCCATGTGTATAACCTTACATTTATCATTGTTAAACCTCATCTGCCACCTTTCAGCCCAAGTTTCCAACTTATCCAGATCCATCTGTAGCAGAATACTATCTTCTCTTGTATTAACTGCTTTACATAGTTTTGTATCATCTGCAAATATCAATATTTTACTGTGTAAACCTTCTACCAGATCATTAATGAATATGTTGAAGAGAACAGGTCCCAATACTGACCCCTGCGATACCCCACTGGTCACAGCGACCCAGTTAGAGACTATACCATTTATAACCACCTTCTGCTTTCTATCACTAAGCCAGTTACTAACCCATTTACACACATTTTCCCCCAGAACAAGCATTCTCATTTTGTGTACCAACCTCTTGTGCGGCACGGTATCAAACGCTTTGGAAAAATCGAGATATACCACGTCCAATGACTCACCGTGGTCCAGCCTATAGCTTACCTCTTCATAAAAACTGATTAGATTGGTTTGACAGGAGCGATTTCTCATAAACCCATGCTGATATGGAGTTAAACAGTTATTCTCATTGAGATAATCCAGAATAACATCCCTCAGAAACCCTTCAAATATTTTACCAACAATAGAGGTTAGACTTACTGGCCTATAATTTCCAGGTTCACTTTTAGAGCCCTTTTTGAATATTGGCACCACATTTGCTATGCGCCAGTCCTGCGGAACAGACCCTGTCGCTATAGAGTCCCTAAAAATAAGAAATAATGGTTTATCTATTACATTACTTAGTTCTCTTAGTACTCGTGGGTGTATGCCATCCGGACCCGGAGATTTATCTATTTTAATCTTATTTAGCCGGTTTCGCACCTCTTCTTGGGTTAGATTGGTGACCCTTAATATAGGGTTTTCATTGTTTCTTGGGATTTCACCTAGCATTTCATTTTCCACCGTGAATACCGTGGAGAAGAAGGTGTTTAATATGTTAGCTTTTTCCTCGTCATCTACAACCATTCTTTCCTCACTATTTTTTAAGGGGCCTACATTTTCAGTTTTTATTCTTTTACTATTGATATAGTTGAAGAACAGTTTGGGATTAGTTTTACTCTCCTTAGCAATGTGCTTCTCTGTTTCCTTTTTGGCAGCTTTAATTAGTTTTTTAGATAAAGTATTTTTCTCCCTATAGTTTTTTAGAGCTTCAATGGTGCCATCCTGCTTTAGTAGTGCAAATGCTTTCTTTTTACTGTTAATTGCCTGTCTTACTTCTTTGTTTAGCCACATTGGGTTTTTCCTATTTCTAGTCCTTTTATTCCCACAAGGTATAAACCGCTTACACTGCCTATTTAGGATGTTCTTAAACATTTCCCATTTATTATCTGTATTCTTATTTCTGAGGATATTGTCCCAGTCTACCAGATTAAGGGCATCTCTAAGCTGGTCAAACTTTGCCTTCCTAAAGTTCAGTGTTTTTGTGACTCCCTGACAAGTCCCCCTAGTGAAAGACAGCTGAAACTGTACAATATTGTGGTCGCTATTTCCTAGATGCCCAACCACCTGCAGATTTGTTATTCTGTCAGGTCTATTAGATAGTATTAGGTCTAAAAGTGCTGCTCCTCTGGTTGGATTCTGCACCAATTGTGAAAGATAATTTTTCTTGGTTATTAGCAGAAACCTGTTGCCTTTATGGGTTTCACAGGTTTCTGTTTCCCAGTTAATATCCGGGTAGTTAAAGTCCCCCATAACCAGGACCTCATTATGGGTTGCAGCTTCATCTATCTGCTTTAGAGTAGACTTTCCATGATTTCTGTTATATTTGGGGGTTTGTAACAGACCCCAATGAGAATTTTGTTACCATTTTTCTCTCCATGAATTTCGACCCATATGGACTCGACATCCTCATTCCCTTCGCTAATATCCTCCCTTAAAGTGGACTTTAGACAAGACTTTACATAGAGACAAACCCCTCCTCCTCTCTGATTTTTACGATCCTTTCTATACAGACTGTAACCCTGTAAGTTAACTGCCCAGTCATAGCTTTCATCTAACCATGTCTCAGTTATTCCCACTATGTCAAAGTTACCTGTAGATATTTCTGCTTCTAGTTCTTCCATCTTGTTTGTCAGGCTTCTGGCGTTTGCGAGCATGCAGTTTAGAGGATTTTGTTTTGTTCCAATCTCCTCGCTGTGGATTGTTTTAGAAATGTTCTTACCTCCCATCTGAGTATGTTTTCCTGGGTCTTCTTTGTTCAAGTCTAATGTTTTTCTTCCCGTCCCCTCTTCTTCTAGTTTAACGCCCTCCTGATGCGAGATGCTAATGACCCTCTGCTCCTGCTCTGCTGCGTGTTGGAGTCCAGTGTCAGTGCTCTGTGCTCCGATCCTCTGGCATGAGAGAATCAGAGCACAGATGTGGAGGAGATGGAGAAATTAATTTCTCCATCTCCTCCATTGTTGCCACACTGCACTGAGCTGACATTCGAGTGCAGTAGGATGTTTCACACTCACCCATAGACTTGTATGGGTGCGTGCAATTCGATCTCCGCAGCCATTCGCAGAATGCTGCAATTGTTTTCGCATGCTAAATTGATATGAAAAATGATCGCAGATGTGCACATAGAATAACACTGGTCTAAGAGCAACCTGATTTTTAATCGGATTTCACTCATCCGACTTATTCGCTTGTGTGAGCGAGCCCTAAAAGCATAGGTTCTGGCAGTTTGACATTATACTGGGGTATGTGGTGACCATACTCTATAGGGACATTATATTGGGGGCTGTGGTGATCATACTTTATTGGGTACTTTGGGGGACATTATATTGGGGCTCTGATGCTCATATAGCCAGAATAATAAAGTGCTATTGCATACAAGGTGCAAGTGCATAAAAAGTGCTGATGCATAGGAAAGTGACATAGTGATCAATCAGTCAATAAAAACCCCTGTTCGGACCTGCACGTGACTGACGCATGTTTTGCCTAGGCTTTGACGAGGCTGATACGGAGGGAGTGTAGTGTAAGATATTTAAAGAAAAGAGAGCCAATCACAAAGTTTATTTACTGATTTTAATGGCGCACAGGTGGCGCCGGTGTACTAGAATACCATGCATGGTATTGCTGACGTCACATCCGGCCCACAGGATGCGTCTCCATGGAGCGCGTCACTAGGGCGAAAGTGACGGCGGCAAGCGTTCCACAGTGGAACGCAAAGGAGATCCAGAAGGTAACCATAGTGGAAGCGTAAATGTGAAAGAAAAAGGGGGCATGTATAATGTATCGTGTCAGAGTGAAATACAACACACAGTCATTGTGGGGTATATGATGAAAGGAACAGTGTGTATTATGGAAATAAGAAATAGAGATAAGGAGGAATGGAATATGAACAGGTATATAGCTACCTACCAACACACAATTGGATATTATATGTATATGAAAAGATGTGACAAAAAGAAATAAAGCAAAGAAAACAATAATTACAGTGAAAAATACATGAAAAATAAAGTATACCACAAGGAAATGGACCACTGTGCGTAAGTATATGAATAAAATAAGAAAACAATAAATCCAGAGAATAGCACATGTAAAATTAATTATTCCACAGAGAACCACCATATATAAGTATATGAAAATAGATTTATTGCTTTCCTTATTTTATTCATATACTTACGCATAGTGGTCCAATTCCTTGTGGTATACTTTATTTGTCATGTATTATTCACTTTAATTATTGTTTTCTTTGTATCATATTTGTAGGTATTTTATTCTCTGTGCATATGTTGCATGTTTGACATGTATTTTTCAGCACAAATTTGGCATGGAAAATATGCAGCGTTTTGCTATCCCTAATTTTTTCCTTGCAGATCTGTAACAGATTCAAATCAGCAGCATACTAATATTAGAGTGAGAAAAAATACAAAACAAAAATGCATGTCAAAAACAAGGCAAAAACGTGTATTTTAAGCAGCGTTTTCCCTGTCAACACATCAGGATTTGCAGCAGAAATTTCTGCTGCAATTCCTAAACGTGTGCATATAACCTAATCTACTATATAATTGTCTAAGGGTCACTTCTGTCTTTCTGTCTGTCTGTCTTTCTGTCTGTCTTACTGTCACGGATATTCATTGGTCGCGGCCTCTGTCTGTCATGGAATCCAAGTCGCTGATTGGTCGTGGCAAAACGCCCACGACCATTGCCACGACCAATCAGCGACGACCACAGTCTGGTGGCAATATGGCCGCTCTTTCCTCCCCGCAGTCAGTGCCTGCTCCATACTCCCCTCCAGTCATCCAGTCAGCCCTCACACAGGGTTAATGCCAGCATTACCAGAGCTCAATGTAACGCACTCCGGTTGCGCTGCTTTTAACCCTGTGTGATCAACTTTTTACTATTGATGCTGCATATGCAGCATCAATAGTAAAACGATCTAATGTTAAAAATAATAATAATAATTTAAAAAAAAGGTTATTCTCACCCTCCATTGTGTGTGTTGTCCTCAGCAGTGCAAGCGGCAGGTTCCGGTTCCAAAGATGCTATGTGAGAAGGATCTTCCATGACGTCATGGTCATGTGACCACGACGTCATCACAGATCCTGCGCTCATACCAACCCTGGGACCCGAAGCTGCCGGGTGCACCGCACACAGGCGACAGGACTACAAGGGGCCCTCGGAGGGTGAGTATATGTTTCTTTTTTATTTTTTAACCTGTTACATATACGTGGCTGGGCAGTATACTACGTAGCTGGGCAATATATTACATGACTGGCCAATATACTATGTGACTGGGCAGTATACTACGTGTCTGTGCTGTATACTACGTGGCTCTGTGCTGTATAATATGTCACTGTGCAATATACTACGTGGCTGGGCAATATACTACGTGGCTGGGCAATATACTATGTGGCTGGGCAATATACTACGTCACTGGGCAATATACTACGTCACTGGGCAATATACTACGTGACTGGGCAATATACTACGTGACTGGGCAATATATACTACATGGCTGGGCAATATACTATGTCACTGGGCAATATACTACATTCCTGGACAATATATTACGTCACTACGTCATACTATGTGACTGGGCAATATACTACATGGCTGGGCAATATACTATGTCACTGGGCAATATACTACGTGGCTGGGCAATATACTACGTGACTGAGCAATATACTACATGGCTCTGTGCTGTATACTACGTGACTGGGCAATATACTACGTGACTGGGCAATATACTATGTCACGGGGCAATATACTACGTCACTAGACAATATACTACGTGGGCTGTGGAATATACTACGTGGGCATGCATATTCTAGAATACCCGATGAGTTAGAATCGGGCCACCATTTAGTATATATATATATATGTATATGCACACGGTAAGTACATTTTTGCACCAATAACGTGTCCATTGGCAGGAAAAACGCTGCGCAAATTGCACATATTTTTGTTTCAGTTTTTTATGCGTTTTTTTCCTCCACTCATTGGAATGGGTGAAAAAGAATTGACATGCTGCTTACAATCTGCAATTAAAAAATTAACAGTATGTGCATGAGATTTCCGATATTTCATTCACTTTGCCGCTACTGCAAAGTGCTGCTTTTTTTAAAAAAAAAAAAGGATTAGTTCTATTTGCAATAGTTTGTAAAGATTAATTGGAATTAATAATGTAAAATCATCATAATTTATGTGCAATGCTCTATTATCTCTTTTTTATTGTTTTATTAACGGTGCATAAAATATAAAAAATGAATAACCCACAGATCACAATTTGGACATTGGTTCAAATGTGCCAGAAGGCAAACTGATTCTTACATGAAAATAATTAAACCTGTTAACTTGCAGTATTGGAAGTAGTAGGAAATGAACAATGAATTTCTTACAATTGTAACACACAAAACTTCAGGTAGATTATGCAAAAAGCAAAGAAATATTAATGAGTTAAAAGGTGAAATCTTTATCTAAATTACTATGGCTTAAGATTTTACCCTTTTGCTCATTTCTATTTCTCGAGTCAGTGGATGTAATTAAATCATTTTTTCATGATCATTTTTGACACCTACTGGTGATATGGGTGTAAATTGTATCACAGTAAATACAGTGTTATACAAATGATAAGAAAGGGACATAGAATTATGCAAAAAATGTAAAAGAATAAGTTGAAAATTACAAAACACAGAGCTGCAAAATGATTTACCTAGTTCAGCCTCACCTCTGTAAACAGATCCCTCAATCCCCAGTTTTTTGGGAATCAGATTTAAAGGACCACTGCTAAATGGCTCATTCTTATCCTGTGCATTAGTCCATGGTACCTGTGTGACTAAATGGACCATAGGTTACTGTTGTATTTTTTGTTTACACACATAATACACTTCACTGAACTAAAATTAAGTTACTACTACATTTTCATTAAATTTATATAAATCTCTCTTCATCATGAATTTTAGGACATTTAATTCTTAATAGGGTAAATAGTGTAAGGTGAGAAACTAGGAAAATTTGGTCATACATGACATTCCTCATTTAAACAATGTTTAAACAATGTTTAATTTTGATGGGAAAAGCAATGTGCATCCATAAAACATAATGCAAAGAGACAAAGAAAACCCTATATTAAGGGTTACCAATCTAACTCAAGAAGAGGTGCGAAATCGGCTAAATAAGATTAAAATAGGTAAATCTCAGGGTCCGAATGGCATACACCCACGAGTACTAAGAGAATTAAGTAATGTAATAGACAAGCCATTATTTCTTATATTTTGGGACTCTATAGCGATGGGGTCTGTTCCAAAGGACTGGCGCATAGCAAATGTGGTACCAATATTCAAAAAGGGCTGTAAAAGTGAACCTGGAAATTATAAGCCAGTAAATCTAACCTCTATTGTTGGTAAAATATTTGAAGAGTTTCTGAGTGATGTATTCTGGATTTTCAGCATGTGTTTATGAGGAATTGCTCCTGTCAAACCAATCTAATCAGTTTTTATGAAGAGGTAAGCTACAGACTGGACCAAAGTGAGTCATTGGACGTAGTATATCTTGATTTTTCCAAAGCATTTGATACTGTGTCACACAAGAGGTTGGTACACAAAATGAGAATGCTGGGTCTAGGGCAAAATGTGTATGCATGGGTAAGTAACTGGCTTAGTGATAGAAAGCAGAGGGTGGTTATAAATGGTATATTCTCTAACTGGGTCGCTATGACCAGTGGGGTACCGCAGGGGTCGGTGTTGGGACCCATTCTTTTCAGCATATTTATTAGCGATCTGGTAGAAGGTTTACACAGTAAAATATCGATATTTGCAGATGATACAAAACTACATAAAGCAGTCAATACAAGAGAAGATAGTATTCTGCTACAGATGGATCTGCATAAATTGGAAACTTGGGCCGAGAGGTGGGAGATGCGGTTTAACAATGATAAAAGTAAGGTTATACACATGGGAAGAAGGAATCAATATCACCATTACACACTGAACGGGAAACCACTGGGTAAATCTGATATGGAGAAGAAGTTGGGGATTGTAGTTAATAATAAACTTATCTGGAGCAGCCAGTGCCAGGCAGCGGCTACCAAGGCAAACAGGATCAAGGGGTGCATTAAAAGAGGTCTGGATACACATGAGGAGAGCATTATACTGCCTCTGTACAAATCCGTGGTTAGACCGCACATGGAGTACCATGTACAGTTTTGGGTACCGGTGCTCAGGAAGGATATAATGTAACTAGACTAAGAACAAATGAGGGCAACAAAATTAATAAAGGGGATGGGGGAACTACAATACCCAGAAAGATTAGAAAAATTAGGATTATTTAGTCTAGAAAAAAGACGACTGAGAGGCGATCTAATAACCATGTATAAGTATATCAGGGGACAATACAAATATCTCTCCGAGGATCTGTTTATACCAAGGAAGGTGACAGTCACAAGTGGGCATTCTCTGTGTCTGGAGGAGAGAAGGTTTTTCCACCAACATAGAAGGGGATTCTTTACTGTTAGGGCAGTGAGAATCTGGAATTCCTTGCCTGAGGAGGTGGTGATGGCGAACTCAGTCGAGGGGGTTCAAGAGAGGCCTGGATGTCTTCCTGGAGCGTAACAATATTGTATCTTACAGTTATTAGGGTCTTTAGAAGGATGAAGATCTGGGGATTTATTCTGACGGAATATAGGCTGAACTGGATGGACAAATATCTTTTTTCAGCCTTGCTAACTATTTTACTATGTTACTATACTTAAAAAATAGTGAGGAAAGAATGGTTGTAG
Organism: Ranitomeya imitator; assembly: GCF_032444005.1. NCBI lineage: Eukaryota > Metazoa > Chordata > Amphibia > Anura > Dendrobatidae > Ranitomeya > Ranitomeya imitator. The sequence continues at coordinate 87,564,510 of NC_091287.1, read as the reverse complement.
ATGACGAGGAAAAAGCTAACATATTAAACACCTTCTTCTCCACGGTATTCACGGTGGAAAATGAAATGCTAGGTGAAATCCCAAGAAACAATGAAAACCCTATATTAAGGGTCACCAATCTAACCCAAGAAGAGGTGCGAAACCGGCTAAATAAGATTAAAATAGATAAATCTCCGGGTCCGGATGGCATACACCCACGAGTACTAAGAGAACTAAGTAATGTAATAGATAAACCATTATTTCTTATTTTTAGTGACTCTATAGCGACAGGGTCTGTTCCGCAGGACTGGCGCATAGCAAATGTGGTGCCAATATTCAAAAAGGGCTCTAAAAGTGAACCTGGAAATTATAGGCCAGTAAGTCTAACCTCTATTGTTGGTAAAATATTTGAAGGGTTTCTGAGGGATGTTATTCTGGATTATCTCAATGAGAATAACTGTTTAACTCCATATCAGCATGGGTTTATGAGAAATCGCTCCTGTCAAACCAATCTAATCAGTTTTTATGAAGAGGTAAGCTATAGACTGGACCACGGTGAGTCATTGGACGTGGTATATCTCGATTTTTCCAAAGCGTTTGATACCGTGCCGCACAAGAGGTTGGTACACAAAATGAGAATGCTTGGTCTGGGGGAAAATGTGTGTAAATGGGTTAGTAACTGGCTTAGTGATAGAAAGCAGAGGGTGGTTATAAATGGTATAGTCTCTAACTGGGTCGCTGTGACCAGTGGGGTACCGCAGGGGTCAGTATTGGGACCTGTTCTCTTCAACATATTCATTAATGATCTGGTAGAAGGTTTACACAGTAAAATATCGATATTTGCAGATGATACAAAACTATGTAAAGCAGTTAATACAAGAGAAGATAGTATTCTGCTACAGATGGATCTGGATAAGTTGGAAACTTGGGCTGAAAGGTGGCAGATGAGGTTTAACAATGATAAATGTAAGGTTATACACATGGGAAGAGGGAATCAATATCACCATTACACACTGAACGGGAAACCACTGGGTAAATCTGACAGGGAGAAGGACTTGGGGATCCTAGTTAATGATAAACTTACCTGGAGCAGCCAGTGCCAGGCAGCAGCTGCCAAGGCAAACAGGATCATGGGGTGCATTAAAAGAGGTCTGGATACACATGATGAGAGCATTATACTGCCTCTGTACAAATCCCTAGTTAGACCGCACATGGAGTACTGTGTCCAGTTTTGGGCACCGGTGCTCAGGAAGGATATAATGGAACTAGAGAGAGTACAAAGGAGGGCAACAAAATTAATAAAGGGGATGGGAGAACTACAATACCCAGATAGATTAGCGAAATTAGGATTATTTAGTCTAGAAAAAAGACGACTGAGGGGCGATCTAATAACCATGTATAAGTATATAAGGGGACAATACAAATATCTCGCTGAGGATCTGTTTATACCAAGGAAGGTGACGGGCACAAGGGGGCATTCTTTGCGTCTGGAGGAGAGAAGGTTTTTCCACCAACATAGAAGAGGATTCTTTACTGTTAGGGCAGTGAGAATCTGGAATTGCTTGCCTGAGGAGGTGGTGATGGCGAACTCAGTCGAGGGGTTCAAGAGAGGCCTGGATGTCTTCCTGGAGCAGAACAATATTGTATCATACAATTATTAGGTTCTGTAGAAGGACGTAGATCTGGGTATTTATTATGATGGAATATAGGCTGAACTGGATGGACAAATGTCTTTTTTCGGCCTTACTAACTATGTTACTATGTTACTATGTTACTATAGGGAAAAAAATAAAAATCCTTATCTTATATGGCAGGGGCGAATTAAATGTAATTGGGCTTCAAACATTCAGTTTCTTGTTGGTCCCTAACTCACCTGATGTGTAAAGTAATGGGTCACCATTAGTGTTAAGCGATACCTTCCGATATCCTGAAGTATCGGTATCGGATTGGATCAGCCGATATCCAACAAATATCGGGTATCGCCGATACCGATACCCGATACCAATGCAAGTCAATGGGACCAAAATATTGGAATTAAAATAAACCCTTTCTTTCCTTGTAGGTTAATTCTACATGAAGGAAAACAACTAAGAATAATGTAGGATGTATTGGGGGAGGTGGAGGAGACATTAAATGCATAGAGGTTTAGCCCAATCAAATGGAATAGCAGGAATTAATTTTTTTTTAAGACGTTCGGAGTTATAAAGATATTGACTATGTTAAGATTTTTTATATTTTGTCAGATATTTATGTTTCACTACTTCTATGCTGTTCACCTTCTTTTTAACTTCTCCCACACTTTCTTCTTCATCATCCTCTTTAGGGTCTTGAACTTGGAAATGTAGCAGAAGGTACAAGAGCAAAAGACCTTGCTAGGAACCAACTGACGGTACTAAAACCCGGATGGCTAGCCGAAGGTACAAGAGCCAATGGAACTACCGAGGACCAGCTGACGTTACTGGAACCCGGTTACTAAGCAGGAGGTACCCGTGCCAGAAGGCACTACCAAGGACCACCTGATGTTGGTGGAACTCAGATACCCAGAAGGAGGCACCTAAGCCAAAGGCTCTGCCTGGCACCAGCTGACGGTACTGGAACCAGGATGGGGAGCACAAGGTACAAGAGCAAAAGACCCTGCTGAGAACCAGCTGATGGTACTGGAACCCGGATGGCTAGCCGAAGGTACAAGAGCCAATGGAACAACCGAGGACCAGATGACGTTACTGGAACCCGGTTACTAAGCAGGAGGTACCCATGCTAGAAAGAACTACCAAGGGTCACCTGACGTTGGTGGAACTTGGATACCCAGAAGGAGGCACCTAAGCCAAAGGCTCTGCCCGGAACCAGCTGACGGTACTGGAACCAAGATATCTAGCCGAAGGTACAAGAGCCAATGGAACATCCGAGGACCAGCTGACGTTACTGGAACCCAGTTACTAAGCAGGAGGTACCCGTGCTAGAAAGCACTACCAAGGACCACCTGACGTTGGTGGAACTTGGATACCCAGAAGGAGGCACCTAAGCCAAAGGCTCTGCCCGGAACCAGCTGACGGTACTGGAACCATGGGGACCTATTCAAGCTTGTGTTTCTAAGAACCAGCTAGAACTGGAACTCAGATAGGCAGCTGGAACTCAGATAGGCAGCAGAAGGTCCACAGGAAAAAAAATTGCTAGGCCATGGGCCGCCATAATTACCGTAAACCTAAACTGCAGGCACCATAGAGTCGGCTAACCAGACCTCAACACGACAGGACAATGTATTGGAGGCAAAGTGACCTTGACACTACCCGGAAACAGCTGGCGTGCTGGAACCGGGCTGGGCAGGAGGAAGTACCCGTGCCAAAGACACTTCTGAGCAGCAACTGGTGGTGTTGGAGCCCAGGGACAGCAGGAGGAGCAGAGTGTAGGCCGAAGCCTGCACTCGAGGCAGTTTAATATCTGATGTTGTGTCAGCGTTGTGGTCGCAGGACACATTGCCGGATACACAGCTGGGGATCAGCTGACGTTACTGAAACCCAATAACACGGCAGCTAGTGTTGACTGTGCAGACAGCACTTCCAGGCAGCAACTGGTGGTGTTGGAGCCCAGGGACAGCAGGAGGAGCAGAGTTTAGGCCGAAGCCTGCACTCAAGGCAGTTTAATATCTGATATTGTGCTAGCGTGGTGGTCGCTGGACACATTGCCGGATACACAGCAGGGGAGCAGCTGGCGTTGCTGAACCCCACTGACACATGAGCGAGTGTTATTCTCTGTGCAGCCAGCACTTCCGGGGCACCAACTGGCGGTGTTTGTGCCCAGGGAATCCAAGTGGAGCAGAGAGTAGGCCGAGGTCCGCACGGGAGGAAGTTTAATGTCTGTTGTTGTGCCAGCGTGGTGGTCGCTGGACACGTTGCCGGATACACAGCAGGGGAGCAGCTGGTGTTATTGAACCCCACTGACACATGAGCGAGTGTTTTTCTCTGTGAAGCCAGCACTTCTGGGCACTAACTAGCGGTATTTGTGCCCAGGGAAAGCAGGAGGAGCAGACTTTAATTATTGCCGCACACACAGCAGGGGAACAGCTGACATTACTGTACCCCAATAACAGAGGAGCGACTGTTGACTGTGTAGACAGCACTTCCGGGCAACAACTGGCAGTGTTGAAGCCCAAGGAAAGCAGGAGGAGCAGACTTTAGTTATTGCCGCACACACAGCAGGGGAGCAGCTGACTTTGCTGAACCCCACTAACACAGGAGCTAGTGTTTTTCTCTGTGCAGACAGCACTTCCGAGCACCAACTGGCGGTGTTGGAGCCCAGAGTCAATCAGGGTGTAGGCCGAGGCCTAATTGCAGCAAGTTTAATATCTGAAGTAGTGTGAGTGTGTACGGAGCAGGAGAAATTGCCGGATACACAGCAGGGTATCAGCTGATGTTACTGAAACCCAATAACACTGGGTCATTTGTTGACTGTGCAGACGACACTTCTGAGCAGCAACTGGCGGTGTTGGAGCCCAGGGATTACAGTTCAGGTGGTAGAAACATAAACACAATAAGCACTGCTTCTGCTCCCTCTTTGTGCAGAGCCTCCTCCACTGCCTCGACGCACTGAGCTGCTTTGTAAAGCACTAGCAGCACTGCTCTCAGTTGGACTGGAGAAGATGATGGAATTCACCAGTGTGTCTTGGTACTCCCACATTTTACGCTCCCGGGTCAACAGTATGATGAGGTTTTGTACGTTGTCCCGGTAGCGAGGATCGAGGAGGGTGTACACCCAATAATGAGCCATGTTGAGAATGTGGTCGATGCGGCGGTCGTTTCTCAGGCACTGCAGCATGAAATCAACCATGTGCTGCAGACTGCCAACTGGCCAAGAAACGCTGTCCCCTGCTTGAGGCGTGATCTCTGCCCGCTCTTCATCACCCCACCCTCGCTGTACACACTGACTACTGGACAATTGTGTAACTCCCTCCTCTGGATGGATGTCTTCCTCCTCCATTGACTCCTCCTCATCCTCCTCACAAAGTGTCCCCTGCCTACGCCTTTGTGAGGAACCACGTGGCGCTGACTGTCCAGAAGCTGATGGAAATGCTGACTGCTCATCCTCCACCTCTTCCACAACATCATCCCTTAGCGCTTGCAGTGTTCTTTCAAGCAGGCAGATAAGGGGGACAGTCATGCTGACTAGTGTATCATCTGCACTCGCCATCCGCATGGAATCATCAAAGGCACAGAAAACCTGGCAGATGTCCTTCATAGTGGCTCACTCAGTGGTTGTGAAGTCTGAATGGTGCACAGTGCGACTTCTTTGCGCCTGATGCAGCTGGTAATCCATTACTGCTGGCTGCTGCTCACACAACGGCTCCAACATATGTAATGTTGAATTCCACCTGGTGGGTAGGTCACATATGATGCGATGTTCCGGAAGGCGGAATTGGCGCTGCAGAGCTGCAATGCGCGATCTTGCCATGCTGGAACGCCGCAAGTGAGCACACTCTAGGCGGACCTTGTGCAGCAGTGCATCAAGATCCGGATAGTCCCCTAAAAAACTCTGCATGACCAAGTTGAGCACATGTGCCAGACATGGGATGTGAGTGAGGTTGCCTAGGGCCAGAGCTGCCACCAGATTTTGGCCGTTGTCACACACTACCATGCCTGGCTGGAGATTCGCTGGCACAAACCACACGTCGCTCTCCTGCTTGATGGCATTCCAGAGCTTCTGCGCTGTGTGACTTCGATTCCCCAAAGAAGTTAATTTCAGTACAGCCTGTTGACGTTTGGCCATAGCTGTGCTCATATTGGTCGTAACAGCCATGACGGCTCCTGCAGCGATGATTCTGAGGAACTGGAGTATGAGGAGGAGGCAATGTGTACAGACTGGATTCCTGCAATCCTAGGAGTTGGTAGAACACGTACAGTGCCACTCACAAGATCTGTACCCGGCTCCACAACATTGACCCAATGGGCAGTGAGGGAAGGGTATCATCCCTGTCCATGGTGACTGGTCCACGCATCGGTGGTGAGGTGGACCTTGCTACTGACGGCGTTTAGTAGCGCATGTTTAATGTTTCCCTCCACATGCTTTTGCAGGGCAGGGACGGCTTGCCTGCTGAAATAAAAGCTGTTGGGCACGTTGTATTGTGGGACTTCCAATGCCATCAAGTTACGGAAGGTGTCAGTCTCCACCAGCCTGAATGACAGCATTTTAAGGGACGGTAGTTTTGCAATGCCAGCATTCAGAGCCTGTGCTCGGGGGTGGTTTGCCGAGAATGGCCTCCTTTTCTCCCATGCCTGTGCTACCGATGGCTGTAGAGTGGGTTGGGAGTGTGAGGATGACTGGGAACATGGTGCTGTGGGTGGTATTACACTGGGTCTCTGGACAACAGTGCCAGAGGTTCTTCCATGGTGATCCTGGGAGGAAGCTGAACAAGCTGTGTGTGAGCTGGAGGAAGAGGCAACAACACGAGCTGAAGAGGTGGTAGGTGCCGCTGTTGGTTGGCCCAGGTCTTCAGTGTGTTTTTATACTGTAACTTCACCACGTGCTTGGTCCACACATGTTTCCATATATTTGTAATATTGAGGTTGCTGACACTTTTCCCTCTTTTGACTATCTGATGACACACCTTGCATTTGACTAAGCAAATGTCATCTGCAACTGTGTCAAAAAAGGACCAGGCACTGCAAGTCGTGGGAGCACCCATTTTGGCTTTTGGAAGATGCATGCTCCTAATGGGTGCCGAAGTGGAGGCTACAGGCACCGCAGTCTTCCCCCTTCCTCTCCCTCTTTGCACCGTTCAGGGAATCTCTTCCTCAGAGCTGCTCCCACCACCTTCCTGTACCTCACGCCATGATGGGTCAAGGACCTCATCATCTACACTACCCTCTTCCAACAACTGCTTCTCCTGGGTAGTCTCGGCAGCACAGTATGCACCTGAAAGTGGCACCTAAGTCTCATCATCAGATGCGTACTGAGGTGTGCTGACCGGAGGCACTGGCCCACCCGCCTCTTCAGAATCAGAGAGACAAAGCTGTTGGGCATCACTGCATACTGCCTCTTCTTCCATTTCTCCAATGCTGCTTGGCTGGCCCCCTTTTTCCAAGCCAAGAGATTCAGAGAAGCGAAGTAGATAAGGCTCCTGTCATGAGCTCTCTGACTGCCTGGGCAATTTAGCAGGTGGTGAAGAGACAGATGGGTGCTCTCCAGTGCTTTGTGCCTGAGAGGATGTGGCACTAATTGAAGTCAATGCATTAGCTGCCATCCAACCGACAACGGCTTCAATTTGTTCTTCCCGCAGCAGCGGGGTACGGCGATCTCCTACAAAGCTGCGCATGAAGGACTGTTCCCTGCTGAAACTGGGTGATGATGAGTCATGGGTGCCCGCAGGCACAGAATCCCCACGTCCTGTCCCTGCTCCACACCCACGCCCACGTGCCTTACTCCCTGCCTTCTTCATCTTGGTAGACTGATAAACATAGGCAGAAAAGTACTGAGGGCTTAGTGTGCTTATTCCTGAACAGCTCCTAACAGGTATAAGAAACACTAATTTTCAAAAGTGTGGACTAGACTGTTATATGAGCTAATGTGGCCTACACAACTGTAAAGTGGTGTGTTTGGTGAACTGTATTAATTTTTTTTTGCAGAACAGACTACAGAGTGAGCTGCACTCACACACAGATGGTGCAGACAGCCGTGAGTGGTGCTGCAAGGCTAAAAAAAGCTCCTCTATGTACTCCTACATAGTGTTTTTCCACAATCTAGCAGGATACGGATGGAAAGCCACTAATAGGATAAATTTGAACAAATGTGCAGCAGGCTGCACTAATTGAGAAACAGACAATGGAACGGTATGAGGCAGTGACGTACCCTGAGCTGACTACAACCGGCTGTGGCAGTAGAACAGACTACAGAGTGAGCTGCACTCACACAGAGACCGTGCAGACTGCCGTGAACAGCACTCCAAGGCAAAAACAAGGTTCTCACACAGCGGTTGCTAAATTAGCCCCGGTAAAGCACAAAAAAGCAAATCACTATCTCTAAACTGGCCCTCAGTCAGAACACAGCGTCCTGTCCCTAACTGAATTCACAGCAGAGTGAACCCAAAATGGCAGCAGCGACTTTTATAGTGCATCATGACATCATTTCAGCAGCCATTCACAGCCATGCCAGTAGTTACATGCTTACCATGCAGAACAGGATGTGCCCACACTTCTAATCATTCCTCATTGGCTGAATTCTGGCTGTTTGAATTATGGGAACTTCCGATTCCGGTATTTGATATACTAAAAGTATCGGAACTCGGTATCGGAATTCCGATACCGCAAATATCGGCCGATACCCGATACATGCGGTATCGGAATGCTCAACATTAGTCACCATAGGTCACATGTCCCATGTTATTTGATGAACACACTGTTGCTCCGAAGCATGCTTGAGATGCAACAAAAGGGTGGAGATATATGCCCTACATATGGCATTTAACTGCTAAAAATAAATACAGACCAGGCCACAGACTAATGAGAATCATACACTGAGGCATTAGTTACTGTATATAGTAAGGAATGACACAATATAACTAGAGACTGCACAATGTAATAAGGGATGGTACTAAACATAATAAAATGTCCATAGGCATATAAGGTGTTAGAAGCTATGCATAAAGGGAAAATCTGCTAACAGGTTTCCTTTAATATATAATTTTCCATTGTTTGCCACACCCATTTAATTACCCAACATGTCGGTGCCTTTCCCTTCCCACCCATTTACTGCAAAGAAATAAGGAAAATCAATGACTCCACTCCTAACCTTCCTGAACAGCACCTCCTTTTCAGAAGCCCATATTTGTCCTTATTATAATGTTCCCCTTTTAGGGGCCATATGAAAGTAGAAAGGTTAAAATCTGTTGCTGATTTTCTTGAGGAAAACTTTGTCCCTGATGACTGGTACTCTTGGGGGATTATACTTTGGAGGGAATATTTGATGGGAAATGTTGAATAGGCTTGAGCGAAACGGATCGTACAAATTCAAAAGTCGCCGACTTTTGGCAAAGTCGGGTTTCATGAAACCCGACCCGATCCTAGTGTGGGATCGGCCATGCGGTCGGCGATCTTCGCGCCAAAGTCGCGTTTCGTATGACGCGTTTGGCGCCATTTTTTCAGCCAATGAAGAGCGTGGGCAGAGTGATGACATAGGTCTTAGTGGCGTGGACGCCTATCGCCATCTTGTCGCTTGTGCGCTGTAGCGATTTGCAATGTGTAACACCAGCTTTTCTGTTCAGGGACGAAGGGGAGAGAGAGAGAGAGAGAGAGAGAGAGAAAGATTTCCCATTGACTTTGCATTGGGTTTCGTGTTTCGGTCGATCCTCGACTTTTCGCCATAATCGGCCGATTTTACTCGACTCGACTTTTGAGATAGTCGGGTTTCGCGAAACCCGCTCGACCCTAAAAAACTAAAAGTCGCTCAACCCTAATGTTGAAGTCAATTAAGTATATATTCTGGAGGGATCTGGGGTTGTACTCTAAGAAAATTTGGAGCTGGAACTATGAAGGAAATCTATTAATGTGCAGCATTGTTGAAAATCTGTATATGGTACTTATACGCCATAAGTACCATATACAGATTTTCAACAATGCTGCACATTAGTCTGTTGTGGCATCTCAGACTCTGACGCCTAATGAGCATCTGAAACACACATTGTTAATAAAAAAAATTCAAGACATTTAAAATAGGAAAAATATATCTTTGTATGGTGTTAGCCAGTAGATATTCAAAACTGAGAGTGCTCTTTTAATAGCGAACTGAAAATATGATAACGAACAGCAAGCTTCTGAGAGTACTCAGGTCTTTTTACCAGGTCTCTTCATTAGGTTTGGTATGTCTGATGAAGAGATTGGTGTAACCTCGAAAGCTTGATGTCAGTTAGCCATTAAAAGGTATCAAACAAATAGTAAAACTAAAGCAAAAAAAGTAGCATGGAATTAGGAAGCAAACATTTATTTTACTTGAGGCAGATTTGGAACATAGAACCCATAGTGAAGACAAAAAAGATGAATCCTCAAGTTGTGTTCCTCAGTAAACCAGAGTCACATTACTGCTGGTGATTTCATTCATCAACATTCTGGAAGCAAAATTGTGTAATCCAAAATGAGTAAATATACAGTTTTTTGTATAATTTTTAGAGATTCTTGGCTGACCAACCCTCTCCTGTCCCAGAACTCCCTAAATTGTCTTCATAAATCTAGTTGTCTCAGAATGACATCTTCAATTGCCAAATTCCAATGCCAACCAGATTTCTGATACCAGTGATACCAGAATCAACAAGCCATCAATTGCCTCTTTTTTGTAGTATCATTTAGATGTCCATGTAAAAATTGGATAGACTGGGTTCGTCAAAGCAGCAGCCAGACTTAGTAGCTTTCTATTTAGGAACATGTAGGGTGACCTTCCACTATGACATTCAGGAACCCAATAGAATGTATGGAAAGAAGTTGTCCCAGAGAAACAACTATAAATTTTAAATTGGACATCCAAAATAGAATATCTTAATCTTATATTGGTTGACATTACAGCCTTTGACCAAATGCCTGTTATGCATAGCAATGAGCATTATAAATATGATTATTGTAATAAACAATATATGCATCAGGGCTGAAAAAGGAGCACTATTCTGTTTTCTATATCTTTCCTCCTATGAATTTAACAAATGTCTATAGATGACTAGTCAACGTCATTACTGATCAGTCCTTTATAACTGCTATGATTTTTTATATGACTGGTTGCTATCTGGGGAGCCCAGCATAACCACTACATCAAGCATACGTTATATGCCAGCAATATTCATGTGTCTTTACATGTGATAGTTTATCTTATTTATTGTCGCTCATGACCCAGGAAATCTGTTGTAAACCACGGCTGAAAATATATTTCACCACACTGGTTCCCAATTTCTATAAGCTTTAAGGCTTACACATTGTAAAGCGGTAACAGCCAACACATGAACACATCCATGTGCATTAAGGAATCCAAAATGTTTCTGGCTGAGGAAGATAAGCCAGTCAATTTAAGCAATTTATTTCAACCCGTTACATAAGTAGAAGGCATTTCAAATGTAGATTAAAATTAACCTCAAAGTGGTGAATTTACAGATGACATTTCTTACACCAAGCTAATTTCTCTGTCATCAGAATAATGGATTTCTTATCTTCATTTTATTTAAACACAATCCCGGGAGCTAATGACGCTATTTTCAGCCATGGCTCGAAAAGAATGAATATCATTACTAATTGACCTGTTTACGAGTGCTGACGGTAATCTGTCTTTGTTTTAAAGCAGTGTTGAATATTTATAGATGGGAAGGTATCTGAATGATGCAGATTGTTTCTTCCATTCAGAAGGGTTGCTGTAGTCCCTTCTACAAGTTCTAAGGGAATTGTGATGTGAAAGGATTTTGATGTGCCAGTTTATTCAAGAATCATCATTTTTCTGAATTAAAACTTAAGCTATAAGAGCAGAAACTACTTTCTAAATGTAATATTATACAAACTACTATACTTCTAAAATCAAACTGTGCCGGTCCAGTACACTGTGGGACATCATTTAGATTAAATTAGCCCTTTCATATGAGCCAATAATAGAAGAATTAATTTTTATAGGATTGGCTGAACTTCACCAGCGGGACCGGCACCCTCCATACAGTTTCCAACCTCCAGCATTGGAATGCACGGCAAGGTGAGCTCAATATCCCCCCTCTTTTTATAGGATTGCTCGATCCCGATTATCTGGTGGCATATACTGTACATGCTGGCAATCACCTGACAAACATAGCAAAATTCTTATTAGTTGGGTAATTAGATTTGTATGTATAAATAAAAATGATCGTTAACTGCAGCACATCGCCATGTATAAGCAGGTGATGTGCTGCCAATAATATATATTGAAAGATGGCATTAGTATGTATAATATCCCTATCATTGCTCATTGGCCATGTAGACAGACCACAATATGAGTGCCAAACAACATGAAAATAATCAATCAACATTTATGACTAGCCTGATATCACCCTGACAGCTTACAGTGAGTACAAATTAAAGAAAAATACATATACCAATATGTACATATTGGTGTTTTTAAATAGTCTTTCAAGAAGTATTTTTAAAACCAAGCCACACTAAAGACCTTTTCACATAGGACGAATATTATTGCTCTGTGTATATATACCAGCGACCAGACAAGAGATGAGCAAACACTTTTTTTCAACTTAAAGTGATTGTCCACTACTAGGGCAACCCCTTCTGAAACTAAATATTTGGCCCCGTTAAATTAATAAAGCGTATACTCACCTCCTGTGCCGATGCTGTTCCCACGCTGTCGGCACTCGTTCTCCCCAGTACTGTGTTGTGGTGTTGTGAAACATGACGCCGGCGTCCAGTCAGCGTTGGCATCACTGTCTCCACCTTCAGACAAACTGAACATGAAGCGGCAGTGCAGGCTGCAGTTGATCACTGGCTTCCTTTTCATGTTCAGTTTGTCCGAAGGCAGAGACAGTGACGCCAATGCTGACTGGACGCCGGCGTCACATGTCACAACACCGCATCACAGCCTCGAAGAGCGTGAGTGCCTACACCACGGGAACGGTGCCAGGACGGGAGGTGAGTATAAACTTTATTGTTTTATCGGGGCTGAACATTTAGTTTAAGAAGGGGTTGTCTTAGTAGTGGAGAGCCCCTTTTAAACATCTTTTTTGCATTATCAGCACTAGAAATATGCAAATCAAATTTGAGTTGAGTTTTATGCCATTTTTTGGTCCTGTCGAATTTGAACAATTTGCAATTAGATTTGTGTGAATTGCCCCCCAAAAATATTAGCTGACTTTTTACTAGTTGGAGAAAAAATAGCATCATTATACAAGGCTTACATGACCTCCTGTGTGACTGCTCGATCTTCAACCAAAATGGCTTGCAGCTATCACATCACATGGTATAACGCAGCTAATCATTAGGGACTATCTCAGCTTGTATAAAAGTAGAGGCAAGGAATGCAGCAGCAATTTTAGGGAGATTTAAGATCATGAGAGTTCATCAATTCAGCAATAGAGATAGAAATAGAAAGTCCTAAAGAACTGGACAACTACTCCAGACAGCAATGTGTTGTACAACTACAGCACTGACACTGAAGAAAATGAGAGTAGTAGTCTGTCAATAACTCAGACATTCAATTTATAGTTGGAGAGAGAGATAGGAGAGATGAAAGCAGCAGGGCCAGACTCAGTGTGATTTATCAGTGATATAGTGTAGTTGGCATTTGTCCTGCTGCATTTGAATTACAATGACACTTTTTTTTCTTAATTTTTGTTTTATATCATACATGCCCCTTTAACAGTTGTTTGCAGATATAATATTGGGAGATAATGTAAACAAAAGTAGGAATATGTGTCTGTTTCACATTTTTTTTTATTTTTGCAACCACAAAAGACAGTTGAAAACCTTTGAAATTGTATTTCCCTTTACATAGAAATTATGTTTATATATTGGACTTATATTTTTAAGGTGAAAAAAATATCAGCTCACCTTCTCAATGGATACCATTCAAGGAAACCTGCAGTGCTGTAGTTAGGAAACCATTTGTAGAAATAGAAAAATATCCAGCGTGTTGAATAAAATTCAGAAGTCTTTATTGGAGAATTAAAAAGTCGCACCAGGTTACATGGGCAGAAAAAAATGTGCAAATCTAGCATACGCATTTCGGAATTTAATCCTTATTCATTCATAAGGTTAAAATTCCGAAACACATATACTAGATTTGCACATTTTTTCTGCCCGTGTACACTGGCGCGGCTTTTTAATTCTTCAATAAAGACTTCTGAATTTTATTCAACACGCTGGATATTTTTCTATTTCTTCATATTATTTTTTAAGGGGTTACGCCAGAAACAGTGATTTGGAATGCAGTATTTAAATTGTTTTCAGTTTTATTTATGTTTGCTTTTTTTCATATATTATTTTTGCTTTTTAATGTATTTTTTTTATTTATTTCACACACTGCACCCCTATAAGGTATTTAAACACCTTTGGGGTTCGTTTTAACATATTCATATATTCTTTTTTGACTGTTGATTTTATGAAATGTACCCACCTAGTTACATAGCAGTGTTGACTTGGTTTGCTAAACATTTCAACTCCTGTTTCCTCCCTACACCCAGCAGTCATATAACCACTGAGTCCGGATGAGGAGGCAGAGTTAATCTTTCCTAATCTGTAGACACATAAATAATAATAATCTTTATTTTTATACTAGATGGTGGCCCGATTCTAACGCATCGGGTATTCTAGAATATGTATGTATGTATGTATGTATATACAGTATATAGCAGCCGCATAGCATATAGCAGAGGTCACGTAACACAGACAGCCACGTAGTATATAGCACAGCCATGTAGTATATAGGAGCCACACAGTATATAACACAGCCACGTAGTACATAACACATGCCATGCAGTATATAACACTGCGCATGTAGTATATAACACTGCCCACGTAGTATATAACACAGCCAATGAAGTATATCACACTGTCACGTAGTATATAACACTGCCCACGTAGTATATGACACTGCCCATGTAGTATATAACACTGCCCACGTAGTATATAACACTGCCACCTAGTATATAACACAGCTCACGTAGTATATAACACTGCCACCTAGTATATAACACAGCCCACATAGTATATAACACTGCCCATGTAGTATATAACACTGCACACGTAGTATATAACACAACCCACATAATATATAGCATCCACGCAGTATGTAACACAGACCATGTAGTATTTAACATTGCACACGTAGTATATAAAATTGCCCACATAGTATATAACACTGCCCACGCAGTATATAACACAGGCCACACAGTATATAACACTGCCCACATAGTATATAGCAGCCTCGCAGTATATAACACAGCCCAAGTACTATATAGTACTGTGGGCACCATATCCCTGTTAAAAAAAGAATGAAAATAAAAAATAGTTATATACTTACCCTCCGGCGTCCTGCGAAGCTGTCCCTATGCGCGATGCAGCCGCCAGCTTCCGTTCCCAGCGATGCATTGCGAAATTACCCAGATGACTTAGCGGTCTCGCAAGACTGTCATCTCGCGAGACCGCAATGCATGGCCCAGAGCGTCACGATAAGCGGGAAAGGCGCCGGAAGGTGAGTATATAATGATTTTTTATTATTTTTTTATTTTTAACATTAGATCTTTTTACTATTGATGCTGCATAGACAGCATCAATAGTAAAAAGTTGGTCACACAGGGTTAATAGCAGCGTTAACGGAGATCGTTACTCCGCTGCATAATGCGGTGTAACGCAGCCATTAACCCTGTGTGAGTGCTGACTGTAGGGGAGCATGGAGGGGGCACTGACAGAGAGTAGGAAGGGGCGAATTTGTGACTGGACTGTGCCCATCGCTGATTGGTCGCGGCCTGCCGGCCATGACCAGTCAGCAACACGGGATTTCCGTGACAGACAGACAAACAGACAGACAGACGGAAGTGACCCTTAGACGATTATATATATAGATAGCGCTAACATATTCCGCAGCGCTTTACAGTTTGGACACATTATCATTGCTGTCCCCAAAGGGGCTCACAATCTAAATTCCCTATCAGTATGTCTTTGGAATGTGGGAGGAAACCCATGCAAACATGGGGTGAACATGCACTGGTTCAGCTTGTGTATACAGTGATCAAGAAGGTAGACATGGTGTAGCAGAGCAAGGTAGTACAGGGTTAAGTCATAGCACTGCAGGTCTTGATTAAATGCACCTGACTAGCTTTTTACAAAAAACAGGACCTGTGTTCCTTAGGTGTGTGTTAGTCTGCTGAATGGTGCAGACAGAGTTTAGTGTGCTGCTGGTGAATAACCAGCCAAAATGTGAGCTGTGACTGAGAGAGAGAGTTGTGTCGTGGTCTCTCTTTCAATGGAGACTGCATGGGTCAGCTAGGAAAGCTGAGCAGTATGTTTGTGGAAGCTGCAGAGAACCAAGTGGAAGCTGTAGCCTGTTCAGGATGAACTGTGCCTGTAATTTGACACTCCTGTTAGACACTGGAAGTTGCTGGAGCTTGGGCTGAAGGGGATTCTGAGACTGGTGGGATCATGCCTCTTCTGTGTATAAAGTTTGCTCCAAGAGAAAAGATTGGAATCTGTGTGAGTGAGCCCACAGTAACATTTGTGCCTTGCTAAATGAACTGTTTATTTGCTGTGATGTCTTTGTGCCCATTAAAGGCTCTTTTGGGGAGTTTTGAATCCCTTGGAGTTTTATGAAAGTAATAAAACTGCACATGGTTAGACCAAACCGCATTGCTTGTGAGAATGCCTACCAAAGAGTATAAATCCATACAATCGCAATAAAGCATGTTTATCTTCTCTGTTGGGATTTGGAGGTGTTTCTCTGCCCTCAGAGCTCCACAATCTCATGCAAGCTGCTTACTTTGCATTTACCTTTTCCAATGTCATTGCGGGGTAAAGTGTGGACCGCTTTGACAATCATGATCTAAGAGCAGTCCAGAAGTAGTTAATTATAATATTGTAAAAAAAACTATGGTGAAAGAAAAGTGTTAATGGCAACAAACGGGGTTATGTAAAAGAAAAGAAAAAAACATACCACAGCTAAGAGTGTGGGAATCGTTATAAGCAGCAGAAACACTACCATCACCACTAGCATCAGCTGTCTGGGCAATAGAGCCACCAAACACAAGCTACAATTTTCCCCTTTGCCACTGGCAAGTATATTAGTGGGCAAAATGCGGTGGACATTTTGGAATATATATTCATTTTGTGGTTAAAATCCACGCTGCTGTAATGATGGATGTCCAAGCGTATTGGAGATTTAAAAAAATGATGGTTTATTCTTCTCAACGCGTTTCGAGGTCACTAGGACTTCTTCCTCAGTATCTTTCTCAGTCATCTCCTAGTGACTTCGAAAGGAAAAAAAAAAAACATGGCAAGTCTGTAAGTAGGCTGTATTATTAAATGGTCTATTTACTATTGGGTTACTATCTGTCTCTACAGTGAGGTCACTTTGACATTACTAAGCCTGCATTTGTGTAAAACAACTTGATAGACATTGGATAGAGTCCTAGGAAACCGCGTATCATTACGTACATCTCTTCAGCACATTGGAGGCTTTGCAGTAATTTGGTCGCTACGATCGTGCCGTCGTAGCGACCAAAGTGCCACTGTGAGACGGTACCCTAAGAAAAATGTGAATGTCAAAAGATTCGATAACTTCACCACATTCAATTGAGTAAACCAATGTAGTGTATTTGGGAATATGTGTCTACAGTGGGGGAAATAAGTATTTGATCCCTTGCTGTTTTTGTAAGTTTGCCCTCTGACAGAGACATGAAAAGTCTATAATTTTAAGGGTAGGTTAATTTTTACATTGAGAGATAGAATATCAAAAATAAAACCCAGAAAATCACATTGTATAAATTATATAAATTTATTTGCATTTTGCAGTGAGAATTAAGCATTTGATCCCCTTCCCACCATCGAGAGTTCTTGCTGATACAGACCAGAAAGATACTCCTAATCAACTCATTATCTGCATTAAAGACAGGTTTCTTACATAGTCACCTTTATAAAAGACTCCTGTCCACAGACTCAATTAAACAGTCAGAATCTAACATCTTCAACATGGGCAAGCCAAAGAGCTTTCTAAGGATGTCGGGGACAAGATCATAGACCTGCACAAAGCTGGAATTGGCTACAAAACCATAAGTAAGATGCTAAGTGAGAAGGAGACAACTTTTGGTGCAATAGTAAGAAAATGGAAGAAATACAAAATGACTGTCAATCGACATCGATTTGGGGCACCATGTAAAATCTCACCTCGTGGAGTATCCTTTATCATGAGGAAGGTGAGAGATCAGCCTAAAACTACACAGGGGATCTTGTTAATGATCTTAAGGCAGTTGGGACCACAGTCACCAAGAAAACCATTGGTAACACATTACGCCGTAAAGGTTTAAAATCCTGCAGTGCCCGCAAGGTCCCCCTGCTCAAGAAGGCACATGTGCAGACCCGTCTGAAGTTTGCCAATGAACACCTGGATGATTCTGTGAGTGATTGGGAGACGGTGCTGTGGTCAGATGAGACAAAAATTGAGGTCTTTGGCATTGACTCAACTCGCCGTGTTTGGAGGAAGAGAAATGCTGCCTATGACCCATAGAACACTGTCCCCACTGTCAAACATGGAGGTGGAAACATTATGTTTTGGGGGTTTTCCTCTGTTAAAGTGCACAGGGCTACTTCACTGCATCAATGGGAGAATGGATGGAGCCATGTACCATAAAATCCTGAGTGACAACTTCCTTACTTCCGCGAGGATATTAAAAATGGGTCATGGCTGGGTCTTCCAGCAAGACAATAACCCAAAACATACAGCCAAGGCAACAAGGGAGTGGCTCAAAAAGAAGCACATTAAGGTCATGGAGTGGCCTAGCCAGTCTCCAGACCTTAATCTCATAGAAAACTTATGGAGGGAGTTGAAGCTCCGAGTTGTCAAGCAACAGCCTCAAAATCTTAATGATTTAGAGATGATTTACAAAGAGGAGTGAATCAAAATTCCTGCTGATGTGTGCAAACCTCATCATCAACTGCAAAAAACGTCTGACTGCTGTGCTTGTCAACAAGGGTTTTGCCATCAAGTACTAAGTCTTGTTTGCCAGAGGGATCAAATACTTATTTCTCACTGCAAAATGCAAATAAATTTATATAATTTATCCAATGTGATTTTCTGTATTTTATTTTTGATATTCTATTTCTCAATGCTAAAATTAACCTACTCTTAAAATTATAGACTGTTCATGTCTTTGTCAGAGGGCAAACTTACAAAATCAGCAAGGGATCAAATAGTTATTTCCTTCACTGTATATTTTTGGTAACATGTGACTCTTTACATGCCTGGACTGATCCACTCACCCATATGATGTGGGCTTTTTTAATGAATACAATATAAGCTAATTTGTATAGGTTTTTTTTGCGTCGTTTTTACATTTAATAAGACCATGTTTATTTTATCTTGGATTTTCTTTTGCAATACTAGAAGGCCCTAGCTGAACAATTAGTACAAAAATTTCCATCTGACAACGCTGCAGAGGTCATAGATCCTTGGGCAACCAGGGAGGAGAGGCGAGGGAGACACACACAAGGTTTAACAGAGGCAGGGAAAGACTTTCAAAGGTCTGGGACAGTTTCATTAGACCTTCCTAGTGCCCAGGGTCTTATTTGCAGGGTAGTCTCACAAAGAGGGAATAATTTCCATGCGCCCCTTCCCACCCAAAAAAGTGTATGCTGTCCGTGATTTCTTCTTTTTTCTTGTCCTCCTCCATATCAACAGGGTCATCATGCGTCCATCACACCAAAGTTGTTGATCTCGCTCATAATTTTTAGAGGATCATCAGGCGGCCCTCACTCATAATTTTTGGAGGTTCAGTAAGCGGCCCTTGCTCTCTTTTAAGTTTTCCAGGGTGTGTATGATGATCGCCTTCATAATTTTTACAGGATGTGTATGAGGCCTACCTCTACAATTCTCTTACATGTACATCTCTGGCAAAGACCACTGTTAAATATTCAGTTTGTCTGATTTTTCTCTTTATAGGTATATTTTTGAGTACATTGTAAATTGTTCTTTTCTTATATATAATTGCCTAGAATACTACTTCCTGCAATTTGTGCCAACTTCCGTGGCTTTGTCCGGAGCTAATGTCCGGAGCTAATGTCCGGAGATAAGTGACGTCAACAGTGTCCAGTGTCTGATTGGTTGCCGCCTGCTGCGAGCGACCAATCAGAAACGTGCCGTACTGTGACACACTCCGCCCACCATTTTGGTGTGATTTTTGAATTTTTACCTCACAGCAAATTTCTACTGCGTGGAGGCGGGCCCAGTGACGTTGCTCTTCAAGCTCCTGCCGAATTTCAAGTATATATGGATTCTAGACTCCCGATTCTTTAGAATCGGGCTGCCATCTAGTATTCTATAAACTTCTGACAACATGTCTCTGAATTTCCAAGCAATAATTTGGGTATTTTTTAATCACAGCTTTAATGAAGCAGTTTTTCTTTGTTTGATGGCTTGTCCATCATCCTCTTGATTACATTCCAGAAGTTTTTAATGGGGTTCAGGTCTAGAGATTGGGCTACCCATGACAGGGTTTTGATGTGGTGGTTTCTTTTTGCCAGAGCTGTATATGTATACCCTCCAGAGGTTGATCTTTTTCAGCCCTTGCAATTAGTGCATACTCTTTACCAGCCTAGGTGTCCACCTCCTTAAAAATGGGAAAAAAATATTTTCTGAGGCCCTCCTCTTTATGTCTTCCAGGGTGTATTGCACGCCCTCCTAACTTTTGGCAGCCCTTGTACTTACTGCATAGCCTTTACCAATCTAGGAGTCCAACTACCTAATAATTTTAGCTCCTCTACATGTCTTCCAGGGTGTATTGCAGTCCCTCCTTCTAATTTTTGGCATTCCCTGCACTTAATGCATAGACTTTCTGAGTCTGAGTCCAACTACCTAACAATTTTAACTGAATGTTTAAGAGGCCCTTCTTTATTTCTAATACAGGGTGTATCGAAGTTCCTCCTCCTTCTAATTTTTGGCAGTTCTTGCATTGTCCGGATAGGCTTTGTGAGTTTCAGAATCCCTCCTTCATAAATTAAATATTATGTGTCTGACGATGTCACACACACCACATTCCCAGATAAGATTGTAAAATTAAAATTATATTTACCGATGGGTGTAGTTCCATCTCTACCATGCCATCTTCTGTAGTCAGAGGTGACAGGGAAATACTGTGAGAGATGGCTCAGCAATTAAGGGGCTTGTGGAGTCTTTTTTATTTTAACCCCTTAACGACCGCCTATACGCCTTTTAACGGCGGTATTTAAGGGTACTTAAACCACAGGGCCGTTAAGTAATAGCACTGTGGAAAAAGTGTATAGTGCTCCCCAGAGTCGGATTTTCTCAGGGGTCTTGGCTGCTGGGGGTAGCCGAGACCCCAGAGAACATGATTTGGGTTGTTACCAACCCCGTTTTTGCAATCGCCGTTATTAACAGTATAATGGCGACCGCAAAAAAAAAAGGCTGATGTGCCATTTAATTTCTCTCTCCTCTGATGTGATCGCACATCAGAGGAGAGAGAAATAGGTCTCTGATCCCCCCCGGTACGTCCCAGTGCTCCTCGGCCTTCCTGCTTCACCGCATGAGTGCCACCATCTTTTTCCAGTTGGAGTTAGAATTGTGGGGTTTATACTGTTTAGGTACATCAGGGGGTCTCCAAACACGACATGGCTCCACCATTGATTCCAGCCAATTTTTGCGTTCAAAAAGTCAAATGGTGCTCCCTCCATTCTTAGCTCTACCGTGCGCCCAAACAGTGGTTTACCCCCACATATGGGGCATCAGTGTACTCAGGACAAATTGGACAACAAATCTTGGGGTCCAGTTTCTCCTGTTACCCTTGGAAAAATAAAAAATGAGGGTTAAAAAATCATTTTTGTGGGAAAAAAACATTTCTTATTTTCACGGCTCTGTGTTATAATCTTCTGTGAAGCACTTGGGGGTTCAAAGTGCTCACCAGACATCTAGATAAGCTCCTTGGGGGGATCTAGCTTCCAAAATGGAGTCACTTGTGGGGGGTTTCTACTATTTAGGCACATCAGCGGCTCTACAAACGTAACATGACACCCGTAGATCATTCTATCAAAGTCTACATTCCAAAACGGTGCTCCTTCCCTTCCGAGCTGTACCATGCGCCCAAACAGTGGTCCTTCAACACATATGGGGTATCAGTGTACTCAGGACAAATTTCACAACAACTTTCATGGTCCAATTTCTCCTGTTACCTCTGTGAAAGTAAAAATTTGAGGGTGAAAAATCATTTTTGTGGAAAAAATAAGATTTTTTATTTTCACGGCTCTACGTTATAAACTTGTGTGAAGCACTTGGGGGTTCAAAGTGCTCACCACACATCTAAATAAGTTCCTTATGGGGTCTAGTTTCCAAATTGCTGTCACTTGTGGGGGTTTCCACTGTTTAGGCACATCAGGGGATCTGCAAACGCGACATGGCATCCGATCTCAATTCCAGACAATTCTGCATTGAAAAAGTCAAACGGCGCTCCTTCCCTTCTGAGCTCTGCCGTGCGCCCAAACAGTGGTTTACCCCCACATATGGGGTATCGGCGTACTCAGAAAAAATTGCACAACATCTTTGGTGGTCTATTTTTTCCTGCTACCCTTGTGAAAATAAAAATGTGGGGGCAAAAATCTTGTTTTTATGGAAAAAATAAGATTTTTTATTTTCACGGCTCTACGTTATAAACTTCTGTGAAGCACTTGGGGGTTCAAAGTGCTCACCACACATCTAGATAAGTTCCTTAAGGGGTCTAATTTTCAAAATGGTGTCACTTGTCAGGGGTTTCCACTGTTTAGGCACATCAGGGGCTCTGCAAACGCAACATGGCATCCAATCTCAATTCCAGCCAATTATGCATTAAAAAAGTCGAACGGCGCTCCTTCTCTTCCAAGCTCTGCCGTGCGCACATACATTGAGATGCCCCCACATATGGGGTATCGGTGTATTCAGGAGAAATTGAACAACACATTTTGTGGTTCATTTTCTCTTTTTACACTTTGGTTCTGAAGTAAAATGTTTGTAAAAAAAAAGTTAAATGTACATTTTTTCCTTTCACATTGCTTCAGTTCCTGTGAAGCATGTAAAGGGTTAATAAAGTTCTTGAATGTGGTTTTGAGCATGTTGAGAGGTGTAGTTTTAGAATGGTGTCACTTTTGAGTATTTTCTGTCATATACACATTCAAAGTGACTTTAAATGTGAGATGGTCCCAAAAAAATGGTTTTGTAAATTTTGTTGTAAAAATGAGAAATTGCTGCTCAACTTTTAACCCTTATAACTTCCTAACAAAAAAAATGTCTTTCCAAAATTGTGGTGATGTAAAGTAGACATGTGGGAAATGTTATTTATTAACTATTTTGTGTGACATATCTCTCTGATTTAAGGGCATAAAAATTCAAAGTTTGAAAATTGCTAAATTTTAATTTTTTTTGCCATATTTCCATTTTTTTCATAAATAAACACAAGTGACATCGAAGAAATTGTACCACTAACCTGAAGTACAATATGTCATGAAAAAACAATTTCAAAATCACTGGGATGCATTAAAGCATTCCAGAGTTATAACCTCATAAATTGACCATGGTCAGAATTGTAAAAATTGGCCTGGTCATTAAGCTGCAAATTGGCTCTGTCACTAAGGGATTAAAATGCAAACAACCCAGGGGAGTAAAGGGGTTAACAGTATGTGCACACATTGAGTATTTGCTGCAGACGTTTCTGCAGCAACAAAATAGTATTGGCTTGAAAAATGATGAAAACTGTGTGTTTTTGGACGCATTTTTAATGCATTTTTGCTTGTGCTTTTTCCCTGTTGACATAAATGGATAGGAAACATTGCAAAAAACTTGACATGATGCAAATTTGACAAAACACTTTGATGATAATATAAACAGCATGTGCATTTGAGAAATCTCATTCACTTTTCTACTATAAACCGCTACAAATATACACTGGAAAATTGTGGAAAAATACAGCATGTTAAGCCCTTTAGGGAGCTTTTGCTCTGGTTTTCCCTATATAAGCTGAATCTAAGTTGTCCAGAACAGCAGTTCAGCAACCTGTTAATAAAAGCCCAACTCCCCAGCATATCCATGAAAAATCTTTTATAATCCTCCCATGCCATATCCTAATCAGGGCGGTCCAGTCTGATGAGTGTCACTGATCTGTGCTTGATGCTGCCTCTATCCCCATATTCGCCCTCCCCTGCCTCTGTTGTGCCTCTCTACTGAGCTAGGGCAGGAGTTCAACAGACTGTGGATGACATTGGAGACATCAACCACATCAATCAATGCAGGAGGGCCAGGATGGCAGGGATAGAGGAGGTCCTGAGCACAGGACTGTGATAATTAGCACACTGCATGGGAGAAATGTATAAATGATTTTCTTAGATATGCAACGAAGCAGGGCACTTATGAATAGGTTGCTGTTCAAGATGACTTAAAGGTGGTGGATTTAGTTTATGTAGGGAAAAACTGGTGACAGGTTCCCTTTAAATTACTGTCTTACGTTTGGTGTTACAATTTTCAATGAATAAAAGAAATTTGATGAAGCAGTGAGGAAAAACCAACAGATTGTCCTTATATATTTGTCCATGTCAATTAATGTATTGTAACAATAATGCCTCCTTAAGGGTTTGCCCCAACAGCGGAAGCAGGAGCTCACCATGTCTGCAGCCTCACAACTTCTTGCTTGAGATCAGCAACATTGTTGATCGTTGTCCTGTCCACTCCTGTACACCACGGTTGCCAACCTGATTTTTTATTTTTTGTAGATATCTTATAAAAAATTACACACCTCTAACCCTTTTTTTTACAGCTATATTGGAGAACAGTGGCGGACATCCCATTAGCATAACATATGCAGCCACCCAAGGGCCCAAGAAGTAAAGGGGTTGTTGTTGTTTTTTCCTCTGTCCTATCTCTATCAGTCTCTTAAAGCCCCTCCCACCCCCACCCCCCCGTACACATTAGAGGATTGTTGGCTGAACACATGAATATTGATGGGATTGACTAACAGTCTGATTTGTATGGGGGTATTTTCCAGTGATTTTGTTTTCCAGGAGATAAGCCATTGCAGGAGGAGTATGGCAGCAGCTTCCTCATAGGGATCACAGGCTGAACTGCTCCTGTATGGGACCACAGTGTATTGGGGACTCAGGACAGAGATTAATTGTGTATGACGGCTTCGCACAATAAGTGGAACAGTTATGGACACGCTACACAACTGATCCATGCACCAATGTGTGCACTATTTCCTAGATTAGTGAGCACATGAATTAAACTGTAATTAAAAGAGGATCTGTCACCAGGTCAAAATGGACAGATTTTGCTCTTTTTTTAGTCCAACTGCTCTCCTCAGCAATCCCCCCCTACCTTTTTTTTAAGATACTTTAAGTTCCAATGATGCGGGCCTTTTTATCATTTTTTATATATTTACGGTATCTACAAGGGGAAATTGCTCACAGGGCAATAATGCAAATCAAAGACACACCAACATGGAATACTGTGAGCACCGATCCCACGTAAAGACCATAAAATTCAGCACTAAATGAAAAAGCCCATATCTCTAGACCTGAATGTAGATTTAAGAAAAAAACAACAAAAACAAATAATCGAGGGATCAGTGGGAATAAAATAGGAGCAACAACTCAGTTTTGACCTGATGATAAGTCCTCTTTCATTTCTGCTTCTTTTTCCTCTCATGTCCTCTTTAAAGTGTCACATTTTTTGTGGATGTTTTGTATTACATGTTTGGTTGGCCGGTCTCTGCTGAATGATACAGAGCTCCAGATCAGCTGTATACACATATTTAGTTGTTACCAACTTAGGCATTTTTGGATATGTCTAAAATTACTGTACATATATTTTGAACAGAGCCCTCGACCCCCATCTTGAGGTCGCTTAGAATGGAGAGTTGAAAGTGGCCACAGGCTTTTCCATTCACTTTTATAGGAGCTCCAAAATTAGCAGGTCATCATTTGGAAAACTGAGGGTCCATCCACATGAGCATGCTTTCACTAATAAACACTCCTCAAAAAAATAAAAGGAACACTTGAACAACAGAATATAACTCCAAGTAAATCAAACTTTTGTGAAATCAAACAGTCCACTTAGGAAGTAACACTGATTGACAATCAATTTCACATGCTGTTGTGCAAATGGAATAGTCAACAGATGGAAATTATTGGCAATTATCAAGACACACTCAATAAAGGAGAGGTTCTGCAGGTGGGGACCACAGACCACATCTCAGTACCAATGCTTTCTGGCTGATGTTTTGGTCACTTTTGAATGTTGGTTGTGCTTTCACACTCGTGGTAGCATGAGACTGACTCCACAACTCACACAAGTGTCTCAGGTAGTGCAGTTCATCCAGGATGGCACATCAATGCGAGCTGTGGCAAGAAGGTTTGCTGTGTCTGTCAGCGTAGTGTCCAGAGGATGGAGGCGCTACCAGGAGACAGGCCAGTACAGCAGGAGACGTGGAGGGGGCCGTAGGAGGGCAACAACCAGCAGCAGGACCGCTACCTCAGCCTTTGTGCAAGGAGGAACAGGAGGAGCACTGCCAGAGCCCTGCAAAATGACCTCCAGCAGGCCACAAATGTGCATGTTTCTGCACAAATGGTTAGAAACCAACTCCATGAGGATGGTCTGAGTGCCCGACATCCACAGATGGGGTTGTGCTCACAGCCCAACACCGTGCAGGACGCTTGGAATTTGCCACAGAACAACAGGATTGGCAAATTTTGCCACTGGCGCCCTGTGCTCTTCATGGATGAAAGCAGGTTCACACTGAGCACATGTGACAGACGTGACAGAGTCTGGAGATGCCTTGGAGAGTGATCTGCTGCCTGCAACATCCTTCAGCATGACCGGTTTGGCAGCGGGTCAGTAATGGTGTGGGGTGGCATTTCTTTGGAGGGCCGCACAGCCCTCCATGTGCTCGCCAGAGGTAGCCTGACTGCCATTAGGTACCGAGATGAGATCCTCAGACCCCTTGTGAGACCATATGCTGGTGCGGTTGGCACTGGGTTCCTTCTAATGCAGGACAATGCCAGACCTCATGTGGCTGGAGTGTGTCAGCAGTTCCTGCAAGATGAAGGCATTGAAGCTATGGACTGGCCCGCCCGTTCCCCAGACCTGAACCCGATTGAACACATCTGGAACATCATGTCTCACACCATCCACCAATGTCACGTTGCAATACAGACTGTCCAGGAGTTGGCGGATGCTTTAGTCCAAGTCTGGGAGGAGATCCCTCAGGAGACCATCCACCGGCTCATCAGTTCTATGCCCAGGCATTGTAGGGAGGTCATGCAGGAACATGGAGGCCACACACACTACTTAGCATCATTCCATGTCTTGAGCCATTTCCACTGAAGTTGGATCAGCCTGTAATTTGATTTTCCACTTTGTTTTTGAGTATCATTTCAAATACAGACCTCCACGAGATATAAATTTTGATTTATATTGATCATTTTTATGTTTTATTGTTCTCAACGCATTCCACTATGGAATGAATAAAGATTTGCAACTGGGAGATTTCATTCAGCGACATCTAGGATGAGTTATTTGAGTGTTCCCTTTATTTTGTTGAGCAGTGTATATATATATATATATATATACAGCTCTGGCAAGAATTAAGAGACCACTGCTACATGCTCAGTTTGTCTGATTTTTCTCTTTATAGGTATATTTTTGAGTAAAATGTAAATTGTTCTTTTATTCTATAAACTTCTGACAACATGTCTCTGAATATCCAAGCAATACATTTTGAATTTGTTTTCTGAAAAGGAGAAATAGTCAAAATTTTAAAAAAATGCAGTGCTTTCAGACCTCAGATAATGCAAAGAAAACAATTTCATAATCATTTAGAAACAACAATACTAATGTTTTAACTCATGAAGAGTTCAGAAATCAATATGTTGTGGAATAACCATGATTTTTAATCACATCTTTCATGCATCTTGGCATGCTTTCCACCAGTCTTTCACACTACTTCTGGTGCAAAAATTTAAGCAGTTCTTCTTTGTTTGATGGTTTGTGACTATCCATCATCCTCTTCATTACATTACAGAGGTTTTCAACAGGGTTCAGGTCTGGATATTGGGCTGCCCATGACAGGGTTTTGATGTGGGGGTCTCTTAATTTTTGCCAGAGCTGTATATATGATGTATATTAGTATTTTTCAAATCTGATGTAAAGAGCAATAATTTGCATGAAATCTCAAAGTCAAATATTAGCAAAAAATAAAATACTTATAAAACAGATTTGGTGAATTTCAAGCCTAATGTCATCTCAAAGGATATTAAAAGTAAAAAAAAACACTTTATTTTGAGGCAGTTTTTGAAAAGGGTTTTAAAGGTTTTTATTTTGCTAAATTGTTTGACATAATTACCATTAACATACAGTATCTTACTTTGTTCCACAGAAAAGATACACATGATGGAGGAAATCCAGTCATTGATGTTACATTAGTGGACTGAAATGGATGATATTTGATCACATCTGTAGATTCATTTAACCTTTTCACTTCCAGAAGTGTTACAGCAAGCATCCCTTTGATGTACCATACTTCGTCTGCATCAGCACACACGAGAAAGGTCTCTTTAATTTCTTTGTTGCACTTTCTGAGCACAGATTCTTTATTTCAACAATAGATATCTTTATACAAATGTAGTGGAGGAATAAAACAATTCTACAGAATTCAGCAAATGTCTGCATGCATTGGTCTTATTTTTGGAGGGTTGATAAAAGTCTGATTTGTCATATAGCAATGAAATGTGAATCAAAAACTTTGAAAAAGATTGATGATGGGTTCCATTTTCATCACCACATAGGAGGGTCTTCAAACCTGAAACATATAAAAACAGCGTTACATTTTTTTATTGCTGAATTGAGTTGTGTAACACCATTCACTCAATACAAGGAGAGGCAAATTTGGGAACCACCTTGATATCTTTTAGATAATTTTCAGATTGATTCAAGAGCATGGCACAGGAGAGCAGTGCCTGTGCCCCCCAGAGAATTGGTGCTGGAGGCACTTAGGGACAGTTGATTACAGTACAAAAATTCAATTGACGCACATAATTTTGCCCCCCACCTCCAGGACGGCAAGTGCAAAACCTATACAGAGCTCAACAATAGAATGACTGTGACATAGGCTCGTGTGCTCTGTATAAGCAGCAACCAAGATGAAAGAGTACTTAGTATAATGATTACACTGAGCACTTTCGCCTATGCAGAGCGTTCTGGATTGGTGTATCTTAGTAAATAAAGACTAAGGCCCTGATTCATAAAGACCAGTGTTTTCATGCCAATCTTGAT
Source organism: Ranitomeya imitator (assembly GCF_032444005.1). NCBI lineage: Eukaryota > Metazoa > Chordata > Amphibia > Anura > Dendrobatidae > Ranitomeya > Ranitomeya imitator. Next base: position 87,535,536 of record NC_091287.1, on the reverse strand, counting down.
GAGGCAGGATGCTGGAGTCAGACACTCCTGATTCATTAAAAGGCACGTCTGAAAGTGGCATGTGCCTGCATCTGCACCTCGCAACAACATCTTACTCCATTCAGTGACGGGAGTAAGATTTGTGGAGTAGCAAAGGCCGCCATTCTTAATGGATATGACAAGTGGGGGTTGCCACTTCCACGCCCTGCCACAGTTCCTCCCACTTTGACAGTGCTGGGTGAAAATAATGTGAGAATGGCAAAAGTTGCAAAAGATTTCTGTCTTAGAAGCTTTGATGAATCAGGCCCTAAGAGCGAAGACTGTAATACTGTAAGTAATGAGTGAGGCAGAGGGCACTATTCTCAAGGCACACTGGGGTAGCAAGTGGCGCTATGCTCAATAGGGGCAATAAACTCAGGGTGCGCAGAGTATTCATGTGCAGTCCAGCATATCAATCTACCTATTACATTTAGACTTGGGGGGCACAAAATACTTACGTCCATTAAACGTCCATATAAACGTCTATTGCTATTAAAGAGGACTTTTCACCAAATTTTTCATGTTGAGTCGGACACAGGATGTAATAGTGGCTGCAGAGTAGAATAAAACTTTTCTGTTTATTTTTTATCTGCAGAGATATTGGCAATTCAAGTAATCATCACCTTGAGTTAACTTTACTTCCAAGTGGGTGTTATCAGATACTTTTAGCTGGGGGTGTATCTCTTTGCCCTTGTATGAGTTGTTTTCTCATAACTTTTGTTAAATCCAAGTGGATGTTATCTCATTGGGTACCAAATGTTTGATTGCCAATATCTCAGAAACAAAGGGTTGAAATAAAGAACAAACAGAAATGTTTTACTCCACTCTGCAGCCATTGTTACATCTTTTGTCCAGGTCAACATGAAAAATTTGGTGAAAGATTCCACAGGTCTGCAAGCTATTTCTACACAACAATTTGTATTATGGACCGGAGATGCAGTCACAGTCCTTACAGCTCTCCAGGGTTAAGTCTTAGCGTTCTAAACTTCACTAGTATCTACCTTGCACTTGTTTTGAGGAATTAAATTATGTAATTAACAGTGCCAGTGAAGTGGTCTCCCTGGTATAGAGCCCTGAGGTTGGACTCAGGTAAACCTGTACGGTCTGATTCCTCATATTTCCTACATGGCCTCAAAAAATGAATTAACCAATGAATGAGTGAGTCTGGTGGTAATGAAAAGGTCCATGACTGAGGGTTCCCTCTGAGGAAAGAAATTATGTGGCCATCTTAAGTTTTTTCATCCACAAAGGACACCGGACGCAGTTGGAAATAGAGGTTTCAACTCTTTTCCAAATTAGAAAATTGCTTACGATACCCCCAAAAGTAATCAAGAAGGGAAACCTTAGGTTCTACAGGGGCGCCCCTTATGTTATGCTGCTGTGCTGTGGGGACCCCATGAGCTAAGCTTTGACTATGCTGACCCACATTATTAGCCAGATCCTGGAAAATTCCCAAGAGACCTTGCAATTAGTCAGCAAGCTGCATGATTGGGTCAATTTTTTTCTTTAAAAAGGCTCTTATATTATGTTATTATGTTATGCGCAGGAATAGCTATGGTACTCTGTAGTGACTCGCATCGGACCAGTAAAAGCGCAGTCACAGGCGCACCACTACTAGCCAAATCCTTAAGAGTCAGTATATTCTTCACCCACTGCTGAAAGGAAGGGGAGCTTTAAAGAGTCCTTCTCAGACTACTGTGGCAGGATAGCTGGCATCTGGTGACACAAACGATGTGGTGTCAGGTACAAGAGTAAATCCAAAAGATGGCAAAAAAACTCAAATGAAAACAAAGGGAAACCTCAGAGCAATAGCATTATCAACTTCTGAGAAGCAACTAAAGCTTAACCTGGAGGCGCTCACCACCATACACCTATGCAGGGTAACTGAACAAACAGGACTCAAACGAATTAGAATCAGGTTTTAAATAGTCAGCCCAAATCTGAGGATAATGATGAGGTGATGCATTCCTCTTAGTCAGGTCAAGGGAGCCAATCACTGCTCACCTGCACAGCAGGGTTCACATATTACGACCAATGTCAATAGGCAAGGCAGCGTCCTGCATTGTTTGGCAACTGGGAGACACAGGGTTCCATGTCTCCAGGGCTGCAAAAACAGTGGGAGGCATGGTGTCCCGTGTTCCCACATTGCTCACCTCTTCCACACAAGAGGCACCATTGTATGTAATTACACCACCTAAGTGCGCACTAGCTCCGCCACCGGCGAAGACAGACAGGATGGAGCAGTCTGTAAACCGGAAGAGGCCGATTGCATCCATGGCAGGCATTCCTAACTGAATGATGGGTAAGTGGGCACTGATCCTTCAGTGACAATTCTGGTCAGAAGCTCCATCGTGCTACAACACGTCAATGGTCTGGCAGAGTTTATTCAAAGTCTACAACATTTACATATGTAGATAACAGTGCATTTGAACAAGCACATGGTTCAGAAAAGTGAGAGCCATGTTTAGGAGACCTGCTCTGGAAACTAATTCTGTTTACCAGAGGATTATGATTCTACAGTACTGATTTGAACATCTTGGTCAGAAACTGAGAAGAAAAGGGAGGGGGAGATGAGAATCTAACTTCTGCATGAAATTCAATAGACTGGAGAGAACTAACTGGCATGTTAGGAAATTATGCCTCTCCAAGAATGTAACCATTGCACACACTAGCTTTGATGACTGAGCTCCTTAGAAACAAGCTCTACACTATGGAAGATAAAAGCGCTCATTGTAGGAGAGTGACAGCACAAAGAAAAAGCAAGTCAGTCACAAATTTGATTTTTTTTTTCAAGCTGTCTAACTAATTGAAGCAATTTTATACCGTGATAATACCCCTTTAATTAATTATTAAGGCACTATATTTCATTATTACGTAAACAGCATTTTGTCAGCATTACATTTTGGTTTTCTTATATCAAAATGGAATCATGTAACTAGTAACTTGAGTAGAAAAAAATCGCTTTATTTTGTTAGTCATTAAAAACCTGATATTCTGCATTATTTCATTGTAAAAGAGGAGAATATACAATTGACTTGTATAAAATCTCAAGAAAGTCAGTCCACAATAAAATGCTTATGATTTCTCTCCTTGTTTTCTTGAAATTTTTGAACTGCAAAATGTTTTTCAAATATCTTTAGGGCTCATTCAGACAAGTCTATTACATGTTCATGTGCACTGCTGACCCATTATAGCCATTGTGCTACTGCACATGGACAATATTCCACACAAACCATCGGTTTGTATGGAAAAAATTGCAGCATACACTATTACTAGTGCATGTAACTGGCAGGCAGCTCCTGCACTTGTTTGATGTATAGGATGAGCACATAGAGCTACACACAGAGCCAGTCACATCCGCAATTTGTGGACATGACTGGCTTGAGTTTTTGTACAGCTATCTAAACCTTGGCTTAAAATTCTGTTACATCTGTAACACATTTTTTCTGATGTTTTTCAAGTATCATAGAATTTTTGGGGGATAAAAATGACAGTCAGAAATGCCATATCCAGAGTATGCTGCACTTAAAAATGGATGAAAAAAAAAGCCAGAAAGTTTGGTAATGAAAATTGCTTGCACACTACAGTCAGTACACAGAATTATGGGTGGTAGTCATCTGATTTCTACATATTTTTTTCCAGCTTCCTGATAGGTAACTGAGGGGAGGTAGTGGGCAACAGTGTTCAATGTTGGGAATCTTGGTCTGAAATGATTCATCAAGAATGGCGTTGTTCATGATCAGTGTTGTGCACCAATGTGCACTTTGCACCAAAAATCTTACTACAGTCAGAGACGGGAATCAAATTTCTGGCGTCATGACCCCGTTCTGTCCCACTTTGGAAAAACTGGCATGAAAACTCCAAAAAAGTTGGAGATTCAGAAGCATCTGCATATGCAAAGGTGTGGAACTTCCAAGGACAATCTGATTGACAGCTGGCTCCCACAGTTAGGCAGTGACGATCCGGCTGTCAATCAGAGTAGTCTCGGAAGCCCCCCCTCCATCGACAGAGCAGACTGGAAAAGAAGCTTCCAATATAGACATGACATCAGCAGAGGCTTCTGAATCCCCAGCAGGAGCGGTCTGTGACCGCTCTGTGCAGAGGAAGAATAGCGCCAGGCACAACAAGCTGCTAAGTTGAAATTACCTGACTGTTAGTGCTTAGGTATGTTTTTTTGTGTTTTTACAAGACATTAAAAGTCTGAACATAGGAACAGTAAGGGTATGTTCACACTATGCGTTTTTTACTGCGGAACCGCGGCGATTTTGCCGCTGCGGGTCCGCGGCTGTTTTCCATGCAGGGTACAGTACAATGTTACCCTATGGAAAACAAAAACCGCAGTGCACATGATGCGGAAAAACCCGAAAAATAACGCGCTGAATTGCTGCGGAAAAAAAGAAGGACCATGTCACTTCTTTGTGCAGAATCGCAGCGATTCTGCACACATAGAAATGCATTGATCCGCTTACTTCCCGCATGGGGCTGTGCCCACCATGCGGGAAGTAAGCGGATAAAGTGCGGGTATACCCGGGGTGGAGGAGAGGAGACTCTCCTCCAGGCCCCGGGAACCATATTTGTGTTAAAAAAAAAGAATTAAAATAAAAAATAATGTTATACTCACCTCTGAAGTCTCAGCACTGCACGTGGCCGTCCGGTCTCAGGTTTGCTATGCGACCAGGACCTTCGGTGACGTCGCGGTCACATGACCGTGACATCACGAAGGTCCTGGTCGCACAGCATCTTTGGAACCGGGCCGCCGCCTGCAGCGCCGAGGAGATCGGGACGTCAGAGGGTGAGTATATCATCATGATTTTATTATTTTTAACACTGCTATTGATGCTGCATATTGCTGCATATGCAGCATCAATAGTAGGGGTAAAATCCCGCAGCGGAACCCGCAGGACAAACCGCGATAAATCTGCAGGGATAACCGCAGAGGGTTTGCCCTGCAGATTTATCAAATCTGCTGCGGGAGAACCCGCAGGGACAGGACGCAACGTGTGAATGTGGCGTAAGTCATTTTCACGTGCAAATTAATAGAACCATTCTTTTAATTGTTTTGTTAGCATTTTTGCCGCCATTATTTTAAGCAGACCCGCTCTAAAAATATAAAAATAAAGTCAAAGTGTGGACATACCACAACACAGAAGTAAGTCGTTCCTTTTGGTAGCACCTGACCAATAGTAAGAAAAACAAACAAACGCCAAAAACTAAATTAAAAAATTGCATGTTAATCCAACATTAACCCCTTTACCTCAAAGCCTGTTTTAACCTTCATGCCCAGGCCAAATTTTACTGTTATTGTTTGTGGGCGCCATGACGCACTGTGAAAGCCCCTGAGGTGCAAATACAGCAGAACCCTCCCAATAAGTGACCCCATTTTAAAAACTACACCTCTCAATTAAGTCACCTATGGGTGCAGTGATCATATTGACACCACAGAATTTTATACCACTGGGCAGTGAAAAATAAATAATTACGTTTTTTACCATCCAAATTTTGTTTTACAGATTTTACATTTTTACACTGGGAAATGGGTAAAAATGGCACAAAAATATGTATCTGACAATTTTTGCTGAATTTAGAAATACCTCATATGTGTGGCTGTACAGTACTGCTTAGCGATATGGAGAGACTCGTGAAGAATGGTGCACTATTTGCCTCGTGCATGCAGATTTTCCTAGATTAGTTTGTAGACACCATATACAGAGCCCCTAAGAGCAGAATCCCCCCTCATGTGACCCCATTTTGGAAATTACACCCCTTTGGGAATTTATCTACAGGTGTAGTGACAATTTTGACTCCATGGGCATTTTCCAGAAACAAGCAGCAGTGGATGTTGCGGATTACAAACTGCCATTGCAGTGCCCAGTATGTTGTAGTGTCCAGTACGCTATGCCCAGCTTGTGCTTCTGTAGACACGCACCCGTATATTAGGCGGGCTCTCATCGCTACGGAAATGCCAAACATGTGGATGCTACATGTGGATTACGCACATTGGGGCTCAGAAGGGAGAGAGGCATTTGGATTTGGGAGTTCAGAATTCACTGGATTTCTACTGGGGGGCGAGTAGCCATTTAGCTTTTCCAGTGCTTTTGCAATGTGGAAGCTTCCTATATTTCTGTTACCAGGTGATGGACCTGACTAGGGATTTTCATTTTTTGTAAATTGATATGAAACTTTTGTTGGGAACATTTTACATATAATTTTAGATAACATTTATCCGGCGCTCTACTCTGAGCACTTACTTTGGGGTTTCCATCTATATCTCTGAGTGACATGATTCGCATGAAACCGACAGATCCATTCACAATAATAAGATAGCAGAGTTCCTCTGGACTGTGTTGGCCTGTGTTCACTGGTATTCTTCTTTTCATAAGTGCACAAGACTGTGGGGGACCATGCTTTTATGCATGCCTAAAAAGACTGACACCACCGAATCATAGGCCAGACAGTGTTCACAGTGCCTCCATCTGCCTCATTATAAGGAATATTCTGCCGGGGTTCAGTCTGAATCACGTATTTCACAGATTTACACAGAAATCCCAGTGTAAGCGTTCAGTGCAGAGCGCAGGACAAATGTGCGCCAAGTCTTACTGCAATCTATGGGAAGCAGAATGAAAAAAATCAACAGCAGGTGAAGAATTGGTTTTATTTATTTTTTACACCATTCCTCATGCGGTATAAGTGATTAGACAATTTTATTCTTCGGGTCTGTGAGTCCTCTGAAGGCTTGATTTTTGCGGGACATTTTTATTGGTACCATTTTCAGGCACATTACATTTTTTGATCACTTTCTAATCCAATTTTTAGAAGGCAGAATGAACAAAAACAATTCAGAAATAGTTTTTTTAATGGTTTTCTGCATGTGTTAAAATTGATACGGCAGCTTTATTATTTGAGGCTATACGTTGTGCTCAAAAGTTTATATTCCTTGGCAGAATTTTTACTTTCTTGGCCTTTTTTCAGAGAATATGAATGATAACACCAAAACTTTATTTCCACTCATGGTTAGTGGTTGGGTGAAGCCATTTATTGTCAAACTACTGTGTTTTCTCTTTTTAAATCATAATGACAACCCAAAACATCCAAATGACCCTGATCAAAAGTTCACATACCCTGGTGATTTTGGCCTGATAACATGCACAGAAGTTGACACAAATGGGTTTGAATGGCTATTAAAGGTAACATCCTCACCTGTGACCTGTTTGCTTGTAATCAGTGTGTGTGTGTAAAAGCTGAATGAGTTTCTGGGATCCAGACAAACTCTTGCATCTTTCATCCAGCCAATGATGTTTCTGGATTGTGAGTCATGAGGAAAGCAAAAGAATTGTCAATGGATCTACTTGAAAAGGTAGTTGAACTGTATAAAACAGGAAAGGGATACAAAAAGATATCCAAGGAATTGATAATGTCAGTCTGCAGCATTCAATCTGTGATTAACAAATGGAAAATCAGAGGCTCTGTAAAAACAAAATCATGGTTAGATAGACCAACAAATATGTCATCCACAACTGCCAGGAAAATTTTTCGGGATGCAAAGAAAAACCCACAAATAACATGAGTTGAAATACTGAAATCTCTGAAATCTAGCGGTGTGGCTGTTTCAAGATGCACAAAAAGGACGCCCTTGAAGAAAATGGGCTGTATGGTTGAGTCACCAGAAGAAAGCCATTATTGTGCAAATGCCACAAAGTATCTCGCCTACAATATGCAAAACAGCACAGAGCACAGAGACAAGCCTCAAAGTTTCTGGAACAAGGTCATTTGGAGTGATGAGACCAAAATTGAACTTCTTGGCTACAACCATAAACGTTACATTTGGAGAAAGGTCAACAAGGCCAATGATGAAAAGAACACCATTCCTACTGTAAAGCACGGAGGTGGATTGCTGATGTTTTGGGATATGTGAGCTACAAAAGCACAGGACACTTGGTAAAAGTTGAAGGAAAGATGAATGCAGCACATTATCAGCAAATACTGGAAGCGAATTTGCAATCATCAGCCCGAAGCTGCACATGGGACGTGCTTGGACCAAAACAAAAGGCCAAGTTGACCTGTCATTGGCTACAGTAGAACAAAGTGAAGGATCTGGAGTGAATATCTCAGTCTCCCGACCTCAAAATCATTGAGCCACTGTGGGGAAATCTCAAGTTTGCAGCTCATGCTAGACAGCCCAGGAATCTACAGGAACTGAAGGCTTTTTGCCAAGATGAGTGGGCAGCTTTACCATCTGAGAAAATAAAGAATCTCATCCACAACTATCACAAAAGACTTCAAACTGTCATTGATGTTAGAGGGGACAATACACAGTATTAGGAAATGGGATATGTGAACTTTTGATCAGGGTCATTTGGATATTTTGGGTTGTCACTATGATTTAAAAAGAGAAAGCACATTAGTTTGACAATAAATGGCTTCACCCAACCACTAACCATGAGTAGAGAAAAAGGTTTGGTGTTATCAATCATATTCTCTGAAAGAAGGCCAAGAAAGCAAAAATTCTGCCAGGGTATGTAAACTTTTAACCACAACTGTATCAGTGCTGCAGACACAAGTTAGTTGGATCATGCTCTGCACATGATCTAACTAGAACCTGGTGACCCGGATGCTGTCATTACATCATTGTATCACCATGGTAATGATCGGGCCCCTGCAATGACATCGCGGGGACACCGATAGGAGGAGAGAGAGGGTGCCATTCCTCTACCTGCCTTCTAAATTCTGCAATCAATATCGATTTCAACTTTTAGGAGATTGAACTGCAGAGAGTGCACCACTCCTGGCAGTGAGTACCGGGTGTCAGCTGTGATATCAGCTGATTACCCGGCGCTGATCGTGTGTGCATAACTACTGTGGTCGCAAAATCGCCTGTATGTACCCAGTTCGTCCAAGGTCAGGAAGGGGTTAAAGGGAATCTGTTTCCAGTTTTTTGCCACCTAATCTGAGAGCAGCATGATGTTGAGACAGAGACTGTGATTCCAGTGATGTGCCACATACTGGGCTGCTTGCTGTAGTTTTGCTAAAATTACTGTTTTATCCGCAGGACATTATCATTAGAGAACTAGTAAAACCTCTTGTAATGTAGTCCTTTATATTTATGGTCTCTATTTAACCCCACCCAACCGATTGCCATTGTTCTGCCTCTGCACAGTGTGCAGAGCAAACTGTTAATTAGTTGTGTGGTCGTAGTTATACAGAGCTCAGTATTCAGAGACCTGCAAGATCTGCAGCAGATAAAAGTAATTTTATCAAAACTGCAGCAAACAACCCAGTAAATGACACATCTCATTCATCTATTTCATCCTCAGGCTGCCAAGTATCATGCCCTGCTACATCACTATCAAAAAGTTTGTCAAAAAACAAGAAAACTGTCATAACTTTGCATACTGCCACTTATTATCATTCCTGACACAATCTGATGCAATGAGAAATTAGGTCCGAAGAGAAGGAGATCACATTGTGGAAAGAGCACAGAACAGACACGGTAAGGCCGGGGTCACACTTGCGAGTGTGATGCGAGAAACTCGCGCAAGTCTCTCTCATGAATACCCGGCACTGCCGCCGGCACTCGGGACCAGAACGTTCAGCTACATAGGAATACATGCAGCCGCTCACTCCGGTCCCGAGTGCCGGGTATTGATGAGAGAGACTTACACGAGTTTCTCGTATCACAATTGCAAGTGTGACCCCGGCTTAAAGGTGGAATATATGATGTATTGTGATGATGGCTGAATTACACAAGCCCAGAGCCTATAGGACAGGATGTGCACTAAGCTTCTAGCCCAGTTATTATAAAGGCTGTGGACTTCAATGGAATTTATAGAACTTTTCCTTCAATCCTATAAAAGTGTAATACCCTGTATGTATTTAGTAGGAAATGTAGGATAAGAAAAGCTGATATCAGTTTGTACCAATGTAGGAATGCTGTTGATACAAATGAATTGTGTTTAAAAGGAATAAGAAGATCATATGAAGCTGAATGAAATGCCACCTTGATATCTGTGATCTAATGTCTCATTCCATAGAAATCCATATTATGTAAATGAGCTGTGAAGATCTATGGGCCAGAGAATATTTCTCCTGAGATTATTTTTAATGAAAGGTGCATTACCAAGGTGAGACATGCAATGACTGACAGTCTGCTCTCATAATCTCAAATAGCTCAGTAGTGATAACGGAGCTAACACAGTACAGCAGAGCGAACACTGTACAGCAGAGCTAACACAGTAACAAGTGAAGTTTATGTCATTACAAACATTTGCAGCAATTCTTCTCCTCTCCTATTGCTGTCATCTGTGCTGCAGATGACTGCCTGATTATAACTAACACACTACAGAACAGTTGAACCTTGTAACATTACAAACACAACAAGCACATTTGCAGTTGTCTTCTCACAGAACTGTCAGCTCTGCTGTACCACCCACCTCCCACACTGGCTGCCTGTGAGATGGAAGCTGAAGCACTATGAGAGGACTGCAGCTGAAAATGTTTTTGCAATGAGAGAAACTTCTTTTGTACTGCATTAGTTCTGATCTCACTGCAGATCTGTGCGTGATTATGACAGCAGACTGTCAGTCATTACATGTCTCACACTGCTAACGCTCACTTTTAGTTAAAATAATCTCTGAGGACAAATTCTCAGGCAGATCTAAGTCCAGCCCATAGATCTTAATATCTCATTTGCATGAAAGAAAACCGTCGATTTCTCTTGAATGAAGCATCAAATCACAGATACAAAGGTATCACTTTATTCAACTTTCTATGACTTCTGTGCTCATATAGACAGCTTATAGAGGTTGATCCTACTGACAGATTCCCATTAATGTCAATGTTGGATTCCTAAAATTATTTGAAGCTAGATCTGCCACGTCAGTTCGGTCCATCCTGTGCTATGTGGATCAGGGGTCTTCTCTGTCCTCAGCACCAATATGGTGACTCTGAGCCAGCTGCTTGGAGACACTAAGTTGATGGAGGATGGGGTGTCCTTGGTCAAAAAAAAAAAGACATACTCATGAATTTCAGAGCACTAAAGAAAAGTAAAGCATCATCATCATTGTCATCATCATCATCATTATGTTTATCATCATCGTCATCATCATCATTCAACACGGACGTTAACCACAGAAAAAAAAAACATTCACCAGAATGCTTCTCATTAAAAGACAAATGAATGTGTCATTTAATCTACAAATATCTGTAGATCCTCCAGATTTCCACATGAGCATATAATAAACCTTGGTTTTTTCTGGCACTGATCTTGACCTTTGGATGCACAGACCTGTCTTAAAGTGTCCATTAAGCTGTCTAATCCTCACTGATGATTAATAATTAAGAGTTGTGCTGCAATATATAACAACCTAGAGAAGGCAGCACCAGAATAACATAATGTCAGGCTTTAACGTAACAAATATATGCATAAAAAATTACATCAGCAATGTTTTTACAGATTGTTTTCCATTAACCTGTTACAAAAATTCTTCCTACAAGTATTATAATTATGGCTCCAAGCACTCATAGTGAAAAGTATTGATACGTTAAGTTCTGAGAAAAGATTACACAGTCTGCCATGAATAATAATGATGCTCTTTTAGCTGAGACTACTGTAAATTACATCTTCTGAAAGATGGGATGCTTTAGTATGCCATTTTCCCATGAGATATTAGTTTATATATTTTTCCTAAAGCATTACAAACTTATAGGGTCTCAAAGACCCCAATCATTGTAGCTATTTCCGACAGATAATTAACCAGTTACACATCCCGCTTCATCTCCTTATCTGTGGCAATACACTCCATGACCCACAGCACAACCCAAAACATTTTTTTCGACTGCTATTGGGCAAAAGCCATGTGTCCTATACCAAATTGAGTCTGCATACTCCAAATCCAAAGTCAGAATTGTTGTAACGCGTTAGGAAATATTGGTATGCATAAGTTTACCCAAATGTTTTAAGTACTTACGAGATTTACTCCAAGAATTACCTGATCTGCATCAAAGTTTTCATAGTAAACAGTATATGAAAATGAAATAGAATAACAAAATTTCCAGAAGTCTTACTTGAGTACTGTTAAAAGTGTTTTAGCCATCTGCCTTTGCTCTTGTGAGCAGTCATATGTGCCTGTTGCAAAAAACAGTAGTCCATCATGTTGGCATTCCAGGAACCTTGATATCTGTTCTCCATTGTGGAAATATTTTTATGGAACCTCTCTCCATGCTCATCACTTATGTGACCCAAATTGGGTGGAAAAAAGTCAAGATGGGAATGTACTAAATGCATTTTCAACTACGTTCGGCAGACAAGTTGTTCATATGCTTTAAACTTTTACTAGTTCAGCATAGTTTTCAGCTCGTCTGTTCCCAACGAACTTATGCACTATTAGCGCAAATGTATCCCACGTTGCAAGTTCCAGAGGGTTGTGTTTTCTTCTGGATGTGTCATCATGCATTAGTTTGTTAATTTTGGGGCCAACAAAAATTCTGGCCTTTATTTCAGTCTCAATTTTCAGTGTGCTAAATTTCTCCCTCAAATACTGGAAACATTTTTAATACGATCAATTGCAACTACAAAATGTTTTACTAAACCGATTTTAATTTGAAGAGGTGGAAGATAGACTTGAAATAGATGAATCAGTGATTTGTGTTGTACATTGTACCGACAAACCGCGTGCTTGATTCTGAGAGGTCACTGCCTCATTATGTAATGATTTCTGCCATCACGACTGTTCCATAGGCACAAGAAACACATATGCTTCATGTATCCTAACTGTAGGCAAAGCAGCAGAGCTACCACTTTTAAGTCAGCACACATTTTCCATTTATGTTCTGAGAACTTGATCATATTCAAAATTAACTCCATGGGTCTCTTTCATTGCAACCGCATTAGCCAATGGAAGAGATGGTTTTTCATTACCATTGTGCAACAAGAAAGCTTTCAAACCCGTTTTGCTAGAGTCTATGAATGACCTCCATTCATTGGGAACATGTATACCATTTAACTTCATCTTTAGACCATTTACATTAGTATAGAAACAGACATTGCCTTCAATTGCATAGTAGACATCCAAATTGGTGTGTCGATGACAAAAGTGTGACGTTGTGGTACCTCATTGGAGAAAATTCCATTCCCACAGTCTAGAAGCCAGCAGCTCTGTCTTTTCTTTAGATAATGACAGATCACTTACTAGATCATCTAAATATGATTGGCTGAGCAAGTATGGCTGACCCTCCGTTTTTTTCTGGATCAGGAAATACATCATGCCAATCAACATCTTCTTCAGGATTCATCAGTTTCAATTTCCGTTGCTGCTGCGGGAAAAGCAGGCACTGGATTCTCTACATCGTATGATACTGGTTTGAGAGCAGACACAGTCAGAATACACTATTTGTGACTTGTTTCTCTTTGAATATTCAGCGATTTTAGTCATGCAAAAATAACAGTCTAATAAATGGTGATTTTTCTGCTCAAGCCAAAACATCGGCACTGCAAAGGCCATTCCTTTCCTTTTACTATTCAACCACAGTGTAACCAGAGTAACACACAGTGTAATAAACATGATGTGCCCAGCTTTTCTCTTGATCTCCAATTTGACAATACTTGTAAACAATACGCTCTTTGTCAGATTCTTGCGCTAATCATGAGTTGTGTATTTGCCGCATATGTAGCAGAAATTGTCCAGATTGTTAACACGTTTGCATCTATCCATCTTAAATTTCAAAACTGATAGCACGATAACAGATCACTTTATCCAACTCTGCCCAGCTTGCCTTATGTCCTTACTGCTGACATCAGCCGATAGACCTGTCTGAGAGCAGCCGAAAAGATCCGGGAATGTATGACTGAAAATCTGGACGTGTCAGAATCATATTCAGAAACAGGAAGTTCGATTTCGTATAAATCACATGTTTTTCTCTCAGTAGCAAATTCATTGTCAAGCAGATAGTGAAACAATAGTAACATACAGAAGATTTGGGCAGGAACTGTAGACTTGCGTAAAGTGAAGATTTTCTCATCTTTTTAATTGTCAGCATGACTTTCCAGAGCATGTCATAAGATGATCTTTATGAAATGAGATTCCCACAAGATGCTATGATAATGTATGTAACTGACCATTTAATCCATTCAGTTTTTAGCCCAGATCAGGGAATAAAAAAATGAGCAGTTTCTTATGGCCACTACAGAGGTTGCCAACAAGACTATCCTTAAGTAAAATGGACCAACATTATTTAGATGTGACTTAGAGCATTTTGCTTGAACTACGGCAGTCTTAAGTTGACTGAATGGGGCATTATTACTATACTATAGTGAGAATCTGGAATTGCTTGCCGGAGGAGGTGGTGATGGCGAACTCAGTCGAGGGGTTCAAGAGAGGCCTGGATGTCTTCCTGGAGCAGAACAATATTGTATCATACAATTATTAGGTTCTGTAGAAGGACGTAGATCTGGGTATTTATTATGATGGAATATAGGCTGAACTGGATGGACAAATGTCTTTTTTCGGCCTTACTAACTATGTTACTATGTTATTATTGAATTGCTGCATATTATTAGGCCACGATATGTGGTGAGATTATGCAGATTGTATTTGGCAATTTTATGCTACCACTGGTGTAGTAGTTAGACGTTATAAGAGTTATAGTGATGAGCACAAATGCTCGTTACTCAAGTTAGCCGAGGGTGCTCGGGGGTGCATTGTGTAGCGCGGGAGCTCAAGTGACATGTTCAAGTCCCCACAGCCGCATGTTTCACAGCTGTTTGACAGACACAAAACATGTGGGGATAGCCTGACAAACATGGGCACAGTTCTTAAGACCAAGTTTAAGAATGCAATAGTTGTTCAAAGCGCGTCTGGTTTCACCTCCTGGCACCACTTAACCCCAGTCATGCCTAGGAATATTTTAGTGTTGCCATATCTATTTTAATCATGAAATAAAAGGATTTGAATTTATGGATTGAAGCTGGACTCACTACCTTCATGAGCAATACCAACGTCTGGCGGAGACGAAACTCTGAGCTTCCCCACATCAGAATCTTACCTGGTTTACATCAGGGGTGAGCTGAATTTTTTCGTCACTTGCACTCATCACTACTTGTAACTGTATGGAAGAATGTTTTAGTCACTATCATGTTTTTTTTTTTTATCTTGATCAGGATTTATATATCTTTATCCAGTTGATGTATACCATGAAATGCTTGTTACATATGATTTGAACAGCAAAGATTGTGGAATAGTATCAATAGGATAGGCAAATCAAAAAAATCCTGCATTAATTTTCTTTTAAAAAAGTACTAAGTATAGGAAATTGACAAAACATCTCAGTCACTTCTTTCTTAAAGGGTTTCTACAATAAATATAATAATAAAATAAATATACATTTAAATATTTAACATTTTTTGAAATACCTTAATTTAGCAAAAATATACGCTTTATCTAGTGTGCTCTGTCATCAATTTACACATGGCAACTGTCATGACACTCAGTAAGACGGACTGCATGAAGCATACAGGAAAGATATATATCTTGGTACCGTGTTAGCCAGTAGATAGAAAAATATTTAGAATTGAGAGTCCTCAGTGGTTGATACCTTTTAATGGCTAACCGAAAAGATGGTAACAAATTGCAAGCTTTCGAGACTACACAGATCTCTTCATCAGGCAAAGACTAAAAGAAATTCTGAAGAATCACATATTTATGCACAACATAGCACAGAAAAAAAAACATGAATAAGACAGGTGACATTCTGCTTCATGCCACCTGTCTTATCCATTTTATTTTTTTTCTGTGCTATGTTGTACATAAATATGTGATTCTTCAGAATTTCTTTTAGTCTTTGCCTGATGAAGAGACCTATGTAGTCTCGAAAGCATGCAATTTGTTACCATCTTTTCTGTTAGCCATTAAAAGGTATCAACCACTAAGGACTCTCAATTCTACATATATTTGCATGAAGCATGAGACAGACACACTAAAACTATCAGGCTGATTGAGATAGAAGTTCATTCTCAGGCAGCTAAAGAAGGGAGTTTATCTTCTCCTTCAGTCCAGTCAGTGTCCTGTCAGGTTGACTGAACAGAGGAATGTGTGTTCATGATGTCTGACCAGAAGCTGCTCTGATGTGACCTCTGTCTCCTGCTTCCAGTCCTACTCCTACTATGTCCTACTCCTATTAGGTGTCCTTTGAACTCTAGGACTGGGTGTAATTGGTAATAGCTACCATCTTGGAATCCTGACAGAGTGCAGTAGATAAAGCAGGAAAGATAAATATCTTTGTACCATGTTAGCCAGTAGATAGAAAAATATTTAGAATTGAGAGTCATCAGTAGCTGATACCTTTTAATGGCTAACTGAAAATGTTTTAACAAATTTCAAGCATTCGAGACTACTCAGGTCTCTTCAGCAGGCATAGACTAATACAAAATTTGAAGAATCACATATTTATAGACAACACAGCACAGAAATAATGCAATAGCTAAGACATGTGGTGTGAAGCAGAACTATCATTATGGGAGAGAGATAAACAGTTGTGTCCATAATTATTGGAACAGTTCATAGATAAGGAGTGTGAAAGTTTTATTGTCCTCTGTTTGGGGTCTGGTTCTGTGTTGTGATGCCACTACAAGGTCTGAGGAGCAAATTCCTTAATTGATGTAAAAAGTAATAAATCCATGTGACACATTCATTCCTGCACTGAGTGTGTCAAAGGTTGTCATGAGTTTATACTCCCATACACTTCAGTCTCTCTGAGATTTGAAGTTACCTTTTCATACAAGTAATTAATAAATAATAATAATATTTTTTATTTATATAGCGCCAACATATTCCGCAGCACTTTACAATTAAGCGGGAACATGTACAGACAATAAATTCAGTAGAAGTTAAGACAATTTAAACAGTGACATTAGGGGTGAGGTCCCTGCTCGCAAGTTTACAATCTACAAGGAAATGGGGGGACACAATAGGTGAAAAGTTATTATTTCAGGTCTGGCAATTATAATAAATAGGGATTTTCATATGAAGCTGCATGATCCGGTCATCAGCCCATGTGTTTAAGTGCATTAGTCAAGTATCAAGTGCAGTTATCGTGTGCATGGAGGGTGTGGAGACAGGTGAATAGTAGGGTGCAGATTCACATGCAGATAATATTTGGAAGGAGGGGACAGGACAAAGTTAATTTACTGAGTAGTTGATGTGGTAGGCTTGTTTGAAGAGATGGGTATTTAAAGCGCGCTTGAATAGGTCAGGGCTAGGTATCAGTCTGATTGTCTGGGGAAGTGCATTCCAGAGAGCTGGCGCAGCACGAGAGAAGTCTTGGAGACGTTTCTATGGGGCTGTAATCAGGGAGACAAAATATTTGGCCACGGGTAGATCCATTCTTTTATCTCTTATTGTGCGGTGATGAGAATTCATCCTTGTTCTCAGTTTTTGCCCAGTCTCCCCTACATACAGACCCCCAGCTGGACATTTGGTACATATAACTAGGTACACCAAATTAGATGTGATGCAGCTGGAAATACCTGGGATCTTGTAGTCCTGATGTGAGTTGGGGATCCGTATCTGGCCCATGGTCATTATAAATGGACATGTTTTACATTTTTTCTGGTTGCAAGGAAAGGTTCCTGTAGCTGTTGGAGACGACAGGGAGTGTCTGACAATGATGCTTCTTAGATTTGGGGGCTGCCTGAAACACAGTAGTGGGAGGTCTGAAAATATGAATTGTAATCGGGCATCTTTTTGTACTAGAGGTTGTAATTTCAATGCAGCTCCCCTTAGCACTTCCAGATTTGGATTGTAGGTGACTACTTGAGGCACCCGGTTATTTTCTTCTTTAGCTTTGCAACTTAGAAGATGATTCCTTGATATTCTGGTGGCTCTTGTAATTTGGTTTTCAATTGTTCTTGGTTGGTGGCCCTGATTCAAAAAGGTCTTTCTGAGGTGACCAAGGTGTTGGTCTCTATTTATGGGGTTGGAACCTTTACGATTGTATCTGATAACTTGGCTGTAGACAATAGTTTATATGTTTTGGATGGAAACTGTCCCATTTAAAGTATGTTGGATGGTTGATTGGCTTCTGATTCAGGGATGTCTCTATTTCATTGTTCTGTAGCTTAATGATGGTGCCGAAAAAGTTCATTTTAGTACAGGAGTAGCTGAGTGTTAAGTTGATGGTGGGATGAAATTGATTAAACTGTTCATGGAACCTCTTTGTGTCTCAGACTCCATCCAGATGATTAAAGTATCATCAATGTAACGGTAGTAGGCCAGAGGCCTGATGGGACATGAGGACCAAAATTCGCTTTCAAACTTTGCCATGAAAAGATTTGCATACTGTGGAGCCATTATACTTCCCATTCTTGTACCAGTCTCCTGTAGATATATCTTGTCATAAAATTCAAAGTAATTCTGGGTGAGGATGAATTTTGTAATTTTCACCACAGAATCAGCATCAGTTACTGTTAGTTTTCCATGAAGAATTTGCAGGCATTTAATCCATCCTGATGTGGGATAATAGAGTACAAAGATTCCACATCCATGGTTGCCAGAATGGTTCCTTCTGGTAGAGGACCTATTGCTGCCCTTACTGAACAGGTATACAGATGAGTAGAGGGTATGCTTAAACCACTGGTAAAGGATACACTCAGCTACATTCAGGACACAACTGACCTAATGAATAAACTATCAGCAATAGGTCCTCTACCATTAGGAATCATCCTGGCAAAAAGACAGAGCAAAAATTTAGAAGAAGTATGAATTCTCATCGCCACACAATAAGAGAAAAAAGAATGGTTCTACCTGTGGACAAATATTTTTGTGTCCCTGATCACAGATCCATGGAAATGAAATTACTTGTATTAAAAGGTAACTTCAAATCTCAGAGACTGAAGGGTCTGGGATTATAAACTCATGACAACCTTTGACACGCTTAGTGCAGGAATGAATGTGTCACGTGGATTTATTACTTTTCACATCAATTAAGGAATTTGCTCCTCAGACCTTGTAGTGGCATCACAACACAGAACCAGACCCCATTCAGAAGACAATAAAACATTCACACTTCTTATCTATGAACTGTTCCAATATTTATGGACACAACTGTTTATCCCTCTCCCATAATGATAGTTCTGCTTCACATCACTTGTCTTATCTATAGAATTATTTCTGTGCTATGATGTGTATAAATATGTGATTCTTCAGATTATGTTTTAGTCTATGCCTGCTGAAGAGACCTGAGTATTCTTGAAAGCTTGCTATTTGTTACCATTGTTTCAGTTAGCCATTAAAAGATATCAACCACTGAGGACAATCAATTCTAAATATTTTTGGAGATAAAGCATACCTTTTTGCTATATAAAGGTATTTAGGGAAAAAATATTACTTAAATGTGCATTTTTTAATTAATTAATTTATTTTTGTTAATTTCTCAGAGAACGCCTTTAAAATTTATTTTGCCTCATGTTGCCATCAAAAATAAATAAATAGTTCTAACTTCTGCCAAAAGATCAGCTATTTCCTCCATCTCATTTCACATAATTCTGGTATATAAACTGCTGATAAGTTAGCTGACTGCAGATCTTCAACTACTCTGTCTGCAAAAGGGTATCGAGAACATAAAGTCCTACCCATAGCTTAGCCCTATCCCACTAACCACTCTGACAGGTTTAAAATGGAAGACATTTTAAGAAAGTAACAAGATTTCTACAAGACCACTTGTTTTACGAACATGTTAAAAATCTTGCAGTTGAATAGATTGTGAAGCCGAGATTACTTTGACAACGCACTGAACTCATTAAGTGAAAGACCCAATCACTATTCCATCGAAGCTTTAAGTCAGTGGTCCACCACTTTTCTGACCTTGAAAGCCAAAGTCAGCTAGCGGAGAGAGTTGCAAGCCACATTCAGGTCCGAGAGAGGGTCATGAGCCACATCTTGCTCCCGCCCCCCTCATAGTAGTGGCAACCAAAACTCCCATTTCTTGTATAATGATAACCAAAGCTTTTTCACAGAAATCACTCTGAAGCAGAATACCAATTTCCACTGCCGGACACAGACAGAAAAGAGCCCCTGTGCAAGGACAATATATGGGCCCTTTGCAGTCCAACAGCTCATTATCATACACAATTCCACCTGTATTGGAGACCTCTTGGGTCCCTGTGAAGCCAGCTGCACAGGTTGAACCAATGATATGTCCACCACTGCAAGAGATTTAGGGTTCCCACAGTGCCCCCATTCAATATTCTTGCATCAAGCACTCCCAACACACTGCCGCATCCAGCTTCAACCACCTCCTCTGACAAGTAGTATCATACTGTTTCCAACGTACCATATTTAATTTATCTTTAAACCACTAAGACCAGCATATGTGCAACCAGATCTGCACTTCTGTGCACAGTTACTCACAAAAATCACCATTTTGAGATGCGCTCTACCTGTTTGCTAGATCTGGAAATAAAGCACCAAGCTGGCAAACAGCCACGAGCCACAACTCATGGGAACGCAAGCCACATGGGGCTCCTGATCTGCAGGTTGGGGACCCCTGCTCTAAAGTCTGGAAATGATAGAGTTAAAGACTCCAAACTGTGCAGACTTTTATTGGGCTGGTTGATCCTAATTAGTATATACTTTTTTTAACTGTTTTCATCCCAGAGCATATACCTAAGGGTATGTGCATAGAATGTCTTTTTCAGGCAAGTCCGCTCTGAAACCGACATATAAAATCTCCCCAGTAATATTCAAAAGCACAAAATAACAACATGAATTTCTATGTCAAAAAGAGGCAAAACGGTTCAAAGATGTGTCTTTTCCAATCTTCTGGAAGATGCGACAAACTAAATAAAAAAGTCTTTAGGGAGCCCAAAAAGACAGATGGATGACGCATGGTGTCTTTTGTAGTGCTTTAAAAACACAGAAAAAAAAATACAGCACCATGGAATTAATGGTGCTATACAAATAAATAATAATAATACAAATAATAATAAAAAAAATGCTGGTCTTTCTTGAAAAACTCCGTAGGTTCGCCCTTGTTTATTAGACGTCATGTGCACATACCCATAAAGGGAACACTTGACCCAATCACTGGCAGGAATATGAAATGTCCAAAGTGAATATTTCGGCATGCATTTTATTTTAAAGGGAACATGTTGAGTGATTTGTGCTGCCCAAACCACGACAGCATGAAATGGGAACGGGCTTCTCAATTGTTGACATCTATGCTTTACTGTGAAATACAGTTTAGTGAAGTTTAAGCAGCAGACGAGAATGAGTAGACAAGTCATTGGGGTGGACGCCCACCAGCCACTCCCCAGGTCACTTACCTAAATTGATAGGTTTTTCCCTATACACACAGGAAACATCTGTCAATCAACCAGAGCCAGCAGGGAGAAGTAAGTGGGGATCCCTCCTGGTGATTACTCTCTTTTTCTTTTGTAAAAAGCCTCTGCCATATATCCTACACCACCTTATCTGAGGGTAACACAGGATATATAAGCTTGGAAATACAGTATATATTTTCTATGATTTGATTTATTATTCTTAGAAAAAAAACAGTTGAGTTCTGCTGTCTCTGCCCACACATTAATTGTCAGCTCTCTTTAAACATATGCAGGAAAAGCTATCAAATTAGGGAGGCAGTACTCAGACTTTTCTCATGAGTCTATAATCTGTCACTTAAACAGCATTTTTATAGGGAAATGAGATGATAAGAAAATGAGTTGAATATTAAAAACTATATACCTACAAGTTACGGTAAGTGTATCTACCGAAAAGAACTGTCTTATGCCAAATATTGACAACTTCACAATCCCATTGGGTCTGACTGATTTGAGTCACACCAATCTCAATAACTGAATAGTGAGGAGCCCCATCTGAATAAAGCGAAAGTTGAGCATGTCCTTCTCTGCTGCATTTATTCTCTATGGGACGGTTAGGAAAAGTTACAGCACAGCACTCAGCAAATCCAGTAGCCATATAGAGAATGAATGGAGTGGAGATGGCCAGGATGCACGAGCTCCTCTACATTTAGACGAGGCTCCTCAGAGCCCTGTTCTCGAGATTGGTGTGACTCCATGTTGTCATACCCTAAGTAATCCTAATGTTATCCTCCATCCTATGGAAAGGGGAATAGTTTCAAAATTTAATATAAACCCTGTAGCAGCACATAATGAATGCAATTCAAGAATTCGGGAGTGCAATGTAAATGCCCAAAGAAAAACAGGCTCCCGACATGTTCAGAGTCTCCTGAACAGATTGACATATCTCTCTATAAGGCTGTTGAGTTTGGTTGAGAAAACCCGCGACTGTTCTGGAATTCACTGTCTGACTATGAATGTCGGATAAGTGAAACCAGCCTCACATAGCTCTGCTGTCTATAGATTGCAAACACTGCAGAGCTATATGTGCATGCAATGCATAAGTAACAGAAGTGTGCATGCAATACCATTAGGCAACCGCGTAAATATGGTGGCGTGGCACGGAGAGCATATCCAAAATTTGCTTTGGGGTAGATGGAATCCAAGTTATGCACTTTCCCTTTAATCTCAAAGATTGTCATTTGTTTCTCTGCTAAAGTTACTGGCATGACATAAATCCCTTATTCCATCCATCTCATCCCATTGACCATAAGCAAATTTCTCTAGCACTTATTATGATCCAAATGTTATGAACATCGATATGTATAGGGGAAAATAGATATGTATTTAAGAAAGGTTGTACAAAAAATATAAATTGTGGGCTTACAAAAAACAAAACCCTAAAGTTTTGTACTGTTGTAAAATTATTACCTTATTTTAATTTTGCAGATGCTATATACACTACGTCCTTCATTTTCTTTGCTTTTCGGCAGAATATTTGGGATGAAGATAATAGCGTCACTACCCAATGTGGTTATGAAATCAAATGGGTAACGTATGTGATGGAGCATTGAGTGGTTTTGTTGTGTAAGTAGGAGATGACTGAGCTTTATAATTTAGCTTGCCATGCCAATAAATTGATGATTCTTTCATTCTATGTAATTGATTAAATATTCATTATGGCATCTAAAAATCTGACATCAAGTGTTTAATGTTCTTGCAGTGCCACCACAAGGAAACTAAAGCATTACAGAGTTCCTATAGAAAGGTGCCCTTTGTTTTAGCTCTCCTAGATGACTATGAGAAGAGGATTATAAACAGGGAAGATCTCAGTTATGAATATCATAATAATGTATTTGAAAATGTATTTTGGAAATAAGACAATCCCTCTAATTTTATACATAAATGATATAAATAACTAGAGGGTTGCCCATACTGTTTGTAAGTCTAGAAAAAGTATCAAAGACAAAAGATATACATATGTCCATACAGTTGTGATGTGTGTAATGTTCATGTTAGTAGATAAATGATTGAATGTATCATAAAAAATGTATACATATATGTATTGAACAAAAAAATACAAAAGTCTTGGGTGAAAAATTCACAATTGAACTCAATATACCTAATTTGGATGTGTCCTTGTGTCTGTGCACAATGAGTCATTCACAGCTGAACAGTAAGCCTTCATTCACATTTATGTCTGTACGGGGCCGTCACAAAGTGTCGGCGTGACGTAACGACATACATTTGTGAGTTTGTGCATAACGTGAGCAGTGGACGCAGTATTTTAATGCGTCCGCTGCCCATTCTAAAGTCCCGGGGAGGAGAGAGAGATCTCCGCCCGGGCATGCGCAGTTAAAAATGCAGGATGCAACGTACGAAATAACGTTCCCTTGAATCTTTTTTCAAAACGACGGGCCGCCAAAACCCGACGCATCCAGTGGACGACGCATGCAACGTATGGCCATACGTCGCAATGCGTCGCTAATGCAAGTCTATGGTGCAAAAACGCATCCTGGGGGCAACTTTGCAGGATGCGTTTTTTCTCCAAAACGACGCATTGTGACAGTTGCAAACAACGGAAATGTGAAAGAAGCCTTACTTAGGTATCCATTGTTACTACCACTAGCAGCTAACTGCCTGGGCGTAACCATGAATACCTAAGGAGAGGAGCTCTCCCTGGTGGAGAGCTAAGGCATAAGCCTTTTTTGCAACACTCAGACAACACTGAGGCAACAGTGTGAGGCCACATTGCAAAGATGGATCAAATTGAGCGCGCTGCTGCACGTAGAGAAGCGAATTGCATGCGGATGCGTAACCTGCGTCTTATTGAAACAGAAGATGAAATTGTCGAAGAACTGCTGATGCAGCCTGACAGAGGGCAGCCAGAGCAAGAGAAACAAATGAAGTAACTGAATCGCGTAGAACATCAAATGTTACAAGACGACGAGCAACACGCAATGGACGCAGTGATACACATATTTCACAAAAAAGAGAACAAGATAGAATACGTGTCCAACATGCAAGAGCCACTCAATGACGGCAAGTTACATTTGCCACTAGAGGACTTCTCAATCAAATGGATGAGACACGTATTGAAGGGCACTATGCTGCGAACTGATATTTCGATGTCAGTTCTGGCAATCTAAAAATTTCAAAGATGAAATGGTGCAGGACAAAACATTCCATTCCTGCTGGGCGCATACAATTACATCCTATTCGTATGGATGATCAATTAGTCAAGTTGATGAAAGGAAAGCATCAGCACTCCAATAACTTTATGGATAATATAAGGTAATATATAATAGCTCGCTGCTTTGGCATTAATGGGAGCACAAGTAGTGCCACCTCCTGGAAATGGTCCATACTGTTTTCGAATTCATGGACAAATTTACACACAGAACTGCCCCATTGCATCCCGCTGTGGGTGGTACTCCCAAGTTTGCCCAGATTTATATCTTGGACAGTGAAGAAGCATTAAGTACAAGAAGTCAAGCAAATAAAAAGTGCACTGCTATCATCTCTTGGAGAGAAAATTAAAGCAATTAACCCACTTGCAAGAGCCTTCACAATGATGAGGGAATTTGAAATAGAGGAAGAGAGGATTGCTGAATTAGAAAATCGTGATCCACTCGAAATAACAATGTCAATTATAAATGACTACAACGATGACTAGAGGCGCTACAATGCACGAAGACGCAATGAAGTAGCTATAATTTATCAAAATTCAATGGGTGAACCCCAATTTTATAGGGACATCAGAGTTACCTCAAAAGTGAAAACCAAACTGTTCAAATCAGCTTTCTTCACAGAAAGTGTGATGCAATGACATATCAACTTCTATTCCCACATGGAGACAGTGGATGGACAATAAATTTGACAACTCCAATTGCCCTAAGTGTGCAACATCAAGGAATTGGTGACATTCATCTAGCATCCATACCACTGGATCAAGATCGACAAGAAAAATCACCCTGTTGCAGTACTATGCATGCAGGCTTGCCATTCGTGACAAGTTCAATCCCCTTTTAAATGCTGGGAAGTTGACGCAACAATTTATCATTGACAGTTACATCAAAATTGAATCCGACGGGATCGAATCTATAAAACAAAATCAAAAGGCATTACGCGTCGACAGTTATACCGGCGTTATGGATCACATATATAATTCTGCATTACACCAAGGGTTAAAAGCTGGGACACCAGTAATTTTACTGTCCACTTTCATTGAAAGCCAATCAATGTTGAGATATGTGCTTCAATAAAAAGTGTTAAATATCTTTTCATATGTATACAAAGGACATGACTGTGCCAATATCAAGTTTGATACATTAAACTGGAATGAACTAGCCATGTACCTAGATTCTCGGTATATAAGCGTCCCTGAGGGCATATGGGCATTTCGGACTCAAAAGACTACTCTGCAGGCTTATTTAGAGCTAAACAGAGTTGACGCTTCCGCCCGTCAGTATTTGTACAGTGAAATCCCTGAACACTATATGTCTGGGATAGAAATGCTGTACCAGAAGGATGGAAAAAACTACGGGCTCAATTTGGGAAAACAGTTGGTGAGCTGTATTACCTAAGATTCCTTTTACTTCACGTAAGAGGAGCAAAGTCTTATGCTGACTTAAGGACTGTCAATGGAGTCGTACATGACACGTATAAAGATGCGTGCATTGATCTTCATTTTTTGGAAGACGATTCCCAATGGGAAGACGGTATAACGGATGCAATCGTTTTCCAAATGCCATACCAACTTTGCAAATTATTTGCTATAATTTGTGTAAATGGGGAACCAGCTAAACCATTGGCATTATGGCAAAAATATAAAACCAAATTTATGGAGGATTACACCAGGCAGTATACTCCAGAAATTGCTGAGCAACTGGCTCTTTGTGATATTAATGAAGTGCTCTTAAGCAATAAAAAGTCCTGTGCTGACTATGGATTGTCAGCTCCAGGAAATGTTACAGATGAAATACTGGACCAACTGAATTATGATGTAATAAAGCAGGAGGCTGAGCAAATGAAAGCTATGCTTAATGAAGCTCAGAAATCAGCTTTCGATGCAATTATGCAAGCAGTCAATGCTGCATCACAGCAAGATGACACTCACACTGTTTTTTTCTGGATGGCCCAGGAGGCAGTTGGAAGACATTTTTGTACAACTGCTTGCACAAGACACTACAAGCAGAAAAGAAGTCTATTTGCTCAGTAGCCTCCACTGGATTGGTGACTATATTACTACAAAACGGTAGCACCTACCATTCCAAGTTTGGCCTTGGAATTACAGCAAATGAGACTACAGTTTCAAAAATTAAGCCAAACTCACTTCAAGCAAAGGAGCTTAGGGAGTCATCTGTTGTTATTTGGGATGAAGTATGCTGTGGATAATTTGTTCCAAGACATATGTGGGAAAAAAAGACCATTTGGTGGAAAGGTTTTCATAAACGGTGGTGACTTTCGTCAAACCCTACCAATGGTGGAACGTGGAACAAGAGCCCAAATTGTACTGTCCACCATTAAATACTCAAAATCCTGGAATCAGTTTTCACGGTTCCAGTTACAACAGAATATCAGAACGTCTCAGGACGAAGTTGAGTACAACTCATGGTTACTGAAACTTGGCAATGGAGAGTTGTCAAATGTATATGGTCTACCAGAAGACACAATTGAAATTCTGAATTCTTTTATTGAAGAGGGTGATTTAATTACAGCTATTTTTGGCGACTCAATTGAGATTGCAGCGGTAGAAGCAATTGCCAATAAAGCAATTCTTACGCCATTGAATGATGATGTTCACGCCTTGAATGACAAAATTCTTAGTCAAGTTCAAGGTGAACACTCAACATATCGCTGTCGACACAATTGCGGAAGAGGAGGGTGTGATTCTCACCGATTACTTTGTAGAGTTTTTTAACTCTTTGAATACCACTGGGATGCCTCCTCATGAACTAAAGCTGAAACCAGGAGCTGTAATTATGCTCCTGCGTAATCTTAACAGAAAGAGTGGCCTTTGTTATGGGACAAGGCTTTATGTGAAAAGCTTAAAAGGAAACGTTAGTCGTGCCATTGCTTTAAATGGAAAAGCAAAGGGTCAGACAGATCTTATTCCAAGAATTGACCTGATTTCCAAAGATAAAAACTTGCCAGTCCAGATGCGACGGCGTCAGTTTCCTGTCATGTTGGCTTTGGCAATGACCATCAATAAATCTCAGGGACAGTCCTTGGATATTGTAGGAATTTATTCGCCTCTCCCAGTGTTTTCACATGGGCAGTTATATGTGGCTTTCTCCAGGGGAAGGAAAAGCCAACAAATAAGAGTCAAAATATTTGAGAAACAAAAGCAAGGTAAACTTACTCCAGCCTAACATATACAAATAGTTTACTGTCAACTGTGTGTAAAAAGAAGTCTTTTATTAAACTTTTTAACAATTGTAAAAGC
This sequence comes from Ranitomeya imitator, assembly GCF_032444005.1. Taxonomy (NCBI): domain Eukaryota; kingdom Metazoa; phylum Chordata; class Amphibia; order Anura; family Dendrobatidae; genus Ranitomeya; species Ranitomeya imitator. Next base: position 87,507,727 of record NC_091287.1, on the reverse strand, counting down.
CAAAACATTTTGTACACAAAAGCGGGACTAACTCCTAGCCACAGTCTGCGGACCAAACATTGGGAGTGGGCAGGGCCTTGGGGGCAGATCCCAAGTGCGCTAAACCATGTGAAATAGCTTATGCTCAGGAAAATTGAGGAATAGCGCTATTGGATAGCTCTACCCATTCATTTCCTTTAGGAATGGGGCTATGGGATAGCTCTACTTGTTCACTTTCTTAAAGGATAGCACGATCGGATAGCTCTACCAGAACAGTATTAACTACAGAGCTTTTTCATACACAAGGTAGGAGTGGCAGGAGAGGTGGACCAAGTATTTATGTTTGCTATCAGTCTGCACATACGCCAGTCTGGTGTGTGGGTACACTCCATTGCGGGGTCAGTCTGCTGCATGATTACACCCCATCGCGTGGCTCGTAATTACAGCGTGCGACTGAAGGGCGCGCAATCACTTGTAAGAAAGAAAAAGAAACCATGATCTGGTCATATCAATGTATAGAAATAAGTTTTATTACGAAACAATAGATATTATGAGCAGTGGATATGCAATGAAAGCTAAAGGAGGCACATATAATGAGAAATAATTAATAATGAAGAAAAATAGAAAAACAATATGGAAAATATGAGGAAAAAAAGCGGACCTAATGTCAGATGATATGCCTGTATGTTTAGTCTATATAGTATAGGAAGAGTACTATGTATGTTACTCTATAGGATAATATGATGAAAACAAGTAATTAGATGCTAAGTCATGAATTGGTTAATCTAATCAGGTTATCAGCATTCAGGCATGACTATACATATTGAAGTGAAAAAAATTCCATATAGGTCCTTTTGTGCTAGTCAAATGTGCTACATCTGATCTCAATGTCCACGTATAGCCATGACTCATGTATTGTGCATAATAAAGTGCAAGTGCAAATTATTACTAGTGTATTGTAGGATTGAGTAGTCTCGAAAGCTTGCAATTTGTTACCATCTTTTCAGTTAGCCGTTAAAAGGTATCAACCACTGAGGACTCTCAATTCTAAATAATTTTGTAGGATTTAATAATCCCTATATGGAGAAGCACAAATAGATCATGGACAAAAAATGGCAATCTGATAGAGCAAAAATACAAATATAATACAAAATATAATAGAGGGTTATGTATACCTGAGCCAGCAGCCCAGGCTGCATCCATGAAATACGCCCACCCGATGCGCGTTTCGGCATATATTGTGGATGTAGCTGGAGGCTACTGGTCACACAGGCCTAGGCTACAGGCCCAGGTATACACCCCCATCTATTATATTTTGTATGTATTTTAATATTTGGGGTTATATGCTGATATTCACTTTGGGTCTATCAGATTGCCATTTTTGGTCATGATTTTTAGTTTCCATTGCATATCCACTGCTTACAATAACTATTGTTTCATAATAATATTTATTTTTATACATTGATATGATCGGATCTCAGTTTCTTTTTTATTACAAAAAAAAACCTGCTTAAAATGTTTTAAAATTTCATTTATTGAGCAAAACATTTTCAGCTTTTCGGGTTTATACTCCAGCTTTGACAATTTTTTGAAAAGTGGGCAAGGCTCAGTGAAAAGGGGCAGGGGCATGCATAGCCCATCCAACCATACTTATGAAGAATCCCTGACTGGTCCACTTTTCTTTTGCTGCCGCACACCAGCTATAAGATGCACCAAATTTATTAAGAGGTAAATGGATACCTCTTAATGAGTTTGCCATATCTTACTCCAGCGCACACTTCATCATGAAAAATGCCAGTCTCGATGAATCGGGGCCATAATCTTGTAGAAAAACGGCTGAGAAAACAGGGATAATTTTCTGCTAATCTGTCCCACTTTCAGCTAAAGGATGGCTCAAGGGTTAAGCTTAACCAAGGGGGATGGATTAATGATTTTATAGACTGGGCAGAGAAAGGAAGCTTCTGCCCTAGCCAGTTGTCTTACAGCCAGACACAATAACAGTGCAGAGGAGGGGGACATGGCTAGTCCTCTGAGGATTTCTTTATATATGTCCTAGTGATAATTATATGAGGTAAATAGGATTAAAAGTGAATTTTGTCACTAGGTTTCTGCTATGTAATCTGAAAGCGTTATAACGTAGGGATAATGTAGCTTCTTGCTGTAGTTTTGATAAAATCACTGTTTTCTCTGCTGCATATTTACCAATTTTCTGAATGCTGAGCTCTGTATAAGCCCACCCACACCACTGATTGGCAGCTTACACTGTGCAGAGGCAGAAAGCTGCCAATCAGTGGTTGGGGCGGGTGCACAGAACAGGAGAACTACATGACATGAGAAAAGTAGCATTTGAGTGATAATCTCCTGCTGATAAAACAAAAATGTCATTGAAACTACACTAAGCAGTGACAGCACTGAAAGCAGGGTCTCTGTCCTATATCATGCTGCTCTCAGAATAAATATTAAAAACCTGCTGACAAATTCCCTTTAAAAATAAAAAGGTGAGTAATGGTGGAAGTGATAGGATTTTTTAGGCATTTAGACTTTAGGGTTCCTATGAAATTATAAAAATGTGTATAAAAAGTATTTAGTCTGCGGGTCGTGTGAAGATCGTAGTAATCGAGTTTCATCAAAACTTCCCAAAATGGAGTTTAATTCACAACACAATACTAATATAAGTAACAATTGGATTCCATACATTAATCATAACTTACAGTTACTAATTATACGCAACCAAAACAGAAGTCAAAATCAGTGTCCAGATGGGATATAAACAGCTCATTTACTATAAGTCTCTTATATTACTTATTATTACTGAAAATAGCTGACATGATTGGAAAAACACTGGTACCGTAATAAAAAAAAAGGACTTGCAGAAAGCATGTAAACATTTTATGCTTGATAATTTCACATTGTGAAGAAACCAAGTGGCCAAATGTGAGAGTGAGCGCAAAAGCAAAAAAGCTTTTGTATTATAGTTTGAAGTATTACAGTGCTGAATTCCATAGACTCGAGCTGTGGCACCGTGATGATGTAGGTGGGGTGGGGAGATGACTTAATAGTATAACGACTAAATGACCACTATGAGTACAGGAACCTGCAAAAATCAAATAGCACAAGCTAATATAATAAACTCTGTAATGTATTTTATCAGACAAATCTGCTTTTTACTCCAATTATGACACACTTGTTCCCCTTCCCTATGCCCTGTGCCTCCGGAACTCATCATCCACGCTGCAAAACAACTAAAATTCATCTTGGTTAATGCAGGATGGACTACCAACACAATGACATGTCAGGTTACAACCAGCTATTAAAACCTACAGAGAGAGAGAGGAAGAGGCAGTAAGAGTGAGGAGCAGAGTGAGAAAGTAAGCACAAACAGAACAGTATGATTGAGCTGCAGTTAGTGAATGATGAATGATTCAGCTTATCCTAGTGCTGGATTCACAGCTACAGTCCTCAGTATTGCTATATATTTTTCAACTAGGCTACTATGCTACTCATGTACATATTATAACAAAGAAAGATATGCAACAAATTGCTCTTTTTCTGTGTCTTTTGTATGGGAGGGATCATAGCAGCTAATTTCCACCCACTAGCTTAGAAGAACTGAAAATTAGAGATCGGTGAACCCGAATAGTAAAGTTCAGGGACCATACTGAACACCTACTGTTTGGGCACAGATACTGAACACAGACTTCTCCAGGGGTTGGCATCCCAAACATCGGATGTTTTCCACACTGTCATCTGCATGACAGCACAAGAAAGATCGGTGGCTCTGCTCAGCGGCAAAATTATTACCAACAGTCAGAGCGATGTGGCTCCCACGCTGTGACAGCATGAGCCAGCAGCAGTAACCAGCGGTAAAACGTTTACCTCCGGTCACAGGCATCAACTGATAGGATAGTACTATTCCCATCAGACTATGCCTGCTGTTGCTGATAACAGTGAGAGCAGGTGCGGCTTATGGCAGTATTATTCAGCCGGCACCTGCGCTATAAATAAATGAATGAAAAATACGGTGTGTGGTTTCTTCTATTTTTGATAACCAGCATGGCAAAACTGACAGCTACGGGCAACAACCTACAGCTGTCAGCTATGTCATGGCTGGTTATCAAGAACAGAGGGGTCCCCATGTCGTTTTTTTTAAATTATTTAGATAAATAATTAAAAAAATAGAGTGCTAAAGCAGACAGCTGGGAGCTGATATTCTCAGGCTGGTAAGAGGCCATGGATATTACTCCCCAGCCTGAAAATAGCAGCCCGTTGTCACTCCAGAAAAGGCACATTTAGTTAATCGCCCCCCCCCACTTACCTTGATGACATCACTGCTGGTCACACTCGCAGCAGCTCATTCTCAGCCTTAACTATCGCATCTTGGCACCGTCCAGGTTGAAAACCATTTATAGCATTCATGGATTATGGCATTGGATTGTATGTGGGACAGTTGAGGGATATAGTTGCTTTTTATTTTTGTTTTTTTACAGGAGACCAGGGCTTCAATGGAATGGGCATTAGGTGAGTATTATTGTTTATTATTTTCTGCTTTTTACAGGGGACAAGGGTTTCAATGGAATGGGTGTAAGGTGAGTATAAGTTTGCTTTTTAATTTTACATAAAAATTAAAACTGTGTATTTTTATTTTTATTAAAGGACTTTATTCTGGATGTATGTTTATTTACAATCTGACTATATGATTAGTAATGGAGAGGCATCTTATAGATGCCTCTCCATTACTAATCCATGGACTTGATGTCACCTGACAATACAAATGTGACATCAACCCCACAAATGTTAACCCCACTTGCCACTGCTACAGGGCAAATGGTAAGAGTTGGACAAAGTGCCAGAATTGGCGCATGTAATATATGTACCTTTTCTGTGTTGGCTGCAGGATGCTATTTTTAGGGTGGGGGTCAATATTCATGTCCAATTACCAGCCTGAGAATACCAGCCCCCAGCTGTCTGATTTAGCTTGGCTTGTTTTAAAAAATGGGTGGACCCCATGCCGTTTTTATTTATTTAAATAATTTAAAAAAAAATGGCATGGGGACACCTCTATTCTTGATATCAAACCTTTATAAAGCTGACAGCTGAGTGTTGTAGGCTGCAGCTGTCAGTTTTGCCATGCTGGTTACCAAAAATAATTATTTATTTGTAGCGCAGGCACTGGCTGATGAATAATCTCATCAGCCGACACCTGCTCTCACTATAATCAGTGACAGCAGGCGTAGGCTGATGGGATTAGTAGTCCCATCAGCGTGACACCTGTGACAGAAGGTAAACTTTTTACCTCCGGCTCACACTGTCATCTCACAGTGTGGGAACCGCAGTGCTTTGACTGGCGGTAATGATCTTACCGTCGATCAGAGCCAGTGTTTGCCACACTGTCATGCAGATGACAGCGTGGCAAACAATGGATGTTCGGCTCCCATTCATGTGGATGAGGTCAGGGTTCTGATACCCAAACTAAACTTTTTTACCTGTTTGGCTGGACCCAAACATTCACAGGTCCACTCATCACTACTGAAAATTTGAGATAGGGCCTGCAGAGAGGAACTGGTGAAAATGCAGACTAGTTACATAATGACCAGAAATAGTGTTGATCCACATGTACACACAGGACAATTTACACTGAAAATATATCTAAAATGACAGGTAACATATCAAAAGGTAAACAATTTGAAAGTACTCAAGGGCAAGTCAGAAGATGTACAAAGACAGCAATGGACTAACTGAAGTCACATTTGTAAAAGACAATATAAAGGACCTTAAATTTGATATCGTTTCTTTTATAGCCTGTGGAAAGTATGATACAATGCAAAAATATAGATAAATGAAGGACTTAATTGACAAATTAGTTTTTTGTTTAAGGCTGACCAAGATAAATAAAATACTTTTGCTGTTTTTCCTGCAAACAGTGCTACACTTTTCTTTAGGCTACGTTCACACGACAGAACTTTGGTCAATATTTCCCATCAGTATTTGTAAGCCAAAACCAAGTATGGAACCATTAGAGAAAAAGTATAATAGAAACACGTCACCACCTCTGTATTTTTCACCCACTCCTGGTTTTGACTTACAAATACTGATGTGAAATACTGACCAAATTCTGAATGTATGAACGTGGTCTTAAGGCCGTATCTGGTATTGCAGCTCTATTCATTTTAATGCAATGTCAGACATTGTTCATGAATAAGGGTGGCACGGCTTCTGACTTAAAAAGGAGACCCTTCATTCTTATCCTGGACAAACTTTTTTGACATTCAGCATATCGAATTCTGAGCATATCCACTGTAATTACATTCATAGGTAGTGTTATAAAAAAAAAACAGATATCAGAAAATGGTAGAAATGTTCTTGCTTCCTTATTAGGTTAACTACCGTAACAATACATAGTTTCATAAATGCTTTATCCTTCTGCTCTATATTATGGCAAATACTTTTGTTATGAAAATTTCCCGATTTTTCATGTAAAAAGAAGAAAATTTAAAAGGCATGATCAATTTTCTTGTAGTTTTGTCTATTTCGAGAGACGGGAATGTTCCAGTTTATTTTCTGCATGCACAAGTGGCTTCTAGACTGGGACTGAATGCATCAGGAATGTCAACTGTTAGGATACATTGGGTATGACTGTGTGGCATATTGGTTATCTCTGTTTGCAGCTTTATAAAACTAGACTGATATGAACTGACGTAAATATGGTGCTGGCACATTCCATTAATATTTGCAGATGTCTTTAACCTCCGGCAATTTCTTTTATTATGGTAATAACTCTTATCCCCTTAGATACGTTTCTTTCTGACTCAATCTTAAGTGCTGACCATAGCTAACTAGTCTTAGAAACCAGAGAGGATATACAAAAGACGTCTTACATGCTGAGAAATATGTTACTTTGGAGACCAAGCGAGATTATACACAGTTTAACTGGGAAATACTGCAAACAAAATCTATTTAACTCGTCTCCAAAACTAAGAGCCTGAACGGTTCTAATCTAAAGTTTGCACCCAGCATAAGCCATTCAGCCATGAAGGATGCACCGATGGACAAA